>NC_081418.1:152659771-152959771 GCF_949786415.1 Peromyscus eremicus | reverse complement strand
GCCTTGTTGGAGGGGGTACGTCACTGGGGGTGGACTTTGAGGTTTCAAAAGCCCACACATTCCCAGTTAGGTCTGTCTTGTCCTCAAGGATGAGATGTGAGCTCAGCCACGGTCCAGCACCACGCCTGCCTGCCTGCCATCATGCTCCCTGCCATGATGGTCAGCGACTTACCCTCTGAAATGGTAAACCATAATAAACTCTTTCTTCTATAAATTACCTCAGTCGGGGTGTCTTAGCACAGCAATTGAACAGTAACTAAAATACCAGCTGAGCACCGGTGTTCATCTTTGTCCACTTCTTGACTGGATCCCATGTGACCAACTGCCTCATGCACCTGACATCACGGCTTGGGCTGTTCCTGTCACCATGCCTTCCGTCCAAGGTGAACTTTGAGCCAAAATAAATTATTTCTTCCTTACACTGCTTCTATCAGGTGTTTCATCACAATAAATGAAGAACAGCCAGTATCCTCTCTTATGACTAGGCATGGCCAGGCTGGCTGGGCACACATGCTATTTTGCTTCACCCAAACTCATGCCCTTTACCTTGATGATGCCTTTCAAGGCAATCACTCCCAGCAGGGATGAAGAACAGACTTGAGAGTAAACAAGCTACCTCTCACTGTCTGTGTGAGTGAGCAAATGTCTAAGGCTGTCCAGATCTAAAGTGCCATGAGCTCTGGAAGAGGGGCCATCAAGCTGGGTGGCTAGTATTTGGAAGAAGTTCCGGCAGTCATACCACCAAGCACCACAAATGGTGGTTTGCTTAATAATCCTGAAAATGCAAAGGTTTGGCCCTTCTGGTTTGCTGTTTATGTCCTGTCAAATAATATTACATCATGACAGGCAGCAGTCTCCAACCTTGTTATCACACAGGCACAGTGAATGGCAGCCACATTTGAAACACACAGATGTGTCTAAGTTGCAGCTAAAGAGGTTGTTGGCTAACAAATGGCTTTTGTCAGATGTGCACTTCCTACAGTGGTTTCATTAATCACCTCCAGATGAGAAGGGAAGAGCAGAGGTGAGTTGTAAGCAAAACAGAATGTTACTAATTACAGCAGAAACATAAGGAAATAACTTGACAAGACCTAATGCGTGATTAAAAAAAAAAAAAGCCTTTCAACAAAGAAAAGCCTGGAACAAATGACTTCCCTAAGGAATTCTATGAAACACACACACACACACACACACACACACACACACACACACACACAAACTCATGCCAACACATGTAAAGTCCTTCCCAAACACTCAACAAGACAGATTATTTTCGAGCTCATTCTATGAGAACTTATTACCTCAATACTAAGGTTGAACAGATGTTGCAAGAACAGATTAATAACTAACCCTGAGGAATTCTAATGATAAGTCTTCAGCAAAATACTGAATTCAGTACATCATGATCAGGTGGAATTTATTGCTAGAATGCAAGGTTAGTTCAATACATGAGACTCATTTGAGACAATATACCACATTGGTAGAAAAGACAAAAGTCACAAAATTATAGCAAAAGAATCAGAAAGCATCTGAAAAGATGAATCTGTGATTGTTAAAAACAATTTTAAAAGCACTACAAGAATAGGAAGAAAGTACTTCAACATAATAGAAGTTGGGGCAGAAACCCACAGTGAATGTCAGAATTAATGGCAGAAGATGACCCCTCCCTCCCTCTATGCCTAAGAACAAGCCAAGGACCTACACCCTCACTTCTATGCAACATGTTATGGCATTGGTTTTGTAGCCAAAGCAATTAGGCAAGAAAAACAATAAGAGATAAAATATATTTCTGTTAACAGTCTGATTTTTATCTGTAGTATACCCTACAGGCAGAACAGAACTTTCAAACTAATAAACTCAGTAAAAATTACAATATTCAAAACTAATACAAGAATCAATTATGTTTCTGTGTACTGACACTTTTTAAAATAATAAACTAGGAAAACGATTTATTTGAAATCATATCACAAAGAATATAATACTCAGAAATAAGCCAAAATAAGGAGGCAAAAGACTTATACCTTGAAATCTACAAAACAAAGACACAAATGGAAAGACATCTTGCATTCATGGGTGGCTAGACCTGATGAGCAAAGAAATCTATAGAGTCTGTGACAATTTATTATCAAAATTTCAACAATATTATCTGGGGGTGAGCAGAAATAGAAAAATGTGGGTGCTTGGAGGCACAGCTCAGTGGTAGAATACATGCTTCACATTCGTGAGATTCTGATTTTGGATCCTTACTACTAGAAAGTATAAAAAAGAAAAAAAAGTTGTAGAATATTTAACTATGTAAAGACATGTTACATTTGTTTATGTTGCTGAATATTACTTTAACTATATAAAGATATGTTACATTTGTTTATTCTGCATTTGTTTAATTATGAAAAGATGTGTTTCTGTTTCACCTTGCCTGCCTAAGGCACCTGATTGGTCTAATAAAAAGCTGAACAGCCAATAGCTAGGCAGGAAAGGAGTAGGCGGGGATGGCGGGCAGAGAGAATAAAGAGGAGGAGGAGGAGGAGGAACAAAGAGAGAAAGTGAGGGAGACACCCAGGGTCAGCCAGGCAGGCAGCTGCCAGCCAACCAGCAGCAGAAAAAGTAGGACATACAGAAAGAAAAGGTAAAAAGCCTTGAGGCAAAACACAGATGAAGAGAAACAGGCTAAGTTATAAGAGCTAGTAAGAAATGAGCATAAGCTAAGGCTGAGCATTCATACCTAATATTAAATCTCTGTGTTATGATCTGGGAGTTGGTTGGTAGCCCAAGAGAAAAAGCCTGGTACAAAAAAAAACTACCCTAAAATAAATGTAGTCTATAGAGGAACAGTGAACAGCCTATGCCTCCTGATTTTGAAACATAGTACACAGCTGTGAGATGCTCAGTGAGTAAGAGCACATGTTGCCAGCTTGAATGACGTGAGGTCAAACACCAGGACCCATATGGTGGAAGGAGAAAAATCCCTCAACTGGCTTCCACCTCCACATGTGTGCCATGGCATGCCCACCCCCAAATAAACAAGTACAACTGTCCTCTACCTTCATATGTGCTCCATGGCATGTGTCCCCCTCCCCCATACACACAAAATAAACGAGCATAGTAAAATAATTAAAGAACATACCACACACTCAGTAATTCAATGGGATGACACCGGAACAAACATGGACTTACAGAACACAACAGAATGCCAAGACAACAACTTTCATGTCTGTGGTCAATGACTTTGAGAAGGAAACCAAAAACACACAATAGAGAAGGGGTGTGTCTTCCAGAAGTAGTGTTGAGAAAAGTGTATATATCCATGTGCCTAAGTATGGAACTAGACTCATATACCATGTGCAAGGAAAAAAACAAAGAGTGTAACTCAATGGCTGATCATGTGACTCACAACTGTGGTCCTGAGAGGTTCAGGCAGGAGACTGACAAGCAGCCATACTGGTATACATACCAAGTAGCAGGCCAGCCAGGACTATGTAACTATACAGCAAGAATCTATCTCAAAAACAGAAATAGGAAGAAGGGAGGGGACGGGAAAGGGAGAAGGAGGGGTAAGCATGTGACTGCCCATCCCCAATCATTCGCTCACCTCTAAAAGCTTTAAACAGTTCGTGATTTCTTTTTTCAAGTTTTCCTCTGCCAGGTCCCGGGACCTCTCTTCAAGCTTGACTCTCTTCTCCAGTGTAAACCAGTCACACTTAAGTCCCAAGGATAACCTGAGAAACTCTGCCTGTGGCCACAACAGCACGAGGACAAGGAGAGAGGTTAGAGGAGGTCCGTGAAGTGGGGGCATCCTTCTCCCGCCCCCCCGGAATCCTAGGCTGGAGCACAGCTCTGCCTGCATTTAGTCTTGTAACTGGCTTGTGCAAGACCATGATGGGACCATCTGAAGTGCAGAGAGGGGCAGAAAGAAGGAGCAGAGTGGTGGAAAGGGAGGGAGAGAGAAGGAGGGAGAGAAAGGAGGGGGAGGGGAGAGGAAGGAGGGAAACAGGGAAGGGGAGAGGTTAGAGAAGGGGAAGAGGGAAGGGGAAAGGGGAAAAGGAGAGGGGGACTGGAAAGAGAGGGGGAGGGGAGGGGAGGGGAAGTGGTTGGAAAGGCAGACATCAAACTCACCTCCACCTCCTTCTCACTAGCTGAAGTACTGCAAAGGAGACAAAGAACTTACTCACATATGTATGACCCAGGAGAAAGATTAAGACCCCAAACACGGTGTGAAGGAGACTTACTTCTCACTCTGTGGAAAGTTAACTAACTTCACAGGTGCTTTGGGAGGGGCGGAAACCTCAGTTTCTGTGGAAAGACAAGTGTCCGAAACAGTTAACATCCAAAAGCCCATTTTCACCCAATGCTGTTATGTCTTAGCTTCATTTAAAAAAAATGTTTCATTTAAATGTCTGAGTTGACAGGCAGCTAAGGCACTTGCTTACCCAATAAGAGAATTCGCTAAGCCTCCAGGAACACACAGACTTATACCTCAGCTTGTCAATGATGCATGGAAGCCAAAGATGGCCCAGAGTCAGAGGACCCTGAGGTCCACTTTGCATTCAGTGTGCAGGGCATGAGGCCCACTGTTAATGCACACCTCTGCTGTCCTGGTTCAGCAATTAAACATCACTGATGAGAACAAGTGTTTGTCAACTTGATGGGACCTAGAATCACTCTGGAAACAGAACTCCAGGCACATCTGTGAGGGAGTGCCTAGGCTGGGTCAGAAGACCTATGATGCCACCTCTAAATATGGGGGCACCATCCCATGGGCTGGAGTCCCAGACGAAATGAACAGAAAGCAAGCTGGGTACCAGCATTCACCTGCCCCTGGCTGTGGATGCAAGGGGACCAGCTGCCTCATGCTCCTGTTACCATGTCTTCCCCATCCTGACTGACAGACGGTCTCCATCAAGGTACAAACTTTCCCTCCTATAAATTGCTTTGGTCAGGCATTTTGTTACAGCTCCAAGAAAAGCAACTGACCCAAAGAGCGTTGATAAACATGGCATCAACCTTGCCATTCCAGGACAATCTCTCTACCGTGACAGTTTTCTCTGTGATAGCTTTGCAACATGAATGATGTTGGCTTAAAATTTACAACACTTAGTTTACAGCCAAGCTTTGACTCTCAGACATGTGATGTGACCAAGCCACAACCTTGTCAAACCATCTACATGATAGGACGTGATTTTATGTAACTATTGAGTCACATAAGGATGTCACAGCAAACCTTCAGTGGCAACTAGTTGCTCTATTTTTCTGAGGCTGTGGAACCACTGTTTACCTGCCTTGCCTTGCATTTGCAAGGCTGAAATTATGCAGATAATATAGCTTAATGTTCAGATTATGACTACAGTATTATCTCAATAAGGTTTGTTAGTTTGGTTTTCATTGGGGGGGGGAGTTGGTTTTTTTGTTTGTTTTTTGGGGGAGGGATTTGAAGACAGGGTCACATGCACCCCAGGTTGACTGTGAGCACATTATATACCTAAGGCTGACCTTGAGTTTCTGACCTTCCTGCCTCCACTTCTAGAGTGCCACCATTAGAGGTGTGAGCCACCAGACCTATTTTATGTGATGCTGGGCAATCAAACCCAAGGTCCCATGCATGCTAAGCAAAGAAGTACCTTATCAACTGAGCCATGTCCCCAGCCTAATATAGTTATTTCTTTTAGTCAGCATTTCCACTTTTCAAAAGAGAAGGCAGAAGTTTAATTACCTTACAGAGATCACAGAAGCAGAGACAGACCTAGCCTGGAGTCAGTGAGGCTGGTGTGCTATCCCTGTGAAGTCATGCTGAGGAGGAGGCAGGTTGGCCCATTTTGTGAATCTTGGCATATTTACTTTTATGTGAGGTACTGAAACCTCGAAGTAGTGTTGACTAGCTCACAACACAGGCTGACTTTTGACTTCAGATAGCTACTGTTGGAAGAGTGTGGCGCCAACCAGGCAATGCGATGCCACTGTGGCTTTTTGAAAATAGACACAAGACTTGACCCAGGATGCCGAATGGGTTGGTGGCAGACACAACTTTACCACCCAAGTATCACCAGTAACTAGCAGTTCAGCAGAGCTCACTCGTGCACGCCTTACCTCCTGTGGTACAGTCCTTCCCTCCATCTTCTACTGTTCTGAGTCCCTCTCCTGCTTCCTAAAATGGGAAGAACTTTGTATTGGCATGTGTGGGATGGAAATCCTTCAGAACCAAACCTCTCTGTGCTTCCTGTCCTCTCCTGTCCTCTTCCTGTCCTGTCCTGTCTATCAAAATCACTCTGCAGAACTCCAGGAACTGGAGTAAAGGTCAGCAGAGACAGGACCAGCTCCAAGAATCCAGTTGAAGCCAAAGTGACATAAATGTAAGGAGCTACGAAAGGGACACAAGTTGTCACAAAGGAACCAAGTGATGCGCGTGCAGAGGAGAAAGCCACCAGGGGCCCCAGCACAGAGGGGCCTCTCAACCAAGAACACAGTCAGGCTAAAGCAAGGGGCACCCTACATAGCTCTATGGAAACATATGCCCATCAAGATCCGTCCTGTTAGACTTTCATTTCACATGAACACACACACACACACACACACACACACACACACACACACACACACACACACTGATTTAGTTGTTTTGCTGTTGTTTGAGACAAGATCTCAGTATGCAGACCATGAGTCTGTACTAGCCTGAAACTTGTGCTCCTCCTGCCTCAGGCAGCCAAGTGCTAGGATTACTTGAATCAAAATGAAATTGAATGGATAGCTTCATTCAAATATGTTTTAAGCCCATTAATCAGGTGTTACGTAGTAATCATATGTGAACCAGGGGTATAGAGGGCAAAAATGCCTTGTGCACACACGTAAGCACTGGAGAAGCCATGGAAGTTTAACACACAGCTCACCTCTTCAAAGGAATGAGGTGTGAAGCTGTTCTTCCTGGAACTAGGAATGATGTCGTTTTATATCCTGGTGATCCTCTGCTGTCTAATGAGACAGGCTCTGCCTTATCTTCCAGAATTTATGTCTCTACTTATCCAAGACCTTTCTCCCTAAATCTTGAGCTTTGCTTTTTTAGACCATAAAACCCACTCTTACAAGTGATGTCACATGTGCTTTACAACAGCCTAAGTGACTTCTATGTTATCTTAGGGTCAGGCCAATCCTGACACCCACAGTTTACCTCACTCAAACTCCCTAGACCTTGGGAGTCAACAGTATCCATTCTTGTGAAAGCTGGATGTACTTTGTAAGGAATCTCAATGTAAACATATCTTAAATTGTTGTGCACTTGGGACTGAGTTAATTCTCTGAACACCTTTTCCAAATTGTGCTGTGCTTAAATATAGCTAAAGTAAACTGATCTGGGCCAGACTCTGCAAGTTCTGGTCCAGAACCAGTTACAATAAAATTGGGCTGAGCTGAGTTTCGTTCTTGTCTCTTTGTGGATTATTTTTTGCCCTGATAGAATTAATAACGAAAACCTAAACTGAGGGAAAATTGGAAATGAAAAATTTAGGAACTCGAACAAGAACCTCAGAGGCAAGCTTCATCAACAGAATACAAGAGATGGAAGATAAAATCTTAGGTATTGAAGATAAGATAGAAGAAATGGATATCTCAGCCAAAGAAAATGTCAAACCTAAAAAAAATCCAGGCAAAAAACATCCAGGAAATCTTGGATACTCTGAAAAGACCAAATAGGAATAGAGGAAGGAGAAAAAAAAAACAGGTCAAAGGCACAAAATCATAGATGAAAATTCCATAAGCTAAAGAAGGAAATGTCTATAAAGGTGCAAGAAGCATACAGAACACCAAATAGGCTGTAACAGAAAAGAAATTTCCCTTGGCACATAATAATCAAAACACTAAGCATATAGAACAAAGAAAGAATATTAAAAGCTGCAAGGGGAAAAGACCAATAAACATATAAAGGCAGACCTATTAAAATAACCCCTGACTTTTGTTTTGTTGTTTGTTTTTTCACATAGGGTTTCTCTGCATAGCCTTGGGTGTCCTGGATCTCACTCTGTAGACCAGGCTGGCCTCAAACTCAAGAGATCTGCCTGCCTCTGTCTCCCGAGTGCTGGGATTAAAGGTGTGTGCCACGCCGGGCGGTGGTGGCGCACGCCTTTAATCCCAGCACTCGGGAGGCAGAGCCAGGCGGATCTCTGTGAGTTCGAGGCCAGCCTGGGCTACCAAGTGAGTTCCAGGAAAGGCGCAAAGCTACACAGAGAAACCCTGTCTCGAAAAACCAAAAAAAAAAAAAAAAAAAAAAAAAAAAAAAAAAAAAAAAAAAAGGTGTGTGCCACCACTGCCTGGCTAACACACCTGACTTTTTAAGGGAGACTCTAAAAGCCAGAAGGGCCTGGACATACGTGCTGCAGACTCTAAGAGACAGACCACAGATGCCAGTCCAGACTACTATACCCAGCAAAACTGTCAATCACAATAGGAGAAAGAAAGATATTCCATGATAAAACCAAATTCAAGCAGTATCTATCTCCAAATCCAGCTCTATAGAAGGTGCTAGAAAGAAATCTTCAACATGAAGGTTAACCACACCCAAGAAAACACAAGGAATGAATAATCCCAGACCATCAAATCAAAAGGGGGAGGGGAACCCACACCACAACAACAAAATGACAAGAATCAACAATATTCATTGATAGCTCTCAACATCAATGATCTCAATTCACCAATAAAAAGACTAACATCTTGGCTGGGCGGTGGTGGCACATGCCTTTAATCCCAGCACTGGGAAGACAGAGCCAGGCGGATCTCTATGAGTTCGAGGCCAGCTTGGTCTACAGAGTGAGTTCCAGGAAAGGCACAAAGCTACACAGAGAAACCCTGTCTTGAAAATCAAAAAAAAAAAAAAAAAAAAAGACTAACATCTTAAATATAAAAACAGGATCCATCCTTCTGCTGCATCCAAGAAACACACTGTAATATTAAAGGTGAATATCACCTTGGGGTAAAAGGATGGAAAAAGATTCTAAGCAAATGGACCTAAGAAACCAAGCCAGTGTCACCATTTCAATATCTGACAAAATAGACTTCAAACCAAAGCTCATCAGAAGAGATAGGGAAGGACACTACATACTCACCAGAGGAAAAATCCACCAAGAGGACATTGCAATTCTTAACATCTGTGCACCAACTGCAAGAGCACCCAAGTTTGTAAAATAAACACTACTACAGCTTAAATCACATATTGACTCTCACACAGTGATAGTGCATGACTTCAACACCCCACTCCTGCCAATAGACAGGTCATTCAGAAAAAACTAAACAGAGAAGTGCTGGAGCTAATAGGCATTATAAACCAAAAGGACCTAACAGATACTTACAGAATATTTCACCCAAACAAAAAAGAATATACCTTCTTCTCAGCACCTCATAGAACTTTCTCTGAAGTTGATTATATACTTGGACTCAAAGCAAGTTTCAACAGATAGATAAAAATTGAAATAAGACCCTGCATCCTATCTGACCACCATGGATTAAAACTGGATATCAACAACAAAAACAACAGAAAGCTTACAAACTCATAGGTACTCAATAACTCACTACAAAATGAAAAATGGATTGAGACAGAAATTAAGTAAAGACTTTCTAGAAATGAATGAAAATGAATATATAACATACCCAAACTTACATAACACAATGCAGGCAGTTCTAAGATGCAAATTTATAGCAATAAATGCCTATATTAAAAAAAAAAAATGGAGGGGCTCCGCGAGGGCACTCTCTATCCCTTGTGGGTCCCTGTTCAGTGCCTGACCATCCGGAGAGCCAGGAGCCAATCCGGGCCACCGAGGCGAAGATGGTGGACTACAGTGTTTGGGATCACATCGAGGTATCGGACGATGAGGAAAAGACGCACCCCAACATCGACACGGCCAGCCTCTTCCGCTGGCGGCACCAGGCCCGAGTGGAGCGCATGGAGCAGTTTCAGAAGGAAAAGGAAGAACTGGATCGAGGCTGCCGTGAATACAAGCGCAAGGTAGCTGAGTGCCAGCGCAAGCTAAGGGAGCTGGAAGTGGCTGAGGGCAGTGGCCAGGTGGAGCTTGAGCCGCTGCGAGCCGAGGCGCAGCAGCTGCGCAAGGAGGAGCGAAGCTGGGAGCAGAAGCTGGAAGACATGCACAAGAAGGAGAAAAACATGCCCTGGAATGTGGACACCCTCAGCAAAGATGGCTTCAGCAAGAGCATGGTCAATACCAAGCCTGAGAAGGCAGAGGAAGACTCAGAGGAGGCAAGAGAGCAGAAAAACAAGACCTTCGTTGAAAAGTACGAGAAACAGATCAAACATTTCGGCATGCTCCACCGCTGGGATGACAGCCAGAAGTACCTATCAGACAATGTCCACCTGGTATGTGAGGAGACAGCCAACTACATGGTTTTCTGGTGCATTGACCTGGAAGTGGAGAAGTGCGCACTGATGGAGCCCACCAGACCATGGTGATGCAGTTTATTCTGGAGCTGACCAAGAGTCTGAAGGTCGACCCCTGGGCCTGCTTCTGGCAGTTTTTTTTACCAGATCAAGACCACAGACCACCAGTACATGGAGGGCTTCAAGTATGAACTAGAGGCCTTTAAGGAACGTGCTCGGGGCGGGGCCAAGCTCCATATAGAGAAGGCCATGAAGGAGTATGAGGAGGAGGAGCGCAAGAAGAGGCTGGGCCCTGGAGGCCTAGACCCTGTGGAGGTCTACAAGTCCCTGCCAGAGGAGCTGCAGAAGTGCTTTGATGTGAAGGATGTGCAGATGCTGCAGGATGCCATCAGCAAGATGGATCCCACTGATGCCAAGTACCACATGCAGCGTTGCATCGATTCTGGCCTCTGGGTCCCCAACTCCAAGTCTGGTAAGGCCAAGGAGGGGGAGGAGGCAGGCCCCGGGGACCCATTGCTGGAAGCCGTCCCCAAAGCGGGCAACAAGAAAGACATCAGTGAGTGACCTGCCCCAGCCACTGCCACCGGCCTGCAGGCCTCTGTGGGCCCTTCTTCAGAAAAGGAAACCTAGACACCATGTTCCTAGCTCCTGACATCCTTTACTTCTGCTGCCCTTCACATCCCAGCCCACGGCTTGCCCCATGTCCCTTCTCCCCCAGCCTGTCCCAGCATTCATCACACTTCCTGCTTCGGGTTGAAGGGCTCTACTGTCTGCAGCCCCTCCCCACCAATCAGCGTTATGCCAAAGTCCTGGGGGTCTGGGGAGGGGCAGCAGTTGCCAGGTTGGTCCACTGGGTTGGGGATACACATGTCCCCAGATGGGCAATGTCTGTCCCTATGGGTCTGTGATCATTGTTTTTCTTCTGTCTAGCTTTCTGTCCTGCAACTGGCAACAATGTCTAATAAACAGTTCCAGGTGAAAAAAAAAATTGGAGAGATCTCATACTAGGAACTTAATAGCACACTTGAAAGCTCTGGAACAAGAAGAAGCAAGCATACCCAAAAGAAGTACATGGCAAGAAATAATCAACTCTGGGCTGAAATCAATAAAGTAGAAACAAAGAAAACAATACAAAGAATCAATGAAACAAAGAGTTGGTTCTTTGAGAAAAATCAACAAGATTAATAAATCATTACCCAAATTAACTAAAAGGTGAAGAGACAAGATCCATATTAACAAAGTTAGAGAAGAAATGGAGACATAGCATCAGAACCCAAGGAAATCCAGAGAATCATGAGGACTTATATTTTAAAAACCTATGCTCCACCAAATTGGAAAATCGAAAAGAAATGGATAATTTGTCAATATATTCACCTACCAAAGTTGAATCAAGATCAGATGAGCAATTTAAACAGACCTGTAACTCCTAGTGAAATGGAAGCAGTAATTAAATGTCTCCCAACCAAAAATATCCCAGGGCCAGATGGTTTTAGCACAGAATTCTACCAGGCTTTCAAAGAATAATCAGTGCCAATACCCCTCAAATTATTCCACAAAATAGAAACAGAAGGAGCATTTCTACAGATTCAATTCAATCCTCATCAAAATTCCAACACAATTCTTCACAGATCTTGAAAGGAAAAATTTTAGCTTCATATGGAAACACAAAAAACTCAGGGTAGTCAAAACAATCCTGAATGATAAAAACAAAACATCAAAGACCCCCCAAACCATCAAGATGGCATCACCATGCCTGATCTCAAATTGTACTACAGAACATTAGCAATAAAAACAACACAGTTTGGGCATGGAAACAGACACATTGATCAATGGAATAGAGTTGAAGAAGGTATCAGAAGGTAGAATGATCTCCAATGCTCATGGATCCATAGGATTAATAAAGTAAAAATGGCTATTCTACCAAAAGCAATATACAGATTTAATACAATCTCCATAAAATTCTAACACAATTATTCGCAGATCTTGAAAGGACAATTTTCAGCTTCATATATAAACACAAAAAATCCAGGATAGCTAAAAACAATCCAAAATAATACAAGAACTGCAGGAGGTATCACTATTCCCAATTTCAAGTTGTACTACAAACCTATAGTTAAAAAACAAAACACATGATGGTATTGGTATAAAAAAAAAGTCACATGTTGATCAACAGAATCAAATTCAAGACCCAAACAAAAATCCACATACCTATTGACACCTGATTTTTGATAAAGAAGCCAGAAATACCCACTAGAAAAAAGCCAGCATCTTCAACAAATGGTGATCAAACTGGACAGCTGCATGTGGAAGAATGCAAATGGGAACCATATTTATCATGTGGCACAAAACAACACCAAATGGATCAAAGATTTCAACATAAAACTAGATATCCTCAACTAGACAGAAGATAAAGTGGGAAATAGTCTTGAACTCATTGACACAGGAAAATATTTCCTGAACAGAACACTGATAACTCAGACACTAAGAACAACAATTAATGAATGGGACCTCGTGAAACTGAAAAGCTTCTATAAGGCAAAGGACACAGTCATCTGGACAAAGCGGCAGCCTATAGAATGGGAAAAGATTTTTTAGCAACTCCACATCTGATAAAGGGCTAATTTATAAAATATATAAAGAACTCAAGAAACTAGACATCAAGAAAACAACCCAGTTTAAAATAGGGGTACAGGTCTAAACAGAGAATTCTCAAATGAGGAAACTCAAATGATTGAGAAACACTTAATGAAATGTTCAACATCCTTAGCCATCAGGGAAATGCAAATCAAAATTACTTTTGAGATTTCATTGTACACCTGTCAGGATGGCTAAGATAAATAACACAAAGGACAGCTCATGCTGGAGAGGGTATGAGTAAGGCAGGAACTCATCCATTGCTGGTGGGAGTGCAAACCTGTACAGCCACTGTGAAAATCAGTGTCCCAATTCCTCAGGAAGCCAGGAATTGATCTATGTAGTGGGTAGTCATTCCAGCTTTGACCTGAAGTTCCAACCCCCATTGAGGCTTCAGTAACAGTCATGCCTACAAGGTGGGGCTGAGAGAGGACCCTAAAGACCCGAGATCCAGATGCACGGGCTCTCTTGGTTTCTGGACCCTGGACACTGGAGGTGGAGGTAGACCGAGCAGAGTTCTCCAGAGAACACTGCTGGACTGTGCTACACCTTTCCCAGACCCTGTAAACTATCCCTTCACTTGTAAGTTAACCCACAAAATAAACCTCCCTTTTAACTACATGGAGTGGCCATAATAATTTCACCAATAGGTCTATCTCAAGATCCAGCTATACCACTCTGGCATAGACCCAAATGATGCTTCATCCTACCACAGAGACACTTGCTCAACCACATTCATTGCTGCTCTATTCATAATAGCCAGAAATTGGAAACAACCTAGATGTTCTTCAACAGAAGAATAGATAAAGAAAATGTGGTACATTTACATGATGGAATATTACTTGCTGTGGGATATCTTTCTGTATGCTGTGAATATGTGTTATTTTCATTGGCTAATAAATAAAGCTGCATTGGCCTATGGCAGGGCAGGATGGATCCAGGCAGGAAATCCAAGAGGAATAATGAGAGGAGAAAGGAAAGTGGAAGGAGACGCCAGCCACCGCCCAAGGAGCAACAAGATGCCAGCAGACTGGTAATGCCACGGCCACGTGGCAACATATGGATTAATAGAAATGGGTTAAGTTATAAGAGCTAGCTAACAAAAAGCCTGACCCACAGGCCATATAATTTGTAATTAATAGTAAGCCTCTGTATAATTATTTTATAAGCGGCTATAGACCACGGGGCCAGGCAGGACCTGAGAAACACGGGACCATGGGGCCGGATGGGACTGGAGAAACTACAATTATTCATCTATTAAAAAAAAAGAAGCTTTAGGTAAATGGAAGGAGCTAGACAAAAATCATCCTGACTGAGGTAACCCAGACCCAGAAATACAAATATGAAATGAATTCACTTATATGTGGATGTTAGTTGTAAAGTCATTGATAAGCAAGTAATCTGTATAATTACAGAGGTTAGGTATATAGTACGGGACTAGGGGCAAGGCTTGGATCTCTCTAGGAAGGGGAAATAGAATATATAGTTAGAAACAGAGTTGGGGGCTGGAATGGAAGGATCAAATGCAGAGGGAGAGAGAAGATGGGGAGTGAGAGAGGAAACATGAGGAGGAACAGCTAAAACTAAGGGCTATTTGAGGGGTCACATAAAAACCAAATACAGTAGAATCATATATACACATACACATACACACACACACACACACACACACACACACACACACACACACACGCATGCATGAAGGCAATCTAAATGAAATTGCCAAATAATGGGGGAGACAGAGCCCCAACTTGTGGTGATATTGTGTTCCCCAAAATATTGTGCACCCTAATAAACTTATCTGGGTTCAAAGAACAGAACAGCCACTTGATATAGAGGCCAGAAAATGGTGGCACACATGTCTTTAATCCTATCACTTGGAGGGCAGAGATCCCTCCGGATCTCTGTGAGTTTAAAGCCACACTGGAAACAGCCAGGCATGGTGACTCAAACCTTTAATCCCAGGAATTGAGGGCAGAAAGCAGAAAGGTATATAAGGCGTGAGGACCAGGAACTAAAGCTGGTTAAGCCTTTAGGCTTTTGAGCAGCACAGTTCAGCTGAGAGGCATCCAGTCTGAGGAAACAGGATCAGCTGAGGAAATGGCAAGGTAAGGTAGCTGTGGCTTGTTCTGTTTCTCTGATCCTTCAGCGTTCACCCCAATACCTGGCCCAAGGTTTGATTTTATTAATAAGACCTTCTAAGATTTGTGCTACACCAACTGGACATCTCTTGTCACCAAACGAAGCTTCCAGTATTGGGAATAGGTTACATCTAATTGAGTTGTTGGCCAGATGGGTCCCATGGGAACTCCCAAACTAGTATCACCAAAACTACTGGCTGATGTCCACAAACTGATGGTCAGACCTTATTGCTGAAGACAACACTTGCACAATTCATTGAGCGTGGAGAAGTCGAACTGGTGCCTGCCTAGATCCTTCACCCCTGTAGACTAGTACTCACAGCACTGGAAGGTACTCTGCACACTGCCAAAGGAGTTAGTGAATCCCAACCCAACTGCAGGACCTTCGGTCTACAATGGTGACCTGACTACAAGATGTGCTGGTGCAGCAGAGGCACACAGCTTGTGGGAGTCACCAACCAAGATCTGACTGCATTTAAAACCCAGCCCATGAGATGGAATCCATCCTGACACGCTTGAGCGGCCAAGAACCTAAGATTAGATAGGCCAGGGACCTACAGGAAAACCAAATACTACTGTTCTGTTAAAATGACTCCTGACGACATTCTGCTACACTCATAGATCAGAGAAGTTTCCTCCTGCAGCAGATAGGAACAAAACCAGAGACTCACAGCCAGACAGTGTGGAGAGAGTGAAAGAGCTTGGAACACTCAGCCTTAAATGGGATGTCCCCATAAAGCCCTTCCCTCAGGGACCAGGGAACTCTGCAGTAGAGGAGGTGGAGAGTGTAAGAGCCAGAGGGATGGCAGATACCAAGGAAACAAAGCCTTCTAGACACAGAAGGTCTGACACATACGAACTCAGAGACTGAGGCAGCATGCACAGGGCCTACAGGGGTCTGTACCAGATGGGGTCTAGAGCTGATCGGAGAAGTGGACACTCACCCTGATCCCTAATTCAGAAGCTATCTCCAACTGACAGCCACTTGCAAATGAAAAGTTAGTTTCCTCCAAGGCAGTCTTACTGGGGAAGCAAACTGCTCTCAAGGGCAGGCCCCATGCCCAGCAGAGGATGGGCAACACAAAATGAACTCGGGGACATCTTTGCAGATTCTTTGTTTCACAATGTGTCAGGGCTTTTATATTTTATTTATTTTTACTTTATAAGTCCTTTGGTATATATCATGACTTGCTTTTTGTGCTGTGAGATCCCTGTGTGTGTGAATGTGTGTCTCTGTGTCTCTATGTGTTTCTTGTTTCTTTGGCTTTTTTTCTTCTGTTTATTTTGTCCTATTCTGACTTGGTTTTGCTTTATATTATTTTATTATTATTATTTATTAGATACTTGTTTGTTTCCTAACAGGAGACAGAAAGGATGTGGATCTGAATGGAAGGGGAGGTGGGGAGGATCTTGGAGGAGTTGATAGAGGGAAACCATAATCAGAATATATTTTATGAAAAAAAAATCTAATTTCAATAAAAGAAAAAGGAAATCAACCTAAAAAGACTAGTGTTTTCCATAAAATGTAACCAGTACAGCCACACAGGCGAGCCCTTGCTCACTCTCATAATCAGTAAATATGCTGGAGTTTTTCCATCTCTCCTTCAGTGTAGCACAGGCCTTCTGGCTGTCTTACCCATGCATCCAGGAGCTGTTGCTGTGGCCTCCATTTGCAATTCTTCATCTCCCCAGCAGGGACCAGGACCCCCCACAAACCAAACAGAACGCCTTCCATCTGTATCTGACTGGATCACAGCAACATCTAAAAATGGTCTACAAATCACTCCTTCCAGAAGACTGTGGCTGCCCCGGCTTCCGTCTAACGACAGTCTCCCACCATGGTGTGACAGTGGCCCTTCTCAGTGATCCCAGCACAATCTTCTCTACTTTGACCCCAAGGTCAAAGGCTCTATTATCCTTGAATATGGCAGTGTATGTACACCTGTGATCCCAGCACTCGGGAGGCTGAGACAGACCTCACAAGTTCTAGGCTAGCCTGGGCTACATAATAAGATCCTATAAGAAAAAAAATGAAAATAATAGCAATAATAGATGATAATTCCATATCCTCAGTACTTTCAGCCTGCCTGCCAGTCCTTGGGAAATCTCACCCACACACTTGCTTTTCTGTCTGATGACACGAGTGTGTGTCTCCTCCTCGGGTGGGTTGACTAAGTTGTAAGATCTTCTTATAGACTACTGATGCCTTGCTCTGACCTGAAGCTTGATGGTGTCACATTGGGTTTCGTTGTTGTTGTTGTTCTTTACCCTTCTTCCTTCCTCCCTTCTCTCATCATTTACTCTTACAGGTTAAACTCTAACCCGAGCCCAATATTGTCTTGTCCTTCAGTAATTCACAGTAATTTACTTTTAGATCTCCTGTCTGTCACCTGCTCCTGTCTCTGAACTGTGACAACAGTGCTGGAACTTGTTCCATCCCCTCCACTGTTGTTTTTATAAACCTCCATTCTTAAGATGTCTCCAGGACTACCTTCCTTTGAGATGAAAGGAATCCCTTTCTACACCCAGGAGAGTCTCCACAAAAAACTAAAGGTCCTGAATTTACTCCCCTCTGCCCTTTTTAATCAGGGGAAACAGAAGCATCTAGGATCAACATTGCGTCCTAGGATAATTCTAGATAACATGCCCGTCAGCCATTAGTCACCCCATTCCTTTTAGACTTTAACATCGTTATCGACCTCACTGCCCCCAAATCCTCATGCTGTAGCTTTCCTGAGTTATCTGCACTGATCCTTGGTTCTTGATACCACACTGAGCTGGCTACAATACTTAGGTATCCAGTATGCAGCCTCCCAGCCCCACGTACACAATAGAGGAAGTAATGTGTAAGAAAAAGTCTTGGAGGACCATGCAGCAGGTTACCCTTCGACCACTCCTGCACGTGACAACAGACCTTCACACATACAACAAAAGGAGAGAAACACAAGCAAGGGCTGTGAAGAATCATGAAGCGAGACTAAAGTCTCCAGCTAGCCTTCAATCATTCTCACTCGTGGTGGATCTGCGTTCACGAAAGGAGTTTCCCTGCTCTCTGTAAGTGCTTCGTGCTAGGCTTATAATGCCATGTCGCTCTCACAGCGCCTCCCCCCATGACCATTTGGGCTTTCATCCCAATCAGTTCTCTCAAACCACTAATCTCATATCCTTGACTATCTGCTTCTTCACCTGATCAGCATCACACACACACACACACACACACACACACACACACACACAAACACACAACCTTACTGATCTGTGTAGCTGTATGCAATAATGCATTTACCATCTTATCTCTGACTGAACTCTGATGCATTAATGAGTGAGTGAATGAATGACAATCAACATAAAGCAAGGCCATCCTCACTCAGGCTCATCGTCAAGCTTATCCAGGTCAATAATACCCTGACCATGTAGTTAAATTCTAGTAACTCCTATTTCCTTCCTAATATCTTGAAATAGTAAAACAAGACTTTTAAATAGCATTATGTAAATTCAAAGGGACAGTTGGGTCCTCATAGCTTGTCACTGCCTTTACTGTTACCATGGACGGTTCCCTCACCAGGTGTGATGCAGCCTTTTCCGAACTCACGGAGTCTCGGCATGCAGCGTTCTCGGGAGCTGGGCTGGGGCCTGTGAGAAGAGGAAACACAGTGAAGGACTGGGGAGCAGTGACGATCAAAAGAGGAAGAGAGGGGAAGGGTGGTGATGTGGGTAGACCAGCAAACAACAAAGGCTGGCATGTGACAACAGCAGATCGCTCCAGAGCGCACGCATGTCTGCCAGTGCAGAGGCAGGGATGCCACGCCGAGGCCTTCCCCCGGTCTGCACAAGTGGCCTTTCAAATGGAGGGTGTTTCTCTAAGCCTTTCTGGGGCTAATGCTCCCTTCTTCTGCTAAAGGTCTTACTGATCAGTAACAGAGCTACGCAGAGGAAGGAGAAGCGGCTATGAGTTGGCATTCACACAGCTTGACAAATAGTTTTGTAAATCTTGTATGCAAGGCTGGTAGTGATCGTAACGTTCTGCTAATGCATGGACACTTGCAAACATCCGGTTACCAAGCTGAGGAAAGGGACACTTTGGGAACGCTCCGTCATGCTTGGGAATCTGTTCACTTTTGCACACACTGCATAGAATGTTGCCCACACTCCCTAACACTCAGCACTTTTCTCTTCAAGAAACAGTAGCCCTTTGTACTGTTGTAAAAGACTATAAGAAATAAGAACAAAATGGTTATCAATTTCTTTTGGAATATATGATTCCCCCCATGGAAGTTTTATTTTTCCTTAAATTTTAGAGCTGGGACTGATGAGACCTAACCGAGTCTAACCTGTTTCTGTCAGACGTCAATATTTAAGGCCTGTTATATTGTGATTTTTCTTCTGTCTATAAAATTGAAAGAAAATGATGGCACCTTCCTTCAAACACCAGAGCTGCCTCCCAGTTGTCCTTGAGCCCCTCGACAGTGTACCTGGCATGGCAGAGGCCGATCTTGCTTCCTCCTCCTTCTCACAGAGGGATTTGCGGTCAGGTTCACCAGAAGTCATGTGCAAAATGTCCGATCCAGATTCTGCCGACAGGAAGAGGCTGACAGCATGAGAGCTATGCAAAAGAAGCGTTTACCTGGGCTCCTTATTTGCACACCCCTTAGCAGGCTGCCAAACACCAGGGCTCCGTTTGTGATAAGAACTCCAATTTTTCCCTCCCCCTCTCTACTCACCGCTTGACGTCACGGTACTCTCTGAGGATGAAGTGTGGTCAGCGGATGGTTGTGTGAGATACTCCCTGACGAAAGGATACAAGAAATATCTTCAACATGGAGGGCAGATAATCCCTTTAAAAACCAATGGCATACATACCCAAGTTCAAGAGCATCGCAAACCTGAGCTGCGGCAAGCTCTCAGAATACAAGTGGCCAGCACCATTCTCCTGCGGGGAACAAGGAGACACGTGGTCAGTGATTTGACAGTGTCCGCCCCAGAAGGGCAGCTTTAAGCAAACATCCCCAACAGTTTTAAATGAAGCCACCAGTTACTGTGCTCTGGGGGAGGTTTTGGGAATGGAACCTTATAGGGAATCTTCGTATACACACTTTCTCACAGCCGTTCTCACAATCTCTCACTTTAAAGAAAACCTGATATATCCTTGAGCAAAACAAATTCCAAACCCCAAGGGCAGATAGACTTTATTTCACACACACACATCATGTTCTCTTTACAGGGGATGCACTACCTGAGTGTGACATTTTTATTTAAGAGACCATTACTCAGCATCAAACTTTTGACCTGAAATGGCTCTTAGGCTTCTTACTAGATAAATTATACGTTTTAGATTTAACCCATATTGCAGGGATCTGATAGATTACAATCACAACAGCATCCATGACTCCATTCAAAGGGGGCATTACTGAACTGTCAGGGCAAGTTGTAAAAGTCTCATTTGAACCTTTAAATTTATGTTAGAGAGGAGCTGGTGTGCTACACTAGGATTTATGCATATGCTTACTCTCTTTCAAAAGGCAAAGGTAGAGTATTGTTCTGGTCTGGTGCTTCCTTTTAAGCCCTGGGCTCTTCCTGTGAGCTTGCTCTGGTTGTTACGCATTTAGGAAGGGAAACTGACTTCAAAACTGCTATCATTCTAGCATGTCTGAGGCAGATGCAGACAATATGAAATGAAAACACACATAACTACATGCAGGTGTGCATAAACCGTAAGACCAATTGGATGCAGAATCGTCAAAGGCTATAGCCAAGGGCAGGCTTCCACAGAAGGATGCTGCTTTCAAGAAAACATTGACCAGAGTCACAGAGAGCCTTAGTGAGGGCTCGGGTTTGTTGTTTATCTCACTGTTGGTTTTAGTAGTCCTGACCAACCAAGAGCCTTGGCCACGCCAGGCAAGAGCTCCGTTACTGACATACTCTCAGTCCAGAGGTCTATGTCTATTTAGTGTTAAAATGTACAAATGCCAGGGGTGGCCAGTGGACTCAGCAGGTGAAGGTGCTTGATGCCAAGTCTGATGACCTGAGTTCAATCCTGAGAAACCACTGGAAAGAGAGAAGTGACTCCTGGGAACTGCCCTCCATGTGTATACTGAAACGTACATGTATTATCTCATTTCCCAAAACTCTTATACAGAGGGTTTTCAGGGGGAAATGCAGGAAATCAAGGCCAGGGGAGAAAGAGTCTAGCAAGAGCCTGAGAAGCAGCCAGCCTTCTAAAATACACTAAACTAACTACAGCGGCTTCTCCACTGCAGAATGCCTTTGAGTATGCACTGATGCAGGGTATTGGGGAAGAGAGTACTTCAACTATTTAGACTGATAAAGATTTAAATATAAACATGGGCTGGACAGAGGGCTCAGCAGTAAGAGAGCTGGTGGCTCTTGCAGAGGACCTGGGTTCCGTTCCCAGCACCCAATGGTGACTTCCTCCAACCTGTAAGTCCATCTCCAGGGGATCTGACATCCCTTTTCCAGGTCTGCAAGCACCTGCATATGCATGAACATACATTTACATGGACACATAATCTTTTAAAAATTAAATATTAATTTTAATGTGTTTACCTCAAATACAAAAGAAAAAAAGGAATGTTCAAATTTGAAAAAACAAGACTCTGTATCACTGCTTAAACTCCTGTTTCATTTCTCCATGGCTTTTATTGATTTTTGTTCTTGCATTTTAACGTGTTTGATTGACAGCTGTAGATACCTACACATTTTGAGATGTTTTGCTCCATGCAGAGCTTGCACAGCCAGCTGGGGTAGTAATCAAACGTTGAAGAATTGTACTGCATCACCTACAGGTAGTTCAGTGATGTTGGCCCTATCTCTACTTAAAAACATAGTGATTACAATTTTATTTATCTATAGTATGTATATGAAACGAAGCTATAAAAACTGGAGAAGATTAAGTATCATTCCATCCCCTAGGCAATCACAGTTCATAAAAGTCAAGAATTGATTTTTCTAAAGGACATTTGAAATTCCTCAACAGACCAGCGTGTCAGCACTGGTCAGCTGCAGTACTACCATAGCCTGGTCCGCTGGAGCCTTGATGCTCATGCTTGAACGAACGTAGGAAGAAGTGTGTTTACGTTCCAAAAGTGGGAGAAAGGCAACACACAACTTTGTTTTAATAAGCCTTCTAGTTAAAAAGCCTAATTGTCCTGTTTAAAGCCAAAACACAACTATAGCAACCATGTAGATTTGTCCCTATCGTGTTACAGACAAGTCCCATCTGTAGGGTACCCCACAGCACCCCCTTGTATTCACTTGTAACAGTGCAGTCAGAGGGGCCTCGTTTGCACAGTAGAAAACCTCCTGTCTCATCCTCTGAAACATTCTCAGAAGTGTTTTTGACAAATGTCAAATACTTACTGACTACACAATGTCCTGTGTGATCTGAGAGAAACCTCATAAACTGAGTGGCCGTCATCTCCCCCTGGTCCTGAAGGGTTATGGTAGAAGCAATCGGATTTAACTCTCAAGTTGTCAATCTCTATAAATCCCAACCATCAGGTATTGACATACAGCAGAACTCAATCCTAACCTATCGTAAGTGTAGCCCAGCAACATGCTGATCCATCCCATGAGAATAACCAGAGTAAAGGGTGTGGACTTTTGTTCTTCACTTCAAATCTGGGCTTGTAGTGCAGGAGAGTTGGAGAGAAAGCCTTCTAGACAACTATGTATGTGAAGTGGGATAGGAGTAATTTAAACCCCATTTATACTGTTATCCCATGCTCATATAAGACCTTAACCCCACCACCAACCTTGTGACCTGGAGAGACTGTGAGGGAGAATCTACTAAACATATTTTAAAAGCAAAGAAAACCAAGAAATAGAGTAAATTCGGGTGGGAGATTGACTTACTTTTGGCAGACTGGCTCACTCCATGAAGTGTACACCCAGGAGGAATGTTCTCCATTCTCAGACAATCTATTCAAATAGAGACCTGATCCTATTTACATGAAAACCCAGGCCCCAGCCCTTGCTCTTGTGAGCAGGAGTTAACATGGGGCGGGGTTGGCAAGGTATGGAACAAAGTGAGACAGTCTCCTATGGGCTGGGTCAGCAAACACAAGCTGCTCGCGCTCACGCGCTCTCTCTCTCTCTCTCTCTCACACACACACACACACACAGAGAGAGAGAGAGAGAGAGAGAGAGAGAATATCTCAATGTGTACACAGAAAAATAAATAGGAACAGTAGGAAAAGATGGGATTTTAGAAATTCATTACCCTAGATAATCTTCTAGGGTGTTTGTTGTCAATAAAATGCTGCTTTAACTACAGTCTTATAAATGGAAATGCGCCCCTGATGGACAGGTGTTGCCAATATAATTTTACTGCTGAACTGAGTTTAGATAGCTAATGCTAGTCAAATTAACAAGACAAAAAACAGGTAGCCAGAGTTCATACAGACCCAAGACTGGACTCTTTGTTCATTTAAATTCTCCGAAGAGAGCTCAACTGAATTGGGACAGAAACAGACTTAAATTTCCTTATTTTTCCCCCTTTGCTTTCTAACCAGAAGCTCACCACACCCTCAGACCTATGGGCACACCCAGCACTGAAAGATTCACTTTGAAGGAGTTATCCTTCAATATCAGCACGGCCCGATCCTGTAGCTGACAATGTGATTTATTCTCCAAGGTTATTAATACTGTGCCTACACACAGCCTGAGAAAACAGGACAGACAATGGCCAGAAAATCCCCCAGACAGTATTATATTGATCCCTTCCTCTGCCTCAGTAACTCTGCTCTCCCAGTGACAACCTGTCTCATATAGAAACAAGTCATGACATGAAGGAGAACCAAAGGGAGGAAAAACAGTTAAGGTCTTCTAAACTATAAATACAGATTTTCATCTCCAAGTTCTTTGCTCTTTGAGCGGGGGAGGTAGTCTTTGAGCTTAATGCCTTTGATCATTCTGACTCTGCGTCAAAGCCACAGATACTGTTGGTAAGCATTTACTATGAAGCCAGGATGGCGTTGGACAGATGGCTCAGCAGTTCAGAGCACTTGCTGCTCTTGCGTGGTACTGGAGTTTAGTTCCCAGCACCCATGTTGAGAACCACGCAGCTGCTTGAAACTCTAGATCCAGAGGAGTCCCCTCTTCTGGCCCCTGCTAGTACCCACATACACGGTGGGACGGACACACACACACACACCCCTGGTGTAAATCCTCTTGCAAAGGACCTGTGTTTGTCTCCCAGGACCCACAGGGTGGCTCACAGCTGTCTGTAATTCTAGTCCCAAGGGATCCAATGCTGTCTTTGGGCACTACATACATGTGGTATACATATATACAAGCAGCAAAACACCCATACACATAGACTTTTTAAAAATCTTTAATATGAACCAGCAAATCCATACATGTTACCAGGTATCTTTGTAGGCTCATATCAGAGACCAGAGGAAGAAAGGAGCTTCAGTTGTTTTGTTTTGAGGCAGGGTCTTACTATGTAGCCCAGGCTGGCCTCGAATTCATTCCACCCTTCCTGTTTCAGCCTCCCAAGTGTTCCATCATGGAATTCCCTAATTCTTGGACATTCAGGGCAGAAATAAGTACCTAGCATGTATCCAGGTTTGCAAGGTTCTCAGAGAGCAGCTGCCTACTCTTCAGCACAGCGGAGAAGGCAATGGCTGAGGAGAGGCAGGCAGCAGAGGAGGAGCTGTTGCTCAGAGAGAAGTCCCTGTGACCCAGGAGGACCCTAAGGGAACGGACACAGGCTGTGGAGGAAGCAGTGGAGCCTGCGCATCTGGAAATGCCACTCACACTGTGCCAGCAGGGCACCCTCTGAGAACACCCAAGTGTACAATGGTCTGTTGCTGACAGAGGAGAGGGATTGGCACAGGCTGAGGCGCAGACAGGCTTGTGGGCAGTATGGCCAACAGGCAATGGTTCCAAAGATGTGTGGGAAAGAAACCACCTTACTCAACAAGCCCAAAATCTCTATGTCCACCTGAAGCCAACAGACCTGAAAGGTCTGAGTTCTGGTGACTCCCCTAGAGATGCCAGTCAGAGGACCCAGGAATAGAGATGCTTCCCGGCTCATCAGCAGTGGTCACAGGGTGCCACTGTTTTCCCTCTGTGTGGGGTCTACTTTGTTTCTATGAGCCAGTAGGCAGGAACTTAGCTGTGTAGACACATACGTGCAGGAGCGTATGTAATATACATAGAGGAGTGTGTTTGTATGTATGCATGTAGATACTCAAAAGAACTTGCAGAGTAACACCCCCTTTCACAGGGGATACAAATTCAGACAGATACAGCCACATGTACCAGTTCCCACAGCTAATACATGACCAGCCTGCTCAATTCCAAACCTCATTCCATGTGGCTAAAAATTAATCAATGAGTAGACAGTAGGATGAGCTTTCCTGTACTCATCAAGTGATTTCAACAGCCATACATGTCATCCAGCCTCCTCTCATCTATTTTCTCACACACTAAACCACTCCCATGTTGCTGTGGAATCCCAGGAAACACATTTCCTCCAAAGTGCTTTAGTATAATCTCTCTTTGCTTCTCTCGTGGGTCCCTAAGCGAGTTCTGTTCTCCTAAGAATGTCCCACACAGAGTGCCCAAGCACTACAGGACACCCCTTGGGACTCTCTCCTTGCCTGACTCCTTCACCTACTCAAAGACCTTCTCACGAACACTGGTGTTCAATTTCATCTTGTATTATGATAGAATTTGGAATGAAAGAGCAGAGCTTCCTCTGAGGATGTGAAGAGAACTAGGAAATGAATCCTGAGACTTTAGGAATGCGAGTCTCAGTGCAACGATCTGGCTGAGCCCTCCCCGTTGGTGTTCCAGCCTGCAGCAATGTCAGAGTGGACACTCAGGAGGACAAGACTTCATCTACTCAGATTGTCGGCTACACACTGATTAGTGACCAAAGAAGGATCCTCTCTACAGGGCTAATAACCCCCAAGCCTCAGGTGAGCTGAGAACTCTAGACAGGGTTGATTACACTTTCCTCAGAAAGCCAGGACCTGGGGAGCTCCTGGGAAGAGGGTCAACATACCAAAATCCTGTTGGTATCTACGATGGAGGCCTCATGTTCTTTTTAAAGGACAAACTGCTTCTGTGTCCCCATCTAACAATATCCACCAAGCTTATTGCCTGATACAGGACAAAAATAGGAAACTGAGGCCAGCGAGATGACTCAGCAGGTAAAGATGCTTGCTACTGAGCCTGACAACTTGATAGCAGTCCCTGGGACCACACAGTGGATGGAGAGAAACGACTCACTTCCACATGCTGCCGTGACATGAGTGTGCACAGTCACCACCCCCAGACAGGTAAATAATAAATACAGTGAATGACCACAGTGTGGCCAGAATATAGCTGACAGGAAAGAGAGACCACAGTTCCTAGGGCATTGAGTCTGGTGAGGTGGTGCACACTTAGAATCTCAGCACTCCCAAGGCTGAGGCAGGAGGATCAAAGTCTTTGGATAGTCTAAGCAGACAGTGAGTTCTAGGCAATGTGAACCATAAGAGTCTTCTAAAAATTACCTAGTCAGGATTAGCGGGTGGTGCAGCAGGTAAGAAGCCCGCTGCCTAGCCTACGACCCGAGTTTGATCTCTGGACCCATGTGGTAGGAGAGAATCGACTCCTGCAAATTGCCCTCTGACCCCTACCCACTCATGTACTGTGGTACATGCACCTCCCCACTTGAAAAAAATGTTTAAAAATCTAATTAATTTCAATTTTAAAATGAGTTACTGAGGCCTCAAAAAGGGGTACAAGAATCCAGAAGGAAGGGATTTTTGGGGCCATGGGTTGGCTTTTCTGGAACACACCCTAGGTAGCCCAGGGAGACTTGCCCTTGAACCCCTAATTGTGAGCAATCTCTCCCTTGAGAAGAAGAGATTTGGGAGCACCAACATTTTGTGTCACCACAGAAGGCTTGTGAAGCAGTTGGTATTTGAAACCAGTCTTGGCAACCGAACAGAATTTTGACAAATGGAGAAACACCAGTGCTCCAGGGGAACGCCCCAGACGGGGCTGCGTGATTTACTGTGACAATACACCCTCCTAGTTTGGCTGAGGTACGGATAACCACAACGCAATGCTGGGAGAATAAAGGTAGAACCGCAGGTGTGACAAGTGACAGGAGAACCCGGGTGTGAGGCAAGAAGTTCATCATAAGGTTGTAGAGATGGACAGAGATCCATGGCTTACAGCCAGGAGTCAGGGAAAGGCCATTGCCATTGTGTACTTGGACGAACATGGATTATGGGCTCTACTCCTGTTTATTTTGTGCTTATTTTAATCCCTGTACTCATTATTCATGAGAACACTAAGAATTGGAGCTTACCATTAAATGCTCAGAGGTGGGGTGGCAGGTAAAGGGGTCTTTGGGGGATGTGTTCAGAGAACAAGGTGGGGAGAGGTGGAGGAGATGGCAATCTTAGGCTGTAGAGCATGTATGGAGAATAGAAACCTGGGGTGACAGTGTGGAGAACTGGTAGTTTAGGCCACTGTACAGCTGACAGACTAAGACAGCTTCTCGGGGTTGTAAGAAGGTAGTGTGAGCCTCTGCAGGGGACCCAGACATTCTTTCAGCAGCATGCTGGAAGACGTTTCTACTGTGATTCTGGGGACTCCTATTTCTTTTTTTTTTTTTTTTTTTTTTTTTTTTTTTTTGGTTTTTCGAGACAGGGTTTCTCTGTGTAGCTTTGCGCCTTTCCTGGGACTCACTTGGTAGCCCAGGCTGGCCTCGAACTCACAGAGATCCGCCTGGCTCTGCCTCCCGAGTGCTGGGATTAAAGGACTCCTATTTCTAAGTGGATGTCAAGATCACATATGAACAACTCAGCCGAGACCCCATGGAATGGATAGCCAGATCCTGTCAAGTGCACAAAGCAGTGCATCTCTTAGCCCTCAGACCACCTTCTGTCCAGCCATGAGTGACCAGCTCAAAGGAAGTGCCTGAACTCAGTGTGCTAAGAGGGGACGCTGAAAGCCCAGGTCCTTCAAAGCTACAGGAAGCTGAACTTGAACTTCCTAGTTGAGTCATCTTCAATTGGTTTAACTCCCTCAACTCTGGGTGTCTCCTTGGCCACTCTGGCAGGTGGAAATGCTTTCCTGCACTGTGCCTGATGCTCACTCACACTGCTTCTTCCCTCTTCGTTGTGAAATTAGCGCCCGATAAAAGGGAAATTACTAACAACCAAACATCCTGTAAGTGGCTAAGGTCAACTTCCTGTATTAAAACTTCAGAAGAATGTTAAGTAATAGCAAAGGGGAATTGTGTCCCTTTTCTCTCTTGTCCGTAGCTTCTCAGTAAGATGGATGCCAATAAACAGAAGTCATGTATAAATTATTAAATATAAAATGTATACATAATTATATATCAGAAATTATATAAAATATATAAAAGTAGGTGCATGCACTTAACAGGAAGAATTAAAACAACTCTTAAAAGTGAGTAGAAAAAGAAGAACTAGTTTTAAAAGTGGGCTTCTGATCTCAGGAGACATATTTACATTGAAAATAGAATGTCCCACAGGCACATGCAAAGATGAAATTATTCATTAGAGAAATGCAAATCCAAACCTCGGGGCTCTCACTTTGCATTCTCTGAGCTGGCTACAGTCACACAGTGTTGGTGATAATGTAGAGAAATTAGAATCCTCAGATGCTGATGGTGGCTAAGTAAAACAGTACAGGCCATGGAATCTGTTCTGTAGATCACCAAGACATTAAACACGAGGGTACCACACGAGATGCAGCAATTTGTACTTGTGGGTCTATCTACACACAAAAGTATTTTAAACAGTTTATACAGAAACTTATGCACCAGTATTCACAGAAGCATTGTTCCCAACAGGCCAAGGAGCTACTCAAATGTCCGTGAGCCAGAAAGGAAGAAAGGAGACATCCATACAGCAGGGGTGAGGACCCGACACGGACTAAACCCACCATCTGATGCTCATTAGAAGCAATCAGGCCCAAGAGGCCAAACTGTGTCTGATTCCCTGTACAAGAGACTTCCATGAGAGAGAGAGACAGGTCTCTAGAGAAAGAAGGTTGCTGGTTGCCTAGGGACAGAATGTGGGGACAGAGGACTAAATGTGTGCATGGGACGAGTGAGGGAGTGACCAAGTGTTCTAATGTTATGGCATTTCTCAATTCTGTGACTACATCTAAAAAGGCAACCAATTGCTTGGTGTGAGAGTTAAGAATGATGGACGGGCAGATGCTGAACACAAGGAAGGCATACCAAGTACATCTATTGGCCTGGGGTGATTACATAAGGACCTTTCTGAAATGGTTCACGCTACTGTCATCTTTAGAGGAGTGCCATCAGCACCTGGCTTTGGCAATGTGTACTCTTTGATACCTAGTCCTGATCTCAGTTCCTGGAAAGTCATTGCCATCTGAGATTTATTAAAGCATTAGCAAACTTAAGTAACGAAAACAAGCTCTAACACAAACTTCAGCATACTCCACCCAACTCTCCCTTAGTCATTCAAACCAAAGCTTGTTCTTATTTCTATTTTAGATTTGTTTATATGTGTGGGTGTTTTGCCTGCCTGTGTGTATGTGCACCACAGAGGCCAGAAGAGTGTGCCACATTTCCTGGAACTAGAGTTGGGATGGTTGTAAGCCATCATGAGTGCTGGGAATTGAACCCAGGTCATCTGTGAGAGCATTCTGTGCTTTTAACCAGTGAACTATCTCCAGCCCATAACCCAAATGATTGAATTTTAACTTCCTGGCTTCAAAGTTGGATATTTCTTATGTACGTGAGTTCTAGGATGTCCCATAATATTTCTTATAAAGAAGGAGAGGAAGGAGGAACAGCCTCCAAAGAGGACCAGAACATGGTAGTACTGAAAACGAAACAGATCTTCATCCATACTCACTTCTGCGCTAAGGTCCTCGTTCATCCTGGGGCAATCTACAAGTTCTGGTCCCAAGATGGAGCCTCCTATGGGGAGTGGACTCCTGGTGGTAGAGAAAAAAGTGGCCTTCTGCAGGTGAAAAACTGCAAATTAGCAGGGACCAAACTATGACATAGTTCCCAGCACCCCTCCCCCAGGCCAGCCAATTTCTAGTCAAGCAGGAAGCCTCTACCTCCTTCAGAGAGAAGTTACTAAGGACAGAAAGCTAACCAAAAATTAAAATGTGACATTTGCAATTCAAAGCCTTGTTTCCTCCACTCAGGAGCAGAAAGGGCTCTCGCTGGGGAGTTAATCCTGCCACCCCTACTGATACTCAGGTGTATCCTAAGATCAGTCTTTTGGCTTTTAAAGGCAGGTGAGGACAACTGAGGCTTGCAACTGGGGTGCAGGGCAGCAGACAAGAATGATGTCCATGACTCATCTCAGTTAACTTAGCGGTAAAAATGTAGTATGTTTCTGCAAAGCAGTCTCATGAAAGTCAAAAGCAATATCTGGATTCTAAACTGTACTCCTCAGAGAGCTGGAGGAACTCCATCACAAAACAGCAAAGAGATAATAATATCAGATAAAATACAGAAGGTGGGACGACAGCTGTGATTAACTTACTGGGGTGGTCTTGTCACATCCAACGCTCCATCCGCCTCCTGCTGCGGGGGTCTTTCACTTGGAGCATGGGCTGGCTTTTTGACACGTGAGGCAGATGCCAGTTCTAGCCTTGGAATTGCTGTAAGGCCGTCAAGACACAAGGCATCTATTGCAGGAAGGAATGCGGGTAGAGGTGAACTTCCCATTCAAATTGTGTTCAAGATTAAACTCTTTCTCACCTAAGCAATTGAGTGCATCGAGTCTGAAAAAGTGAATCTAATTCTATTAACATTTTATCCTAGTTATGTGGAGGTAGAAATATCCAATGTTTATTAAAAACAGACAAACAACAACAAAATGAACTGGGGCATGGGGAAGAAGACAGAAAACCTCTGTCCACTGAGGCACCAGCAGGTCTGAAATCCACAGCCAGCAGGTATCACAATCAGTGGCCTGCTTTCATAGTGAGGTTTTACTGGAGCACAGCTGTGGCCACTCATTCTTGGACCATCTGTGGCTGCTTGTCTATGTTTCAGCAGTGGTGCTGAAGAGTCGCCATGGAGACTATGTTCAAATTTTGGTTCAAATTTTGGAGATTTTGGTTCAAATCTTAGTTTTGCCTCATGCAGGTGGTCTGTTTGTAGATAAATTAACGTCTTCACTCAGAGCCCTAATAGACTTATATGTAAAGGGACACACGATCTCAGGCAGATTATGTTTGATGTTCCCTGTTTCTTCATCTTTAAAATGAGAACTGTAGGCAGGAGACATGGTACTGAAGAGCATGTGGTGCTCTTGTAGAGCCCCTAGGTTGGGCTCCCAGCAGCCATGGCTCACGATCTGTAAGTCCAGTTCTGGAGGGATCTGATGCCACCTTCTGGTCTCCATGGGCACACATGTGGTACATTTACAATCATACATATAAAATAATTTTTTTTTTTGTTTTTTTGTTTTTTGAGACAGGGTTTCTCTGTGTAGCTTTGTGCCTTTCCTGGAACTCACTTGGTAGCCCAGGCTGGCCTCGAACTCACAGAGATCCGCCTGCCTCTGCCTCCCGAGTGCTGGGATTAAAGGCGTGCGCCACCACTGACCGGCTAAAATAAATTTTTAATGAAAAATAAAATGGGCCAGGAACCAGGGAAACAGTTTGGTGGTGGAGCATCATTCAGCATGTTCTGTCTCCAGTCCACAAAAGTCAATACAGTAAAATGGGAAATACACTAACATCACCCTATGGGACCATGGTGAGGACTAATGAAGTTATCAGGCACACTAGAACACAGGATGCAGCCGAGGTTTCCGTTAATAAAATTGGTTTAAAGCACCGGTCTAGCCCGACACCCCGTCCGCAGCGGCGGCTCCTCGTCTGGTTTCATGATTCACAAACCACTTTCTTTATGCCTCTTCTTAAGTCTGTCTTGACAACCACAGCAACACTCAGTCCTCTGTCCGCCGTCACACACAGGCCGGGGTGGTGCAGTCTGGCTCCCAGCTCTTCTCAGGATGCTGTCCTTTTACCTTTGGCCTGGCTGCTCAGATCAGCCCCAGGTCCCCACCTCCCCATTTTCCCCTCATTTCCTGCTGACTCCTCTAAATGCACCCTAAGCTTTGGCTCCACAAATGAAGACGAAGCTTGCGTGTTCTGCCTTCTCTTTGGAGTCCTGGTTTTCTGTCCACACTCCGGCTACCAGAATTATTTCAGCATGTTCCCAAAGCCATCCCCCGCCCCCCCACTTTCTCCCATCTTCTAGGGAATGTTTTCTGGACTCAGGTCTTGTTATTTTAGGATTTGTTCTTAATTATATGTAATGGTGCCCGGTATAGAGTGGATGTTCAGGTATGCATTAATTGAATCCATAGACAAATATCCAATACATCTCCCTGGACAGATATCATTGTTATCAATTATTGTCTCTCTCAAGAAACCCCTGCCCACCTACGAGTGGGCAGGAGTGGGGAGGAGCATGTCCACACTCACTTAGCAGAGGAGTACACTGGAAGGAGTCTTTCCAGGTCAGGGGTACCTGATGGGCGCTTCCTTTTTGCCTCCGCTGTGGTTGGTGGCAGGACTGCTTCTGAACAGAAAAGCAGCATTATTAGCTGTCTAGAGGAAAGCTTCACCCCACAGTTCTCAAGATAATTCCCTCAGCTTAAGACAAGACTCATGATCTCAGGGGCGGGGCCAGGACAGGACTGGGGCAGGGGCGGGGCCAGGACGGGACTGGGGCAGGGGCGGGGCCAGGACGGGACTGGGGCAGGGGCAGGGCAGGGGCGGGACTGGGGCAGGGGCAAGGGTGGGGCGGGGCGGGGGCAGGGTAGGACAAATATGAAGTTAGAGTGGGGGTAGATCTGAGAGGAGTTTGGAGGGGTATGAATATGGCCGAAATATATCACATGAAATTCTCAATTAATAAAAATACTTAAAAAAAAAAATAGACAAGTGCCAGAGGCCAGCTAAGCAGAGCACCAGCTATTCCTGCAGAGGACCCAGCTTTTGGTTTCCAGCACCAACATGGTGATCCACAACCATCTATAACTCAGGTGCCCAGGGATCCAACGCCCTCTTCTGGCTTCTGTGGGCACTGCACACATGTAGTGTACAGACATACATACAGGCGAAGCACCACACACATAAATAAAAGTAGACAAAATTTCAAAGAAAAAAGTAGACAGGATGTGACTGGTCCCAAGTGAGGATGTTACAGAGCAAAGCTTTCAGACTTCTATCCAGAGCCTCAGCACAGAAGCAAATCTGATGCTTATTCAAGCCTGGTCCGGAGGTGCAGGCTTAGAGTCGTAACACCTCGGAGGCAGAGGCAGGAACATCTTAAGTTCAAGATTTGCCTGGGCCACAAAGTGGGTGCAGGGCCAGTCTGGGCAACTTAGTGTGACTCCGTCTCAAAATAGAAAGTAAAAAGACTGGAGATATGGCTCAAAGGTACAGCCTTTGCCAATGTGCGTGAGGCCCCAGAGGTTCAATCCCACGCACTTACAAACAGACCCAGTGGTAGCAGCTAGCAGAATGCTCACACATCACCAAGTCCACACAATCCCACTTAAGACAGAAACAAGGCTTTAGGGAAGGGGGTGGGAGTGAGGGGCAAGCCCAGCTACATAATGCCTCATGGTTCTGTAAGCAAAAGGCCGTATCACTCACTACCTCTTATATTAGATGGTATAATTAAGAAGGAAAAAAAGAAAGAATCTATTGCTTGTCTGGTAATGTTTTGTAGATAAGTAGCATATTTAGATTTCTCAGCTTTTTTATACATAATGATTTTTTAATTATTGTTTTTTTGTATGTGGGTATTTTGCCTGCATTTATATCTATGTACCATGGGAGTACAATACCCGAGGAGGTCAGAAGAAGGTGTTGGATCCCTTGGAAATGGAGTTATAGATGGTTGTGAGCTGCCATGTGGGTACTCAAACCCAGGTCCTCTGGAAGAACAGCCAGTGCTCCTAACCCCTGAGCCATCTCTCCAGCCCCTGTCTTTTTTCCTTTCTTTTCTGCATAGTTCAGGGTATTTTTGTTTTGAGACAGACTCTCACTATATAGCCCTGGCTGGCCTAGAGCGCACTATATAAATTGGGCTGTCCTCAAACTCACAGATCTTAGCCTGGTTCTGCCTCCTGAATGCTGGAATAACAGGTGCAATCACCATGCCTGGTTTGAACTACATTTTTATTTTTATATAATAGCTGAATCACAGTCATTACCTAAGTAATTAAAAACAAAACAAACCTCATGCTTACCAATTTCCCCTGTAGAAGTCTATGCCTCTCTGTGCAGGACAGGGGATCATAGTGAGGAGACCCCTCATCTAAAAAGCCCTGTTGAGAGACAATGGTGGAGTATATTGCAAGACAGAATACAATCAGAACCCCAAGACACACCAGACCTTGGAGCATGCCCACAACCTCAAGTGGCTGAAAGTGACCAGTTTCCATTACTATTCTTTAAGGGAACACATTGGTAACTACAAACCTCCCACTGTATTTTCCTCATTATTTAATCTAGAAGTAAAATCCAAACCTTGAATAGGGAGCTGGATGGCTTGACACTGAAACCCTTGGGTGGAGAACAAAGAAGTCTGTAGGGACTCACAGAGGCCATGATAGCGTCTATTAAATCTTTAGGGAGTGGCTGAGACAGATCTACGGTAAAGGCACTGCAGTCAAGGCTGATGACTTGGAGCCCTGGAACCCACATGGCAGAAGGAGAGAACTGACTCCCACAAGTTGTCCTTACTATGTACAGTCACAGGTATATACACACATATAAATGTAAGTTTCTAAAAAGTTAAAACATATATAGTCAGGAAATTGTGGCCTTAATTCAACAGGATAGCATCTGCCAACCATAACAAATGCTGAAAACGCCGTTGTTTTGGGGATGGTTAAACTGGCCTTGAATTTTTGATCCTCTGACCACCAGCAGAGGACTGGCTACAGACATATGCACACCACACGTGTCCAGGCTTCTTTGGGCATGGAGATCTTTCAAGCTCAGTGTACTGCAGGGGCGCTTTTAGGTGCTTTACCTAATTTATATAATTTTTTTGGCTTGAAGGTGTCTATATCTTGTTTACATTTATAGTATGTGCCCTGAAAGAACTATATGCAAATATCACCTTTTATTTCTTCTTCTACCTCTGCCTTTCTGTGCCAAATTTGCTCTTCCCTTAGGCTCTTCATTTATGAACTAATGAGGAGATTCCCCAAGCTTCATAACGAAAAGAGATGCATTCTACTTTAGGGTAGTGTCAGTGGAGTTGAGAGATATTTGAGCAGTTAAGAACACTTACTGTGCAAGTGTGAGGCCTGGAGCTCAGATGCCAGCATGCAGGTAGGAAGCTGGACATCCTACAAACACCTTTAATGCCAGCTCTGAGGATCCAATACCCTCTTTTGGGTTCCAAGTGTCCACACATGTACATACACCCATTCAGACACACATAGGAATGAATGAATCTTGAAGTCAGTGGTTAAGTGTACCCACTGCTCTTCTAGAAGACCTGGGTTCAGTTCCTAGCATCTACCCAACACTTACAACTGCAACTCCAAGGGACCCAGTGCCCTCTTCTGGAGTCCTCAGGTGCAAGGCACACATACATACATACATGTACACAAAATACTCATACACACAGGATTTTTTTTTAATTTAAGAATTTATAAATATTTTAAGAAATGAACAGTTTGAAAGTTTAACAAATCAAAGAAAAAGGGAAATAAGCCCTACAGCCTATTCAAGGCTGGAGAAGCGGCTCCATCAGGAAAATACTTGCCTCTCAGGCATGAGAACCTGAGTTCAGATCCCCAGCATCCATACACAAAGATGGGTGTGGTGGTGCACACTGTAATCCAAGTGCTGGGGGCAGTTCAGGAGGATCACTGGGGCTTGCTGGCCAAACTGGGAGCTCTTGGTTCACTGAAAGACTTGTCTCAAACAAGTTGGTTTGAGTTGGAGAAAAGATTGAAGAAAACAGATGATACACACACATATACGCACGCATGTACGCATGCACGCACACACTAAATTTTAAAATTTTTTAAGGAAAATAGAAAATCAGAGACTGGGATATAGCTCAGTGGTAGAACACTTGCCTACCATTGACAAGCATGTGTGATACTCGGATTCCATCTCATGAGTGGAAATACAAAACAAAACAAAGCTGCTATAGGCATCATTTCATCCAAACTCCTACCACTATGGAGATTTCCCATTATGCCTCTGATGGAGCCCAGGATTTGGGGGTTCTAGGTGGAGCTGGATTGTGAGAACATTGAAACCCACAGGATAGAGGCCATGACTCTAAATTGTGAAGCTAAGTTCAGACTTCAGGAGAGTGCTCACTTCAACATATGCTCTCTGAAATTAAAAATGCCTTTCTAGGGCTGGAGAAATGCTCAGTGGTTAAGAGCACTCACTGCTCTTACAGAGGACCCAAGTTTGGTCCCAGCACCCACGTGGCTGCTCACAACCATCTGTAACTCAGTTCCAGGGATCCAATTTTCTCTTTTGCCTCTGCAGGCACCAGCCACAGGAGTGGTGCAGAGACATATGTGTAGTCAAAACACTCACACATATAGAAACACAAATAAGTAAAAAAAAACCATGTCTTCCTAAATTGTTGTGGAGGTGCACACGTGTAATCCGAGCACTTGAGAGGCTGAGGCAGGTGGATGACAAGTTCTAGGCCAGCCTGGGCTACATAGGGAGACCCCAACTCAAAAAGCACGACTTTAATCCCAGCACTCAGGAGGCAGAGGCAGGCAGATCTCTGAGTTCTAGGCCAGCCTGGTCTATAGAGAGAGTTCTGGGACAGCCAGAACTACACAGAGAAACCCTGTTTCAAAAAGAAAAAGAAAAGAAAGAAAAAAAAAAAAAGAAAACCCAAATCATCTAAACAAACCAAAGCAATATAAAATAAAGTCATCTTTCTAATGCCCAAAGCCTATATACCTGACAGCTAAAAACTGTTTTCCAGTGAATCTTAAAGCTTTATCCCTCAAATGATGGAAATTGGGGAAAACACCTATTCAACTCTTTACACAGGAATATGTTAGTTGATAGCCCATACTCTGAATTACAGCCAAGAATAGAAAAATAAACCCACTTAGAGTAAGGACACATGCCCACTTAGGGACACATGTGCACACGCAGAAACCAGAGAACAACGTCTTTCTGATTCACTCTCCACCTGAGCTTTTGAGACACGTTCTCTCATTGAACCTGGATCTCACCAGTTTGGCTACATTAGCTGGTGTACAAACTGGTGGAATCCTTCTACCCCTATCCCTTCCTCCAACCTCCCCCCGACCCAGTGCCCTCCAATGGTCTCCCTCCCAGCTCATGTCCTTCATTTCTGGCTTGTCCCCATCTCTGCTTGAACTACAAATGTGCATGACCATGTCATGCTTTTATACTGGGTGTTCTGGGGCTTGAACTACAGATGTGCATGACCATGTCACGCTTTTATACTGGGTGTTCTAGGACTTGAACTACAAATGTGCATGACCATGTCACGCTTTTATACTGGAAGTTCCGGGGCTTGAACTACAGATGTGCATGACCACGTCACACTTTTATACTGGGTGTTCCGGGGCTTGGATTACAGATGTGCATGACCACATCATGCTTTTATACTGGGTGTCCCGGGGCTTGGATTACAGTCCTCACACTTGCAAAGTAAGCACTTAATCAATGGAACCATCTCTGGAGGGGGCAGGGTGGGGGGTCGGGGGTCGCAGGCAGGGTCTTGCTACATAGCTCAGGCTGGCCTGGAATACTGTGTAGCCCAGCATGGCCTCAAACTGAAGACACTCTTACCTCAGGCTCTCAATGCTGGGGTTATGGTTGTGAGCCACCATGTCCTGGAGACCTCTTAGCTTTGTGAAACTGTCCTTAGTGTAGGGAGACACAGACCTATCCTCCCAGCTTACAAAGAGTGGCCAATGCTTCCAGAAGTCTCCATTGGGCCTTTCAAGTTCACATAGCTTCATAAATACAAACTCAGGCTTCCCTCAACGCTACCAGGCCAGTATGTGCTGCAGATAGGGTGTGAGCAAGGGTGACATCATCTATAAGGCCCATCTTTGATGACGCATCTGAACTGCAAACTTATTTCCACAGATGGTTCACACAACGAGTAGCGGCAATTTCCATATTTTCCATATGACAAAACAGACCGGACAATGGCCCTCGGTTTGCATTCTGCTTTGCATTCTTCTGCGGATGGGGAGCTGCAGAGTGTGGGACATTTAGGCTTCAAGAAGAACCGGAGCAAACAAAGGCCACTGACCCTGCTGCTGCCAACTGTGCTGTGAAATGTGCCCAGACGTCTCTGATTCCCTGCAAGAGGGAAGCTGGCCTAAGCAGCTTTCTAAAGGACAACACAGTGACTTCCAGACAAAGGCCTTCTACTTCATTGGCTGCTGAAAACCAAAAGCCTGCCTACCATTACCAGAACTGCAGTGTTCATTATCAATGATGCCCACACCTCCAAAGAACATCTTCACAACACAGTACATGCTACTGGGGGAAAAACCAACGTTATGTTCTGGGCATTAAAAAATAGACAGGTGGTGGTGGCACATGCCTTTAATCCTAGCACTCGGGAGGCAGAGCCAGGCGGATCTCTGTAAGTTCGAGGCCAGCCTGGTCTACAGAGCGAGATCCAGGGCAGGCACCAAAACTACATAGGGAAACTCTGTTTTGAAAAACAAATAAACAAAAAACAGAGTTGGGGGGCTGGTGAGATATAGTTACTTCTGTGTAAGAGAGAGAAGAAAGAGGGAGAGGGAGAGAGGGAGAAAGGGAGAGACGGAGGGAGGGAGAAAGAGAGAGAGAGAGAGAGAGAGAGAGAGAGAGAGAGAGAGAGAGAGAGAGAGAACTGACTCCAAAAACCAGTCCCCTGACCTCCACCAGGCATGCTGTGGTATTGAGTGTGAGCACACATAGAAACTAAGATATATACATCAGAGTGGGGCTGGGGTGAGTCTCAGTGGTGGAGGCTCCAGGCTCTGGGTCTGCAGGCCAGAAGTAGCACCGAGGGGAGTGCTCGCCCCACAGCATTCACAGCACTTCCAATGGGGAAAAAACAAAACAAAAAAAACCATAAAAGAGAATAAGGGTTTAATTCCTAGTACCACAAATAAGTAAATAATTAAAAATTTAAATCAAAATTCATCAACAAAGAAACTGTTCCTGATTACTTGTGTATCCATTAATAAATAGACACTTTGAAAAGTAATGACCAGTCAGAATATGAGAAAAGCAGTCAATGTTACAGCTACCTACAAATACAAATCAAGATCGATGACATCGGTGTTGTCCGAATTGCCAACACTGAAGTTGGGGAGCTCAGACCCTCAAACAGCACTGGGGGTGTCTGAAGCACTCAAGAGTGGGATGCATTTGCCATTTTTATTTTATGTGTATGAGTGTTTTGTGTTGGTGTATGTATGTGCACCATACGAGTGCAGTGCCTGTCTAGTTCAGAAGAGGGCGTCAGATCCCCCTGGAACTGGAGTTACAGACGGTTGTGAGCTGCTGTGTGGGTGCTAGGAACCAAACTGAGGTTCCCTGGAAGATCAGTACGTGCTCTTAACTGCCAAGCCACCTCTCCAGCCTCTGGGTAGACTTTTTTTTTTAAGTTAGAGTTAGGACTAAGTTTTGACTTAATAATTCTACTCTTAGGTATTTACTTGTGGTGAACATGTCTCCACAGAGCTCTGTGCACAATCATTCACAGTGTCTTTATCCACAACTAAAAAAAATGGCAAGTATTTTAGATTTCTAATGACAGACAGAATCAATGTGTGGGATATTCATAGAGACATGGGCAGCTCAACAACTCAAATGTTATTTGTAAACACAATACAGACAAATCTCAAACGTGCTGAGAGGCAGACACAGGAGGAGGGCATCTCCGGCCTCCTTGGTTCTAGCCCGGCCCAGCTGCCATGACTACTCCGCAGCCGCTGGCTGCAGTGAGGCCAGAGATGGGCACTCCGGGGGGGGGGGGCAGCAAAAGGAAATTTCTGGCAGAAATTCCATGTTTCCACTTGCATTCAAACTGGCTGAATGGTACACTTAAGGCCTGAATGACTTTTATGACTTTGCATGAAAGAAAGAGTTAAAAAAAATCACATGAAGCTACACAGAGAAACCCTGTCTCAAAACAAAACAAAACAAATCACATGAGTGAGGGCTGGGTATGGTGGTACACACCTTTGATCCCAGCACTCAGAAGCAGAGGCAGGCAGTCTGTGAGTTCAAGGCTAACCTAGTCTATGTAGTGAGTTCCATGACCACCATACACCAAATAGTGTGACCTGTCTCAAAAAACAGAGGGGGAGGGGATGATGAAGGAAGGAGGAGGAGGAGGAGGAGGAGGAGGAGGAGACAATGACGACGACATAAATGAAAATAACCCACATGTATAGATATAGTGTGTTTGCTCCAAGACCTGAGTTTGGTTCCGAGCACCCATGTCAAGCTGTACACAACTACAGAGCAGCTCAAGGGGACCCAATGCCGCCTTCTGGACTCTGAGAGTGACTGAATTCATACACACACACAGACACAGACACACACTCACGTAACAACAATTAATGAAAAAAGAGGCCATGAATTTGAAAGAGGGAAGAGGGGTCAGGGTACATGGGAGGGCTTAGAGCGGTGGTCCTCAACCTTCCTGTGCTGCAACCCTTTAATACAGTTCATGTTGTGGTGACCCCCGACCATAAAATTATTTTCATTGCTACTTCATAACTGTAATTTTGCTACTGTTATGAACTGTAATGTAAATATCTGGTATTTCAGATTGTTTTAGGCAACTCCTGTGAAAAGAGGTTGAGATCCACAGTTGAGAACTGCTGGTTTAGATGTGGGAAAGGGAAAGAGGAAATGATGTAATTATAATTTCAAAAATAAAAGAAAAATATAATGATAACAATAATGACAATAATAATAATATCTCAGCAATTGAGAGTGCTTTTTGCTCTTGCAGAAGGCCTGAGCTGGGTTCCCAGCACACATGTCAGGAGGCTTTTAACTACCTGTACCTTCAGCTCCAGGAGAACCCATTCCCCATGTCTTCAGGATGTCTGTGCTCAGGTATACACACACACACACACACACACACACACACACACACACACACACGCATGCACACACGCACGCACGTGTACACACACACACACAAATGAATAAATAAGAACATGACAACAGTAAATCTAATAAATAGTAAATAGAAAGACAATAATGCAAGGTTTATGTGATATGCAGGGTTAGGAAGAAACCACTTGAGAATGTGTGCAACACTGTCACCAGCATAGTAAGAAAGCTGTTAAGCTGTTGGTGGCCAGGGAGAGCACACGGACCACCAGACATTGCATTTAGAAGGCCTGACAGGATGTCAGAGATGCACAAACGTAACCGTAGAAACGCTGGTGCCACTCTAAACAGAATGGTGCTGGCCGGGTGCCGAGGAAGGGTAGAGGTGGGGGAGCTGGGGCACTGGACTGTGGAGGTGAATACAGATTCTGTCCCCATTGGGGAGCGCTGGGAGGCTGGGAGGACTACCCAGGTGCAGGGACGTGTTTGTGACTTTCTCAGAGGGAGTTGAAAAGGCTCCTGCCACCTGCTTAGCAGCCACAGGCTTTGGGGCTTTTCTGCTGAAGGTCACAGTCCAACCCTTCCAGCCCTGATCCTGTTTATAAAGAAAGATGAGACAAGTGGAGTTTCCCATTTCGGAGCATGTCATTCCACACACACCAGTCATAAAGGAGGGAGGGGATATTCCGGAAGTCTGCTCTGGCAGAATGTGCATGCCAACTCTGGCCCAGCCTCACTGCTGAGGCACACGTATTCTGCTCCTTACAATTCCCAGAAGCAGCATTCCCAGAGGAATGCTGGCTCCTAGTAGTCAGGTGACTTGCCCAACTTTGTCAGCTGCTCTTACACCCCCTGCTCTTAAGCCACCACACTACACCACCTGCATTATCTCATCTACACCTGCATTATTCCTCACATTTATTCATTTACTCTGTGTGTGTGTGTGTGTGTGTGTGTGTGTGTGTGTGTGTGTGTGTGTCTGGCGCGTGTGCACATACCACAGCATGCATGCGGAGGTCAGGGGACATCTTGTGGGTATTGATTTTTTTCTTCCATTATCTTAGTTCTGGGAATCAAACTCAGGTTTGTAGGGCATAGTGGTTAGAGCCTTTCTGTCCTGAGCCATCTCACATCTGTATCTGCATCTGGGAAGCTTGGCCCTCTACCCCATAACTGCTAAGCAAGCTCTCTTTGGCTCTGTTTCCTGTTTCACCATTATCCCAACAGTGTGCATCTTTTGTTTGTTTATTTTTGAGACAGTGTCCTTCTATATAGACCAGGCTATTCTTGACTCCACCTCATGACCTTCAGCACTGGGAATATAGGCATGAATCCCCACACCCAAATCCCAGGGCCTTTTATCTGTGTGTGTGTGTGTGTGTGTGTGTGTGTGTGTGTGTGTGTGTGTGTGTGTGTTGTGTGCTGTGTGTGTGTGTTGTGTGTTATGTGTTGTGTGTTATGTGTTGTGTGTTGTGTGTTGTGTGTTATGTGTGTGTGTTATATGTGTGTGTGTGTGTCCGTGTCAGCTGCACAGACTCGCCTTTGTCAGCCGCTCCCCCTCTAGTTTCTGATGACTCAGGACACGTGACAGTCACCCTGTATCTGTCCTCTCCCGTGCCATCCCTCTCCACACAGAAAGGCCATCATAAGAGTTTTCCATGAGACAGTCTAGCGGAAAGCCATCCATAACCTGTGGCGTTCACATGCAGACACTGTTAAAGAATGAGACAGGTACTTCTCAGGATCTCCCCCCAACAGAGTACTTTTGGTTCCTACAAGCAGTCCTCTTGCGATCTGTCAAGTGGCAGCCCAAGAGCCCAGATTAGCTCTAGTCTGTGTTTCCTATAGATAAGAAACCCTGAATGTGTTGTATGTGTGGCCTCCATCTAAGAATGTTTTTACATTTCCTTTTCAAATAAGTATCTGCTGATAATTCAATATTGCCGGGGTGGCATGAACCTGTAATCCTAGAATTTACACCAGGAGGAAGACATAGGAGGGTCAGGAATTCCAGGTCCTATTTGGCTGTATAGCCATTTCCAGGCCAGTCTGGACTATGTCTCCAAAAACGTACACAAGATGGCTTAGCAGTTAAGAGCACCAGCTGCTCTTCCAGAGGACCTGGGTTTGATTCCCAGCACCCACATGATGATTCACAACCATATGTAAATCCAGTTCCAGGGGATCCAACACCCTCTTCCAGCCTCCTCAGGTGCCAGACACACAGATGGGGCTCAAACATACATGCAGGGAAATACACATAAATAAACAAACAACAACAACAAAGCCACAGATAACCAATATCGCCTATCAACACAAGAAGATACCTATATAAAATCAAAGAAAAAAGAAAACATGCAGATGGCCACAGGATAGATGTAATTTAAAAAGAAATGCATAGTAACCGCTCAAACAAGCCAACAGTGCTAAGGTTGGTTCCTCAGAGGCTGCTTCACGTGCCGGCCAGCCTGATGCTGGATCAAATGTCATCAAGAATTTCATTTTACTTTGTGCATATTGGTCATCATTGGCTTGAATATTTTTCAAAAAAACAAGTCCATCTTCCCACAGCTGGCAGATGAATTTGAGATGGGTCAGAAAACAGTTGCTAATTTATTCAAGTAGCTAGATAGTTTCAGAACAGCTGAGGACATTTGAATATTTCTCTTTCCGACTCAGAATTCAAATGTCTGACTCACAACGCAAGCAGCATGGGTGGCAGCGGACGTGTGTGTGTGTGTGTGTGTGTGTGTGTGTGTGTGTGTGTGTGTGTGGCTACTGTCCTCTGTGACAGTGGGGGATGTGTGTGTGTGTGTGTGTGTGTGTGTGTGTGTGTGTGTGGCTACTGTCCTTCCTTGTTGCTCTCCCAACTCTACCTGCTGGGCAGAACATTTTGAAAACATAAACTAACTGCCCTCTTTGCCCAAAGTTTGATTTTAACAGGTTTTTGAGAAAGACCTTCACATAGGAACTGTTCTTAAGTAACACCCCCATAGGTGTCCCTTCTCTGGAGAGGACAAGTACAAACATCTGTGGGTTTAATGAATCCTTAAGAGTAGGTCAGTGGAGGATGGAAGTGTCCACATGTCATCCAGACATGAAAAAAAAAAAAAAGCACTCAAACTGGGGCCACAGCCTTTAGTAACATTGGAACCAACTGTCCCTGCGGCTAGGCTAGAGGATAACTCCCAGTGGGGAGGCAGCAATGGAGCTGTGGGATGAGTTCCAGCAGCCAACTCTACTCAACAGATGCTACAAGGGAGCCATCGTGGAAGGGGGCACCAAGTCTTACTGGCTCATAAAACTGCGGGTTGTAAAAACGATTTCATCAAAAGACAGATATGTGTCCAATGGGTCAGTGCTCTGAGCATGGATGGGGTCTAAGGCAGACACAACTTACACCAAACTGAGCACACCTGCCTATCCATGCCTCAACACAGCAGCCCTGGTCACAAGAGAACCTTCTTCCAAGCCCCCAGCAGTAACAACACGTAAACTTCCTGATTTAAAGCATGGTTTTTGGTGCCTTCAGAAATGCTGAAACCCAGTGAGCCCACAAAGCATGAGACAATAAAATATCCAACAACATTGCTTTTCTCAAATGAGGCAATTCCTCACACGCCTTGGCCACTTCCTTAGACCGACAGTGGAAAAGGCACAGGAATTCACAACAAGCCCAGGCGGAGCACCGTCACCTTTACATCTGCTTACTTCTCCACAAGGACTCTCTATAAAAGGAAGGTACATACTGCTAAAATAAGAAGCTTGCTGAGCAAAAGCCGCTGTCTGTAAGTGGTGAGGTAAATGAGCCTTACATTTTCCGTTCCATGTTTCTAGATAAAGCAGGTTTATAAATAGCCTGACATTTGTAATTTGACAATTGTCTTCTCACATTATTTTTAGTAAACTCTCATATACCGTGGGCTGACACACAAACATTGTAAATACCCCAGTTTCAAAAAGTAGAGCGGATCTGAGCATGACAGAGCACACCATTAATCCCGGCACTCTGGAGCCAGAGGCAGATTGATTTCTGCGTGTTTGAAGCCAGCCTGGTCTACATAGAATTTTAGGTCAGTCAGGGCTACACAGTGAGACCCTGTCTCAGAAACCAAACCAAACCAACTGAAGTGTGTGTGTGTGTGTGTGTGTGTGTGTGTGTGTGTGTGTGTGTGTATATATATATATATATATATATATATATATATATATATATATATATATATCCATACATATACACGTATGTTAGGTACGCATTATAATTTTTAAAACAATTTTCATGTGTTTAATATTGATACACCCTCTTGCACACAAGGCCAGTTGTCTGCCACTGAGCTTAACAACCTTCCCACTACGGTCTGTTTCATTTTAAAAGGAAGTACAGCCAAAGACACCTTCAGCAAAGCCAAGGCAAACTAATGGTCTTATCATGTTCCTAGCAGGAGGCAGAGATCCCCGGGAGTCCCTCAGCACTGTTTCCTAAACTTTCTGCTGGATAACCCAGCAGCTGGGATCCAGGAAAGTGGTAGAGGTTCTGCCCCAGCCTGGAGTGAACCGTGCTACTTACATGGCAGGTCCTAGTCTTCTGCTCTGAGTCTGGGAGTGCTTTTAGCTTTCAGGTTCTGTTCTGGAATTCCTCTAGTTCAGGAAGTAGAGACTCAGCTCTTCCACAGGCCCTATCCTGATCCTTCACCTGTGTCCCGTCCCTTAGGCACAGGTCAGTCTGGGCTTCAGCAGCATGGAGGGCACTGAGCACTTAGGCACAGGAAACTGGAAATGTGCTTCTCTTCTCAGGGAAGCGATAAGCCTGAGAAGAACTTCTGCAATTCTGTTTGCATGGGCACAGCACACCCAGCTCCTTCCACCCCAGAGAGTCCTGAGAAGCAAGTTAGGGCTTTCTGTGCTCCCCTCTTTCATTGGCAGGCTGTTAACACCGCCTCCTCCTCTGTGCCCCTGCACTTCCTCCACACAGCTCACAGCCAGCCTCCTGGGACAACTAACAGTTCCTCTTTTTTTTTTTTTTTTTTTTGTTCCTCCTCCATTTTTACTTCACGTTTTAAGGACATCTGAGAAATTTCCCCTGAATTTAACGTTGCCAAGGCCTCCCTGGCCCTGGCTCGGTATCCCCCGGCCCTGGCCTATCTTTGTGGCGCCCTTCTTGGTGACAGCATCTTGCAGCTGCTTAATGATATCTACTTGCTTCTGGCTGAAGTCAATTTTTTAAAAAGTAAAGGAGACAGAGACAGAGACACCCCAAGACCCGAACTACAAGCTTTCAGTGACATTTCAATCAAGAATCACTCTGAGAAACTGTGGTGAGCTCAAACTTTAGAGATCACAGGGAAAAGTGAAAGCATGTAGACGCACAGGCTTTTAAGTAACCCTGCGGCTCACTCAGGCTGTCACAGATGAGCACGTGGTTTCCTATCTGACTCGAGCATGACCAGCTCCTCACAAGCTCAGCACGGAGCACCTGTCGCACACTTGGAGGACGCGCTACATTGAGAGCAGGGTGACAGGTGCAGACCATGGGCGTTGGGGAAGACAAGTCTTTGTTTCAGGACCTTCCTCTTTCTCCTTTGGACTGTCAATCATAGGAGGCACAGGTAGCATTAGTACAGGAAGTCCCCCCCCCCCCCCCACAGCTGGAAACACACTGGATATTCCCACTGTGAACTCTTTGATGTCTTATCTTCCACCACAAACCTCTCCGTGTCCTTGTCATGCTGCATCCAGCACCCATTCTCCACTAGCCAGCAAGACTAATACTGTGGCGTACTGATGATGATTCAGTGGCTACCAGAAACAACCTTAACCTGCCAGGATGATCAGCTTGGGGAAGAGTGCAAAGCAGCGGGAAGCCAGCATCAGTTCCAGACCCCCTGCTGGCATCTCCAAGGTTCACATGCAGTTAGAACCCCACTGTGTGCCTGCATAGATCAGAAGACGGCACATAGGCTTTCAGCATCACACTCGAAGCATTCCTCAGAGCTGCCACATCGCCACCCACAGTCACTTATGGTCAGTTAGTAATGGCACTAAAGCAAGAACCATGAATGGTTTGTGCTGAAATCTGCGCTCCTAAATATTTATAGTCATAATTATTAAAAGAGCTAATGCTCTTTTCAGACAGGATCTCATACAGCCCAGGCTGGTCTCCAATTCCCTATGAAGCTGGGAACTTCTGATACTCCTGCTTCTACCTCCTTAGAGCTGAGATTAGATGTATGCACCACATGCCTAATTCATTCAGGACTAGGAATTGAACTTGAAATCAGGGCCTTGTCATGCTGCCAGCTGAGCTGTGTCTCTAGTCCAAGGTCTATGTTCTTTATGTTTGTGTGTATGGTATTGTTAACTACAGCGTGTAGAGTACTGTTAGGTACTGTGCATGGTATTGTTAACTACACCATGTATGGTATTGCTAACTACAGTGTGTACAGTACTGTTAGGCACTGTGTATGGTATTGTTAACTACACCATATATGGTATTGTTAACTACAGTGTGTACGGTATTGTTAACTACAGTGTGTACAGTACTGTTAGGTACTGTGCATAGTATTGTTAACTACAGCATGTACAGTACTGTTAGGTACTGTGTATGATATTGTTAACTACACCATGTATAGTATTGTTAACTACAGCGTGTACAGTACTGTTAGGTACTGTGCATGGTATTGTTAACTACAGCGTGTAGAGTACTGTTAGGTACTGTGCAGAGTATTGTTAACTACACCGTGTACAGTACTGTTAGGCACTGTGTATGGTATTGCTAACCACGGCGTGTACGGTACTGTTAGGCAGAGTGTGGAAAGCATTGTCAAATACAATGTGTGGTATTGTTGACTCGGTACACTGTGATGCAGCAGGCGACAGGAGTTACTTGTCATGCAGGATCAAGACTTTACACCTGTTGAGAAGTAATTCTTCCTCTTCCCCTCAGCCTACAGCCACTGCCGTCTACTCTCTGCTTCTGTAGGCTTTAACGATTTCAGGTACCTCACGTAAGTAGGGTCTGGAGGTCACCGTCCTCCATGACTAATGGCTTACTTAGTCTAACAGCCTCTGGGTTCAACTACACTGTCCTGCGTGGTAGAACTCCCTTAAGGTTGAATAATATTGTTTTACATCACATGTGATCAGTTTATCTATGAATGGACACTGGGCTAGATCCTTTTCTTAGCCATTGGACGCCTCATTGTCTCCATGCATTCACACCTTGCAGACATCTGGGTTGTTTCTGCATCTTGCTTGTTATGAGATGCAGCAGTAAACTTGTGTCACTTACTTCTCTCGAGGCTGTGGCAAAACTCCCGTTAAAAAGCAACCGAGGGAGGGAAGGCTCTCTTAGGCTCACATCTGAGAACAGTCCTTGCTGGCGGTGAAGCCACGGGAGGAGGTGGTGGAGGCGGCCATCATGTCACATCCACATGGGGAGCAGAGAGGTGAATGCCGGTGCTCAGCTCACTTTCTCTTTATTGGCCTGGGACCCCAGCCTGGGAAATGGCACTGTTCACATTTAGGGTGTGTTTTTCTGCTTCAAACTCATCACAGTAATGCCTCACAGACACGACCAGAGCTTCTCTCTGCCGACTCTAATACTGCCACGTTGACAATTTAACCATCAGAACAAGAGTGGGGGGGTGTTGCAGTTCCCTGGCAATCTCCCGATTCTAGACTTTCTGGGGCTAATATTATATGCACAATTTCAGGATCATATGGTAGTCTGCTGCAAGCCGCAAAAATATATGAAGTGGGATTTCAGTTGATTATGACAAGCTAATACCTGGAAGAAGCCAAGGGCCTTCCAGAGGTCAAGCTGAGGCTCAAGGAGTCTTGGTGGTACTGGTTTTTGATTATCAGCCGTTTCCTACTATGAATTTCTCGTGTGCTACTGTAGCTTTTCCGTCATTCTTTGGGCACAGTTTCCCCTCTACTAAAGGAATATTTAGATTACCTTCTGAGCAGTAACACAGCCAGGATCCCTTTCAAGCCTTTCTGTAATTATTGTCATTAGCAGCATCAGGCCAGGCCCATCCCCGGACGGACAAAAGTATCTTATCAGAGATAACTCTGTACTCTCCAAGAACAGACTTAAGCATCAGACTATCTGTTTGAGAAGGCCTGGTAGATGTGCTAATTAAGCTTAACCTTCTCCTTTCCAAAGTCTTATCTCTAGTTTTAGATCCACCCTTAACAATTAACTCAGACTAAAGGTACATCTAGCTGTGATGGAAGTTGCCTAGCCAAGTTGCCTAGCGCCGGAGCACACTTGCCAGAAATGGCAGGAGCAGAGATAGCTTGGAGAGATAAGGGTCAAGGGATAAAAGGCAATTTTATTTTCAGAGAAGGATGAGTCAGAGAAGAGAAAAGAGAATGGAAGAACTAGATGGGTAAGAACTGGAGAGGAACAAACTGAGACTAGGAAGAACTAGATTGAAGGGCTAGAAGAGAGACTAGAGGAATGAGATGGAAGATGAGGAAGAACCAGATGAGGAAGGAGGAGATGGGAGAGGAGCTAAGATGGGAAAGAACTAGATGGATGAGAACCTAGATAGGGCAGAACTAGATGAAGGAACTAAGATAGCACTTAGAGGGAACAGCAGAAAAATGTAGAGAGAATCAGGCAAGAAAAGAGCTAGTATGAGAGCAAAAAAGAAGCTGTGTAGAGCTGGGCGGTGGTGGCACACGCCTTTAATCCCAGCACTCGGGAGGCAGAGGCAGGCAGATCTCTGTGAGTTCGAGGACAGCCTGGGCTACAGAGTGAGTTCCAGGAAAGGTGCAAAGACCTTGTCTCGGAAAACCAAAAAAAAAAAAGCTGTGTAGAGAGAGCACTGACTCAGAATAATAAAGTGTATGGACTAAAGAGTATCATGTATGTAGATTCATTTCATATCATCAAAGATTAAATTATCAGCTGGTTGTAGATTCTTCCTGGACCCTGTGAGGGGACTATGGAGGAGCTGGACCCCCATAGTCCCCATTAGTAGTTCTACTTTGTATGTCTTATGATGCCTCCATATTACTTTGCATAATGGTGGCCCCATTTTATACCCTCACCAATAACTGTTGATAATTCCAATTTCTCTACCTTAAACTTTGTATTTTTTCATGGTATCTATCCCAAGTACATTAAACAATTTCCTAGATGCCTGGTCATGTGGTCCCTTCACACGGCTATGGGCCATTTGTATGTCTTCCTTGGAGAAATGTCTTTTCATTCTTTCCCATTTTATAAAAGATTATCTTTTAATTATGCTTCTGTGTGAGGGGAAAGGTTGTGCACCTGAGTGTACAGTACAAATCAGAAAAGGCATCAGATCACCTGGAGCAGGAGCTACAGGTGGTTGTGAGCCCGGTGCTGGGAACTGAACCCAGGTCTTCTGTGAGACCAATAACTGCTCTTAGCCACTGGGCCATCTCCAGACCCTCTTTTCTATTTTAAAGGTTTTTTCTCAATGTAGTTCTTAGAGTTCCTTATACCTTACAATGCTGAGTCATTTTCTGATTATGGTCCTCCAATATTTCTCCCATTCTGCATGCTGTTCCTTCACTTTATTGCCTTTGTTGCAGAAGATTCTGGGTATGATATCATCCCACTTATCTCAGCCGCCTGGACTTCCGGTGTCTTACCCAAGAAATCTTACCAAAACAGCCCTTATTTCTCTTGGATGCCTGAGAGCTTTGGATCTTATATATAAGAAGTCTTTATTTGCTCCTTTGGCACTGTTACCTGACTTCCTGTGGATGCCCATGTTCTCCAGCACCAGTTGTCATGGCAACCCTTTCCCTCTGTGAATTCTTCATACTCATGTCAGAGATGAGCTGCCCCCATGTCCCATGGACTTGATGCTAGGCTCTGTGAGGTGCTCAACACCTGTGTGTCCAGGGGGTGGGGAGGGAGGGCTGGGAGTGTCACAGTTCTGTGTTTGATTTCTACAGTTTTGTAAGTTTTTGAAATCAGGAAGGTAATTCATGCATGTTTCTCAAGATTTCTTTCAGCTAGTCAGGGCTCTTTGTGATTCCACAGGCATTTTAGAAAATTTTCTACTTCTATAAAAACTCCATTGAGATATTTGATAGGCATTCCAATGAATCTATGAATTACCTTCATCAGTATGAACATTTTAAGAACATATTTTCTAACTCATGAACATAATGTCCATCCATTTATCCATGCCTTCTTCGTTATCTTTAAGAGTTTTCAAGGATATGCCTTTCACTTCCTCACTCAACCTTATTCCCATTTATTCTTCCTTTTTTTTTTTCATACAGGTTCTCTCTATGTAGCCCTGGCTGGCCTGCAACTCACTACATAGATGAGGCTGGCCCCAGACATAGAGATCCATCTGCCTATCTCTGCTTCCCAAGTGCTGAGATTAAAGACACGCACCACCATGCCTGGCTTCCTCATTCATTCCCCATCAGTGGCTGATCAGAGGGATGCTTCCTGCTGACTAGCCCCCTTCTTCTACTAGTGTCTACTTTACCTTGGTTCTCTGATGTCAAGTGCACAGACATTCACAATTGTGTATCACCCTGGAGAACTAATACTTCTGTAATGGAACACCCTTATCTCCATTGACAGTTTTTTACTCACTTTTCTTTGCCGGACACATACCTCATCAGTATAGTTTGTGCAGCATCTCTCTTCTGATCCCTTCACCACAACCTTAGTGTGAGGTTAGAGACCCTCAGCAATCTCCCGGGGTGACCTCGGGTCTAAGTGTATCTCCTGCAGACAGCATAGAGTTGGGTCTTGTTGCTTTTAAATATCCTAGCCCACCACACACCTTTTGATTGTAGAATTTAACCCACTTATATTTAAAAAAAATGGTGGCTAGGGGAGTTGAAAGGCCACTGCCACTTGTCATCTGTTTTCCATACACCTGACAATCCTCTAGCCCCTTTCCTCTGACTGCCCTTCCTTTGAGTCTTGCTGATTTCTTTGTATCTGTGTGCTGTATTCCTCTACCTATTTTGAACTTATCATCTATAGATATTTTCTTTGTAGTCTCTATGTAGTCACAAAAATCTCATAATAGCCCATTTCAGGATGGCATGACTTCAATCATACTTCAGCATGTGCCTTTACTTCTCTCCACACACTTTGTATTGTTGATGTCACAATTCACATCATTTATTAACATGTTTTATAGCTATCTATAATGCTTTTGGTTTCTGTCCTTTGCACGAGAATTAAACGGCTTACCCACTGCCATGCCGATATTCTGGAGCCATCTGCGTGTTTACTCTGGTCCACGCCTTCCACACTTCCTCAGGCTTTTGCACTGCTGCTCAGTGACATTTGTCTCACAAGGCAGGAATGACAGGGACAGTCTCCTCGGCTGTTTGTCTCCTTCGTGTGATGTGTAGCTTTGACAGCACCGTGTCCTTGTGCATTTGCACTTTGAATGTGTGCTGTGCACACTTCCTGCTGGGAGATTTCCAATAGTCCCATCGTGTCTTGTTTATGTGATGTGGTGCTGTTTTTCTTGCTCTCAATACCATCTTCTTCTGACCATGGACTACAATGTGGATTGCCTTGGATTTGTCGTATTTGGAGTTAGATGGGCATCGCGAATCTGGACACTTTTTTCTGCTCATCTGTGAAGCAACAGCTCAGTTCCTCCCTCCTTCCCTCCCTGACTTGAGAAACAGAGATGCCACTCTACGTGATAATATCCCATAAATCCTGTAACTCTTGCACACAGCCTCTTCTAACTGGATAATTTCTGATAAGCTGCATTCAATTCATTGGGTTTTTTTTCTACTTTGTTTGCTCTGCTTTAAAGCCCTCTAATAAAATTTTGGTGTAGTTAATGCATTCTTTCATTCTGGGGGCTTGTTTGACATTTAACACTGTCCGCCTTTTGTTGCAATCCCCATTGCGTCCATCCGTGCTCTCCGGCCACATTCAGCCTCTGTATTAAGATTCTCTGAGGAGCCAATCGTCCACGTCCATGTAGTTTGCATGTGTTTCTAGAGACTCACTCTACTTCTTTATCCAGCATGTCTTCGCCTGTTTCTTCTCCTTTGGTGCCTTTTATCTTTATCCCCATGTTAGAAGGGTACCTGCTCCAGGTCCTTGTTTCCTGTGCCTTGTAAATCCCCCACACTGTCTTCCTTTGCATGTTGCTATTTCTCTGTATCCATGTTGTGTAGATGTAACCAACCGTCTTATTAAATAAGAAACACAGAGCCGATTCAGAGAAGAAAGAATTTTTTCCACATTAAAAAAAAATGGGCTAAATATAAGAGTAAGAGCTAGACAATAACAGGCCTGAGCTAATGGCCAAGCAGTTTAAATAATGTAAGAGTCTGTGTGTTTATTTTATAAGTGGGCTCTGGGACTGGCGGGACTTGGTGGCGGGAGCTGGAGAGAAATTCTCCAGCAACAATGTTGATTCCTTTCTCCTTTAGACAAGAGAACCCCAACTTCTCCTGGTACATTCTGTGGGTACCTCACACATTCCCATTAGTCCAACCCACTGTTTGTCTGCTTAGCAGTTGCTATAGCTCTAGACCATTCTGGGTCCCACAATATCCTGAGGTAGGTGGAACAGAAGCCAAACCCTTGTTTACTACCCAGGAAGTTGGGCTATTGGATGGTTGGTCACACTCTCTCTTCTCAGCTCTCCTCTCCAGTGAAGCCTGGGGTCTGAAGCTTCGTCTGGGTTTTCCACGAGGTTGGTGGAAAGACGCTGCAGCTGCATGCAGGCTAGTGTTCAGTGACTCCACCCAGCATCTGGAGTACCCCAGCTCCCACAGTTCTCCCTGGTAGAGGCCTCAGCAATCTCCTACATGAGCTGGGATGAGGCTCTAAGAGCTGGGTCTCTCTCTTTGGATGGCCCTGCACTGGTGGTAGGAGTTACTGTGCGGGTATCTTGAGAGTTTCATCCTAGCTCAAGGCCGGAGACTCACAGTCAACGTAAGGATTTTTCAGAGAGGTCATTTGTCCACGCATTATTGTTGTTGACAAAATTTTCTCAGGGGAAGAGTCCCAGGACACTGCTGTGTCTGCTTCTTGCTCATATGGTTTGGTGTGTTGATTGCTTGACTCTGTTTTCAGTTTTTGAGATGGGATCCACTTGTAGCCTAAGCTAGCCTTGAACTCATGATTCTCCTGCCTTCCTTTTGCCTATGGGAAAATAGGCAAAAAGTTTTTGTTTTTTTTCCCCCTAAGATATCAGTTAAAAATAGCCTCGAGAGTGTCTATCATATTCTGAGAGAAAGTAAAAGGACTTTTAAAAACCAGAAGTTCGTATTTAATGATACTAAACATTTCTATCACTTATATGTATTCATCTAGAAGACAATGATGTTCATGGATTTTATGAATCATAAAAGGCTTTGAAATAGCTCTTCAAGAAGAATTACATCCATTAAAGATAGGAAACAGATGTTAAATCTTGGAAGATTTTTCTCCCACAGAAAATTTCACTAGCATGTCAATACACACATCTATCGGCTGTGAGTTTGTGTTTCTAAGCTCAGCAACTCTTCTTGGTGCTGTGATGCTAACCCATGGTTTCCAGCCTGCACCCAGCCACGCCTGCATCTCTGAGCGCTGCATCCGTCCAGGGCAAACCCTACAGCTGCCACCTCACTCACAGGATACCCCACCCTCTGCTGGACCACGGAGTGAGTCTGTAGCAAACCCAATGCCATCTTTCTAACTCAACCCTATAAACCTGTTGGGACCATGATCTGGTAAATATTTTATGTTTCAGCACATACACATATATAACTGAGACAAAAAAAATGTTAAGTATTACTGTGGTGATTTGAAAGAAAATGGTCCTCAGGGAGTGGCACTATTAGGAGGTGTGCCCTTGTTGGAGGAAGTGTGTCACTGTTGGGGATGGGCTTTGAGGTCTCCTACACTCAAGCTACAGTGTGACACACAGACTCCTGCTGCCGCCTGCGGATCAAGATGTAGAATTCTCAGCTCCTTCTCCAGCACCATGTCTGCCTGCACACTGCCAGGCTTCCTGCCATGATGAATAATGGACTAAACCTTTGAACTGTAAGTCAGCCCCAAGTAAATGTTTTGCTTTATAAGAGTTGCCATGGTCATGGTGTCTCTTTACAGCAATAGAAACCCTAAGGCAATTACTTTCTCTTATTATACTGTACACTATGAAACTTCCATTTTATTTATCCAAAAATGGTTCCCGATCAATTAAATTGATACACAACAAGACTCTCTAAAAGGTGATGTGTTGTTTAAATACTCTTTCCTCTGGTCCCAAAACCTCCACTCTTACTCCCTAGGGACAGCCCTTTACCCAGAGGATCTTTACAATTGAGTGGTATCACACCTGGTCATAAACAGCTTCCCACAATGCTCAGAATAAACCCCAACCAAAACACAGGCTGCAAAGCTGCATGTGACCTGACCCCCGCCCCCCAGGCTCCTTCCAGGATCCCAGGATCTCCAGCACTCCCTGTCCCCCACCCCCGTGCAAAGTCCTGCAAACTCTGGATCTTTGCAGCAGCCATATCCTCTGCAATGTGCCCCAGACTGCCCTCAGCTCTCCTCAGCTCTCCACTCAGTTCATACAGTTCACCCCTGGCTGTTCTTTCTAAACACAAGTCGCCTGCCATGGCATTCTGCCATCGTGTTTAATTTTCTTCGTATCACTTACTACTTCCTGTCACTATATAGTTATAAGATTTTTTTTGTCCCTTGTTTGTGTCCCTTCCTACCACTTAGTTTTCCAGAGGTGAAGACCTCTCCCCGATTCCTGCAGCCCCCCAGCAGCTGTGAGGGAAAAGGCAGCTGAGCTGAGCACACAGACATTCCACTGTGGCCATTCTCTCCCCTTCTGAGGCTACGGTCTTAAAATATTTTAAAAATTATTTTGCTATCTTATGTGTATTTTGCCTGCATGTCTCTGTGTGCCTGGTGCCTGCAGAACCCAAAAATGTGTGTCATGTGTCCCTGAAACTGGAGTTACAGACAGTTAGGCACTGGGAATTGAACCCCTGGTCCTATGGAAGAGTAGCCAGTGCTCTTAACCTCCAAGCTATCTCTCCATCCTTTTTGATGACTATCCTATTAGATTAACAAGCAAGGAGTGAGGAGCAAAAAGCGTAGCCTGTGATGTTACACAGGGGCCTGATCCCCAGCTGTCACCTCACCACGGATGGTGAGCCGAGCAAGTCACTGATTGGGAGATAAACACACTCCATGGAATGGCATCTCACAGTGGTACCAACTGTCTTTCATCTGAGCTACTGAGTCTAGCAGGAAAAGAGTTGTTCAGGGATGCCCAACCAACGTGCCAGCCTCTCTCCACGGAGTACTGTGGCACTAGGCTAAAGGGACCTGCTGCTGCCTTCCATGAGGATGGTATCTGGGAGGAGACTGCTCATCCACGCAGCCTCCACCTTCACCACCACAGGGAAATCTGAGCTCTTTGCTCTGGGGGAAAGCAGGTCATTTTCTCAAGACTTCTACTATTAATTTCTGGAGAATTTAGCTTCCTTCCATTCCAGGAAATAAAATAGTCTATTATGGCTATTTTTTTTTAAAGCTTAGGCTCTTCGACATCCTTTTCTTTTCTTTGTTCAACATGCACCTGTACTCTTTTTGCTCACTGAAAAGCATTTCTTGCCTGGATATTTAGCTCAGTACCTAGAAATGGTGGCCCACAAGAGATGCAGTCACAGCCCTTGTTTATCATGAGATTTAGCTGACGTCGTGGGCAGAACTGAGGCGAACCGAGTCTGACCAGAGCCCACGTCGATGCCTTGCACATATGGACATGGCTTACCCCAGGTTCTACCTTTCCCCCCCTAACTCACACTCGTCCATTCACTCCACTAACCTCTCGTCTCTCAGTCTTTGTAAAAGGATGCATCATTAAAGATTCTCCAAGGTCCTTGCTTGCTGGATGATTTCTACATTCCATGACTCCAGATTCCTTCCTTATGAAAAATAATTTAATATACTTGTTCCCAGTGATTTTGCAGTTCACCATTTGCACTGAGCACATAAGTCAATCTCACACTACTTCCCAGTTCTGAATTATCAAATCCTATGCTATGTTCAAGTTCTTTCAAGAAAAGTTGCCAGGAGATGGTGGTACATGCCTATAATCTCAGCACTTGAGAGACAGAGGCAGGTGGATTTCTGTGAGTTCAAGGCCTACCTCGTCTACAGAGTGAGTTCCAGGACAGCCAAGTCTACACAGAGAAACCCTGTCTTGAAAAACAATGAAACAAAACAAAAAGTCACAAAATAAACTACCACTTGGATGCTGAGTGTAAACAATTAAGGAGGAAATGTAGCATGACCAATGCATTCTCATGTCAGTGGCAGTCACTAATAAATATAAATAATTAAGAGGAAATGTCACGTGACCAATCATTCTCATCTCAGTGGTGGTCACTACTACTAGAACCCAAATTATAACTGAATAGGTTCCAGTTTGCAACTACCCAGAAATTATTGTATTATTGAACATCTCAACTCAATATTAAGTTGTATTAAAAGTGCCTTTAAGATGGTCAAAATCAAGTTTAATTTTCTTCTTAATATAAGTAGGTTTCTTGCCATCTCAACAATCATTCAACTGCTTTAGAACAATGTGGGTCCAAGTGACACAATAAGCCATTCCCTGCTGCTCATCACACCCAAAAGTAGCTTTTTTAAAAGCAGACTGGATTATGGAAACAGCTCAGCAGTTAAAGAGTACTTGCTGCTCTTCCGAAGAACCATAGTGTGGTTTCCCTACTTACACCTAGCTATTCAACCACCTGTTAATGCTAGCTCCAGAGGATCTGACACCCTCTTCTGACCTCTGCAGGAATGGGCACACACGTAGTACACATATATATACACAGATACACGTACACACATAAACAATAAAAACAAATCCAAAAAGCTAGATTGTTAAAGAGATTGGAAATAGCATCCTACAACTTAATTTTTCTTGAGCTCAATCTAGTGGTCGACTGGAGAGCGGTGGGAAGCAGCCTGGCAGCCAAGAGGGGTACAACGAGGTGATGGACAGATGAAAGCGGGACCTTGTCATGTGCTTTCCTCCTGACAAATCCTGGAACAGCTTCCTGGTGAGTCCTTCTTTGCCAGTGTTCTGCTGCTTTCGGAGATGACAGAGATGCCATATGTACATGCTGTCATTTTACATATGCTAAGGGAACGTAGAATTATTCTCCATTCACATCTCACTGATTCCAAACCCCCTTTCAAATCTAAGAAAACAAGCATATCCAATTTTTAAAATCTAATTATTTTATCTATTTATCTGTGTATATGTTATACCTATGTGATACACATGTAAGTGTGTGGGGGTGATATATGCCTGTGCGCACATTCAGAGGCCAGAGGAGGACATCAGTGCCTCGTTCTATTGCTTTCTGTCTGAATCTCTTGAGACAGTGTCTCTCACTGTATGCTGGTGGCCAGCAAGGCCCCTTGATGGCCCTGTCTCTGACAGCTTAGGCCCTCGTGTTTCTTTAGTGGGTACATTACCTACTGAGCCATAATACCATAGGCTATACTCTGTTGAGAGAAACTAGAAATACAAGCACGAAGACAATGGTTTGACTTCTCTAACCATCTAGAATGTCCAGCAAAAAACCAAGTGTGACTATGTGTGTGTGGTGTGTGTGTCTGAGAGAGAGAAAGAGAGAGAGAGAGAGAGAGAGAGAGAGAGAGAGAGAGAGAGAGAGAGAAATAGACAGACAGACAGACAGACAGACAGACAGACACACACACACACACACACACACACACACACACACACACGGCAAGAGAGACTGGCCATTACTGAGAAACAAGGATGAGAGAAGGAAACTATCCAGTCAATATCCTATCTGAAGGTCTGGAGTCCTGTGATACGAAGATTATCAACCCACAGAAGACAATTCCAACAGTCTTATCCAAGGGCCTGTGAGTCAAGACTGACCCAGAACTAGGGGATCAGCTTTTGAAGGTTCTAGGAAAGCTTTCTCTTCTCACAGTAGGATTCACATGGGTCTCAACAGCACTCAGATGCATTTGGATCCAGCCAGCAAACCCTAGGGAGTGATCTACAGATGTCTTAACCAGAAGTATGATACACGTATGGGGTACTGACTTTGGATGCATCACTGTGAATTCATTACTTCCTCTTCAGGTACTCTTAACAAAAGTCACATTCCTTTGTTTGTCATGGTGCCCTGAGATGGTAAAGCTGTTCAACCTGTGTTGTGGGAGTGTTCCGTTGCTCGGAAACAATTACCATCCTAATAAAGATTGTTATTTTTATTTTTGAAAGTCATAGTCAGGGATTAATGTCACTGTCCTCACCAAACAATCCTGAGCAAGCTTACAAGGTCCCAGAAGCATAGGATTCCCTTCTCTGAAGTGGCTTCATCGAAATATACATTTTTCTCTTGTGGCTCAGAGGTTAAGAACACTGGCTACTCTTCCAGAGGACTGGGGTTCAATTCCCAGCACCCACATGGCAGTTCACAACTGTCTGTAACTCTGGTTCCAAGGGATCTGGTACCCTCACACAGTTAAACATGCAGGCAAAACACCAATGCACATGAAATTAAAAAAACGAAAAAGAAAGAAAAGAAAACTCACCTGTAAAGGGTAACATTAGTACATGGGTGCCGGAGGCATGACTTGTGACTCTGGTCCATAGGGGGAGCAGGTGTGTGTGGGGGTGCTCAGCACATGCACTGAGAGTGGCTGGGTTTGCCCCTCATTCACAGCCAGATACACTCAGTGTCCACTACGCATGTTCCCTATCCTGCTCTCGGCTCCTCTTTCTCCATCTACATGGATCATAAACCAGAAGACACACTGCTGGCTGTTATAAAGACTCAAGGACATTTCTTCCTTCAGTCCTGCAGTCTGGCTCCTTTTCCAAAACGTAGTGAAATGACGCTTGAAACAGAAGTCACAGAAACGCAGCCCTCAGCAGGCCGTCTAGATCACCCGAGACAACCTCAAAGGTAGCATATGTCACTCTCACACACCAGATAGGAGCATTTGCTCCCAAAATGTCCCCCCCTCTGCATTCAAGGTCAGACCACAGTTGCCCACAGGAGACATTCTGACATTTCCCCAGCTACAGACATCAAGGAACCACCGCAGAGACCAGTGAGTTAAACAAAACATTCCCTAATGCACTGTGCACAAAGGCAGAAAACACAGGGAATAAAAATGTAGGGTTGCAACATTTTCATCCCTAGGAAGTCTTTTGTTTCTTGCCCTGTTGTAAAGACAGTATCTGTCAAAATACCAAGCAAAGTCAAACAAACTGCAAAATTTTAAAAAGTCATTCATTTAGCCATTTCAGGTCGACTATTCACACATTAAAAATTCTAGTTTCTGTTAGGTTATAAAAACAGTGTCACTACAATCACGTTACTTCTAAGTGTCTTCACATCGGGTAAACGCATTTACTTTGAGAGCTACAGAAAACACGAGAGGGTTTGGGCAGCTGCCCAGCTGACAGAGGGCTGGTCTCCATGCACAAAGCCTTGGCTTTGACCCCCACACTGCATAAAGTGGGTGCAGGCAGAGGCGCAGGATCAGGAGTTCAAGGTCATCCCCAGCTACACAAGTTTGAGGCTCCCCTAAAACACATGAGACCCTGTCTCAAACCAAACCAAACTCCACAGCAAACAACTAGAACAATGAAAAGTAAAGCCCAGCTCATGGATGGTGGCATCTGCCCAAACAAAGTCACCAATGTGAACCTTTCCAAAACCCCAGTTCACTGGACACACTGGACACAGGAGCTTCAGGCTTGCTGTAGCTTTTGGGTGAGATTTAAAAATGATTCTTGCCCTCAGTCTATGAGAATTTAAACTTGAATTATTAAAAAAAAACTATCAAGAAATATCTTCCAAATGTCCTGCGTGTTGTTCAGCCAAGTTCAGACCTTCTGTAAGAGTAAGCTATGTCTACACGGGATTCTGTTGTAGGACTTTCCCCACTCCTGTACCAGTAAGCCACGTCTGCAGGGGCAGGGGGTGGGGGCCGTTTATGTAGAACCCCCCCTTCAGTTATTAACCTTACCTGTGCAGTCTGGGCAAGAGTGAGCTCATGGTAGAGAGACTTCTCCCCTTCGGAGGCCATGTCCTTGTCATGCACCTGGATCTCGTTCCTTGAAAGAAACAAACACTGTAGCTGGGCCTCATGAGATGTGACTCCAACATGGCTGAGGTCCCCAGAATAGGTGTCATTTATCACCAAAGCATCAGTGAGTGTCCCCACAGCTCATGTGCTGAATGCTTTGCCCCCAGCTGCTGAAGCTCTTTGGGGAAATTATGAAACCTCTCAGGCCAACCTTGAGGAGCAGTTCTCTGAAGACATGCCCTTGAAGACTGTGCTACTCCTGTCCCAATATTTCAAATCCCTACTCCCTATCCTCCCTCCCTGATGGTCCTCCTCCTCCTTTCTCTCTCCCACTCTTTCCTTTCTCCTTCCTCACCCACCTGCTTCCGGTCCACCATGAGGTGAGAGTAACATCAGCCACAGTGTCAACCGTACAATCCCATCACCATGACATTCTGCTCCTGCCAGTCCAGAACCAACAAAGGACCATGGACTGAACTTTTAAATTATGTGACAAAATAAGTCCTTCGCCCATCAACAAAAAAGTCACATATGGTATAGAGGCAAGAGACAATCTCTACCCTGCATGAGCTACAGACTAGCGTAGCCACAATCAAGCATGTCACACTTGTAAGGGAGAAAGAAATATAGAAGGAAGGAAGGGGGGGAGGGAGGGAGGGAGAAATGAGAGGGGGTAAGAGGAATAGAAAGGAAGGAAAGAAAAAAGAAAGGAAGTGAGGAGGAAAGAAAGAAGGAAGGAAGGAAAATTTGGAATAAGTTAAAAAAAAAAAACAACCAAGAATGTTTCTTTCAAATTAAAATTCTACCAGAAATTTAGATTTCTGTCCCCCCAATCCCTTGCCCCAGATCAGGAGCTATGGGTCCATGTGTGCAGTCTTGACATAACAACCAGCTGGAGCTTGGCTGAGCAGCCCCGCCACTCCTGGCTGAGAAGTACGCTTGTCTCATTGCTGCAGGGGTGTGTGTGTGTGTGTGTGTGTGTGTGTGTGTGTGTGTGTGTGCATTCCATGGCTTCACTAGCTCCCGTGGGTCCTAAACTACTAAATGACTCCTTCTCACACAAAAAAACTGATTCTCCTGAGGGGAGTATGTAGCCAGGAAAGAGGGAAGGACAATGCACCATGCTCACACCCAGGGCGTGTGCAGACAGAGACTAGCTCTAGATGATAAGGTTCATGAGATCAACAGACTCAGGCCCCTTCTAGAAAGAGGCCACAGAGTTACCCACACTCTGTCCTCCACATTGAGATAGAGGGTGTAGAAGTCGGCACTAGGACCCAACCCTGATGGCACTCGGACCTCAGACTTCCAGGCTCTAGAACCACTGGAAGAAAACACCCAGCCCTTGGGTGTTTTGCTGTATTGGCCCCACCCAACTGAGACAGGAGGGACTGTAGAAAACTCTCACAGAGTCCTGGTGGAGAAAGGTACAGGCAATACCACATGCAAGGCAGTGATGCGGAGCAGACACAGGAAACCCTGCTGGTAGATCAGCGGACCAGCCACCTAGAGTAGAGGCTCAGAAGGAACATGGAGTGTGTCTCTACTCACACAATGAGTTTGTGCTGCAAGAGCTGTAACTCCTGGCCCAGGTTGTTCTTATCTTCTCGTAAATTCTGGAACCACATGTACATGTGAGTCTGAATAGATCAGACTAGAGAAAAACTCAGATAGCAAGCCCACATTGTGAGGTTGTATCATACCTCTATAATGCTTCTGTATTCCATGATGGTTGACTCCAGTTCTTCTATGCATATATCCTTCTGGAAGGAAGAATGGAGTAATAGCCAAAAAAAGAAAAAAAAGCAATAGGCCCAATAAATCATATTTATTACAGGAAAAGTGTGAACCACAGTAGAACTATAGATATCCAACTAAGGGATCTTTTTAATCAATCTCATAATTTGACAGCTGAACAAGTCATTGTGACTAAAAATACATGAGGAACTTGGGTATGGTGGTACATACCTTTAATCCCAGCACTTAGGAGGTAGATGAGGGTGAAATCTGTGAGTTCTGGGGCAGTCTAAATATTTATATTTAGACACACACACACACACACACACACACACACACACACAACACTGCACCACTGTTTGGTACAAAGACCAGCAAGTATGGGCAATGAGAGACTGGTCAGCTTTATTCCACAACTGATAGTGTGAGGCAGATGCCCTGTCACTATCTAATGAAAACTGAGTAGGGGTACAGAATAGCAGAAAGACCAGGGCCTGGGGGAGTCAAGGGGGGCCATAGTCACAGCATCACTAGAGCCAGGGATACTCTCAACACAGAGACTTAGATAGTATAGTGCTCAGTACCCCAGAGTCAGGAGTGCTCCACATCTCCTTTGAAGATTTCTAGTATGAGGGGAAAGTGGAGAATATTTCTCCCTCTTCCCTCTGTCTTCCACTGCAAGTGTTCAATTTACTTACGCGGTGTTCTCTCTGGGTCTCTGGAAGCCACTGTAAGCACCATTTCTAAAGCCAGAGCCATTTGTTACCAAGGGGGCTATGGTCACAGGTTGTGAGGATAAGTTTCTACCTTTATAACTAACAATTAGCCAAATAGGGTTGCAAATCATTGGGGACATGTTCTTCGTCATCCCTAAGGTGAAGAAGGGCTGCATATTGGTTTGCATTGCTGTAACCAAAATAGCATCAGCAGTAGCTAATGGCTAACTCTACCAGAACTCAGAGTTTAGTAGAGTTGTCCAAATATAAGACAACCTGTTTCTCTACTCAGGAAAACTTTCCCCCTCAAATGCCAGGCTAATGGCACCAAATCTTTGAATAAGGGTCAAGTTATGCAAGTTACCATTTCCTTCAGGGTTTGGACAAAGCCAGCCAAGCCTGGAAGAACCCCAGTCTTGGGGAGAGGACCTACCTTTTGCAAACTTGCATCTTTAGTAAGTAGCATGTCCTCATACATGTACAGCTGCATCTGGAAAGACAATTGGGTGAAGCCATAGGATGTGGCTTAAAAAAACAAACAAACAAAAAAAAAAAACAGAGCACGGTGTCCATAAGAGGATTCCACCAGGAGGGGCAGGCTTCCCCACCACCACCACACATATATGCATCATTTAAAATAAAATAACTTTTTGGCTTCAGTGGCAGAAACAACGCTGCAGTTGTCATTGTTTGGAAAGTGTTGCAATGAGACTCAATGTGTTAAGGCTCTAAAGTCTGTCACCTGCAGAAGTCCACTGATGGCAGTCAGGGCTACCCCATCAATGGCAGTCAGGGCTACCCCATCAGTGGCAGTCAGGGCTACCCCATCAGTGGCAGTTAAGGCCACCCTGTCAGAGCAAGACCCAGTACAACTGGAGCGCCAAGACAAAGGGATGGAACAGGACTGGGACTGGGAGAATGAGGCTCCTTAGCACTGTCTATCACAGACAAACAGATTCCATGAAGGGGCAAGGCCTCAACCCAAGAGGGCAGTGGCTGTAGCATCTGGCTCATCTTGAGGATTTCAGTGTTTGGTCATAAGGTAAATGTTCGGGTCTCAAAAATTAAAGATTAAAAATGAGTACTATGATCATATTTTTTTAAAGGAAAAGGAATGGTAAGTTACAAATATTGTCAAGGATACAGAAAAATCCAGCCCCTCCTGAAGTGCTGGTGGTGGATAGCTAGTAGAACAGTTGCTCTGGAAAAAGGGACATTCCTCAAAATGTTAAACTCAGAATGACCACATGAACCAGTGACTCGGCTCTTATGATAAAACCAAGAGAAATGGAAACATATTCACATGAAAACTTGTACACAAATGCTTTCGGCCACATTACTCTAAGAGTCAAGAAACGGAGCTGGCTTAAATGGCTGTTAACTGAAGTAGATAGGATGCAACATTTGTATTCAACGGAATAATATTCATCAAAAAAGTAATAGAATACGCTATAATGTGTATAAATGTTTTGAACATCACAAACGAAGCCAGTCATGAAAGACCTTATGATTCCATGTACAAAACATGTATGTCAAGAATCCAGAATAGGTAAGTACAGAATGAATAGGAAATTGACTAATAGTTGCTTAGAACTATAGTAACAATAAAGAGTTCTCTTCTGGAGATGTGAAGAGAATTTAACTTCAGTCCCGGGGAGAGTTCCCAGCTGTGTGAATATAGCAAAACCCACTGACTTCTGTCACATGAGAAGATAACTTCACAGCAGCTGAACTACATGTCCCTAAAGCTAAAATTCTCTCATTCCAGAACACAGAGTGAGAGAAATTCCCTTGTCTGGGATTTGGACATCTTGAAGCACCTAAATTTCAGAACTGGGAGCTGTGGTTGTGGTGTTGCATGTCACACACACCTAGAATATCGATTTGACCCAAGAAAATGGCTGAGGGCATTGGGAGGTACTTACTTGACACTCTTTCTTGGTTTCAGATAATTCTTCAATCTTCTTTTCCAGAGAGTCTATGTCCATGACATTCTTAATATTCTAGTATAAAAGACAGTGTTTTTTAGATTTAATCCCCCCAACAAAAACAAACACACACAAAACACAAAAACCTGAATTCCAAAAGTGAGCCTGACATTGAAAGTTCCATCCCAGCAGCTCATACGGCTGGAGAGAACCGTTTAAAATCTCACTTGTCATGGCTACTTGAAGTAATACGGTATTTCTGTTCAGATAGGGAGACCCTATCTATAATTCATCACCTATAATTTGAAAAATCACCCTGTAAGTTTGAGGTAGAGGGACTTGGAGAACCATGCCCTTCACTCAGAATCCTGACCACATGTGCTCCCAACTTGTCTCCTCCAGTGTTTACTGGTTTTGACAAACCTCTTCTTGGAGAGCCTGAATCTTAATAATCAGAGTCCTGATTTCTGTCTCCTGAAAAAAATAATAAAATTAAGAATTTTATGAAAATTATACAGAGTTAACCTCCAAGGCTATTGTGCTGGTGAGCTTTTCCTTTTCTTTTATTCTGGCATTCCCCTGTCACACTGAGACACCCTGGAAGTATTTTCTATCCATCTATCCACACACCCACTTATCCCATCCATCCATCCATCCATCCATCCATCCATCCATCCATCCATCCATCAACCCATCTAACCAAACATCCATCCATTCATCCACCTAACCATTCATCCACCCACCTACCCAACCAACCATCTATTCACCCACCTACCCACCAACCCATCTACCCACCCACCTAACCATCTATCCATCCATCCATCCATCCATCCATCCATCCATCCATCCATCCATCCACCCACCCACCCATCCACCCATCTAACCAAACATCCATCCATCCATCCACCCACCCATCTAACCAACTACCCATCCATCAGCCCACCTAACCAAACATCCATCCATCCACTGAACCATCCACCCAACCATTCATCCACCCAACCATCCATCTCCTACCCATCCATCTACCCACCTAACTAACCATTCATCCATCATCTACCTACCCACCCATCCATCTACCCACCCAACCATCATCCACCCACCTATCCACTCATCTACCCATCCATCCACCCAACCACCCACCCAGCCATCATCTACCCACCTATCCACTCATCTACCCATCCATCCACCCAACTATTCATCCACCCACCGATTCAACCACCCACCCATCCACCCACCCACCCATTTGAGGTCTTGCTCTATAGCCCACAATTGCTTTAAATTTGCCATCCAAATCTTATCACTCTAGTAAAATTTTAAATACATGTAGAGGCAGCTGTGGTGACTTCTGGTTCCATCTCATAGAATGTCTGTGATTACTTATGAAATATATTTAATATGCTCCTGAGATTATAAAACAGTATAAAGTGCAAAGGGTTAGTTAGAATTCTATGTCTCTAACACTGGACTTCTTGGTACTGGACATCAGAGGAGAGAAATGGACACTGGACACATGTTAAGCTTTTTGTCCTTCTTGGGAGTGACTGTCACCTGCATTTCATCCTGGAAGGCTCGAGTGGTCCACTCAAAGCCAAGTGTGCACATAGACAGTGACTCCCTAGGACTCTCCTGTCATCTCTCCGTGAAGGGGAAAAGTAAAATACTAAGCTGTAACATTCATTATTTATGAGCTTACTCAGAAAATATTGTTACATAGAAATAAGGAATTACTCTAAAGGGCTCTGTGCCTTGGTCATTCCTCAACTGTAACTTGAAGACAGGTAGCTTACTGGTGGGTTTTGTTTGCACAGCTTAGAGAGAGAAAAGGACCAGGACTTCTGATGTCATTGGAATTTAAGTTTGCTGAAATGGTACCTTTAAAACCTGCTCATCAGTGCTGCTTGCTCATCTTCTCCTCTTATCAGATGCAGTAAATGTTTGTCTAATTGCCTCTTTTTAAATGGCCTTGGCTGCCAGCTGCCCAGAGAGCAAATCCCTGCTGAAGATGACTGAAACATGTGTCTCTGTGAACTCACTTGTTTAGAAAATAAGTTGGGGTAGAGGCCTAAAAGCCCCCTGCAGATGAAAACGTGTGTAAGATTACAGTGTTCTAGGTAAACTACCGGAGACTCTGATGTGGCTGCTCCTCCTTGAGTCTGCTCCTCCTTGAGTCTGGTCCTCCTTGAGCACTAGCAGGACCGTCACACGCTATCAAACAGTCTCTCCTGTATCTCCCAGTGCTTTGACTGACTTTTCAGCTGGCTGAGTGTCCGTCCCACCACACCACAGTTAGGTCCCCCTCAGGGGTCTCGGTGCCTCCTCTGGAACACTTTTGCAGAGTCCCTCCTGTCACACAGGACCTGGCACCAGTTAATCTCCACATCTGCTTCAAGCAGGTGATAAGCCCAAGGCACTGCTGGTTTAGGACAGTCACAAATGACTGACTCTGGAAAGTGAGAGTCCCCATGACTTACAGAGAGTGACAAGTCCGGATGACTCTCACTGGCCCCTCCCCACTGTTAGCAAGGTCTATACAACGACTGTGGACACCCGGCATTTGGGCAGAGGCTTAGGTAAAATGACTTTTGCTCTCAACCACTGCCTGGCTCATTTCCTGTGGCTTCAGGAAGCTGCCTAGTGACTTGTAAAGTACTCAGAAGTGACAATTTCTTTTTTAAATTCAATTTAGTTTTGGTATATTTATGAATTCACCTACCAACTTTGGGAAATAATCCAGGGATTGCTACTTTTCCACAGACCAGCACATATGACTGAGACATCTGTTAAGAATTTGTTGGTTTTTGAGACAGGGTCTCATTTAGTCCAGGCTGACTTTGAACTCACTATATAGCTGAGGGTGACCTTGAACCTCTCACCTGCCAGTCTCCACCTCCTAAGTACTGGGATTATAGGCATGAGTCAACATCTGGCTAAGAATTTTAATCTTGGAGAGAAAAACAAATTTTTAAAGGTTTTTTTTCTCTCTCACATTTATTTGTATGCCTGTATGCTAACGTGTGTGTGTGTGTGTGTGTGTGTGTGTGTATGTGTGTGTGTGTGTGTATACGCACACACGCGTGTACACTTGCAAGAACACAAGGTGTTGGGAATGGACCCAGGGTTCTGCATGCAGGCCAGTGCTCTGTCCCTAAGCCCAGTCCCAGTCCTCTATGCTCGGACTTCAGCCACATGTTGTCCGTGCGAATCTTGCCCCATCTGATGACTTACTAACTGCTTGTTCTGGGCCACGGCCATGGTCTTCTGCTCTTCTGACACAGCCATGGTAACCTTCAGGTCCTCCAGCTCTTCCTTCAAAAGACTGCCTCTCCTGACAGCTTGCTGGGCACTGTGAGGGGTTAGGGCGGCAGTGAGCAAACCTCAAGTTAACCGTCAGGGGTTCAAAGGCAAGCCAGGACTATTTCCGGACCCAAGCTGAAAACCACAAAAGGCCTAAACCAGGTGCCCAAGATAGTAAAAATACCACATGCACCTGATTCAGGGGCTTAGAAAACAGAGAATTCGAGGGAGTGTGTCAGGAGAGGAAATAGGGGGAAAGGAGACACAAAGTCCTACATCTCAATATCTAGAGTGAAGAGTGTGGGAAAGGGAGGGAGAGGGGGAGAGGGGGAGAGGAGGAGGGGGGAGGGAGAGAGGGAAAAGGGGAGGAGGGGAGGAGCAGAGAGGGGGAGAGGGGGAGAGGGGGGAGAGGGGGGAAGAGGGGGAGGGGGAGGGGGGGAGAGGGGGGGAGAGGGAGGGAGAGAACAAAACGGTGGGGGCTGTATTTAGGAGTTTGGGGAGGAAAGATGAGTGGATATGATCAAAATACACTGTATGGGTGTATGAAAATCTCAAAGGTAAAAATATGGTTTTAAAATATTTTTTTTTTATTTAAAGAAATTAGAATCTCAGGTCAATGAAATGGCCCAGATGGTAAAAGCACATACCACGACACATCCCTGCGCACACGCATCATGCCCATGGGAGTGCATACACACACAAAGATAATTTTTTCACAGTGGTTCTCAACCTTCCTAATGCTGCAGCCCTTTAATACAGTTCCTCATGCTGTGGTGACCCCCACCATAAAATTATTTTGTTGCTACTTCATAGCTGTAGTTTTGCTACTGTTGTGAATCATAATATAAATATCTGATGTGTAGGATATCTGATATGTGACCCCTGTGAAAGGGTCATTCGACCCACAGGTTGAGAACAGCTGATTTAGAGTCTCCTGAAAGCCAATCATTGCCTGGATGACACGTTCCTTTCCCGCTACTGAATAATGTGATTTAGTCAGTGTGATCTTCCAGATATTTAAATAATCCCTGTATGGGGGCCATAGTGGAAGCTCAGAGACATGTATCTGTCCTCAGAGTTTACACAGCAGTGTTGGCGTGAAAGTACTAGTTTCTGAACGACGTGTTTGGTAAGGAAATCTATTACAGTGTTAAAGCCCTGGAAATAGTCTAACCAGCCATCAAGAGGCAGCTGGGTCAGCATGTTCTGATAATCTGTGTCCTACTGTGCATCCCGTTAGTTTAACCATCCTCACAGGGGCTCACAGGTCCATTTTCTTTCCCTGCTAAGATCTTGACCATTAGACAAATGTTGGCTGAGCTTCACCTCTGCACAGGTTACACTGAGCATTAAAAGTGGTGAAAGTCGGGCTGGAGAGAGGGAGGAGAGAGGGAGGAGAGAGGGAGGGAGGAGAGAGGGAGGAGGAGGAGAGAGGGAGGAGGAGAGAGGGAGGAGAGAGGGAGGAGGAGAGAGGGAGGAGGAGAGAGGGAGGAGGAGAGAGGGAGGAGGAGAGAGGGAGGAGGAGAGAGGGAGGAGGAGAGAGGGAGGAGGAGAGAGGGAGGAGGAGAGAGGGAGGAGGAGAGAGGGAGGAGGAGAGAGGGAGGAGGAGAGAGGGAGGAGGAGAGAGGGAGGAGGAGAGAGGGAGGAGGAGAGAGGGAGGAGGAGAGAGGGCTGGAACTCAGTCTCCAGGCAGGTCAGCTCACAACCATCTGCAACTCCAGTTTCAGGGGACCTGATGACCTCTTCTGGCCTCTTTGAGCACTGCATGCACATGACACACGTGTGTCTGTGTGTCTGTGTCTGTCTGTCTCACACATACCAATATTATTACTATTAAAGAAATAAAAAGAAAAATGGTATTAAATATGAAAAATGAGAATCTATAGCTAGACTCCACTCTAATCTAACCCAGACACTGCCCTTGTAGTCCTGGTAGCTGGACCCAGCTCCCGCTCTGGGGACGCAGGCTCCATACAAAGTTCATTATTTCTTGCCTGGTGACAGTTTTCTGCGGTCTGTGCTTACAGTGTGGGCCCCCTGCCTGAGGGTCTGTGGTTCTTCTCTAGGACACAGGTCGGTCCCTAGAGGGCACGTTTCAGACAACAGTCACTTGCACAGCCACCATCGTTTCCAGCACGGACTTGGCAAGAGCAGGGATTCACCTGACATTCGCCTGCCTTTCTAGACCACAGACACACCGATCTTAGACGGTACCGTCTTGTGCGAGGCAGAGATCACCACCACTAGAAAAGGACTCGTGACTAACTGAGGTTCCTCTGCGACACAGACATCCTACTGCTGGACCTACACCCAGAAGAACTGAGACATTTAAAATTTTTGGAATAAAAGTACATGTAAAAACCATTAAACAATGTCAGGTGGTGGTGGCGCACACCTTTAACCCCAGCCCTCGGGAGGCAGAGGCAGGTGGATCTCTGAGTTTGAGGCCAGCCTGGTCTACAGAGCAAGATCCAGGACAGGCACCAAAACTACACAGAGAAACCCTGTCTCGAAAAAAATAAAAAAAATAAAAACCATTAAACAAATTTTCATTACTGTATTACTCATACTAAACAAGAAGCATAAATAACCTGAAAGTCCATTACTTGAAGGATGGATAAAGAGGATGCGGTACATCCAAACAGTGGAATAATATTCAGCCAAAAAAGCGAGTTAAGTGTATCTGCTATAATATGGACGAACCTTTAAAACATGGTGCTAAATGAATGAAGCCAGGCACAAAAGACCACGTATTGTTATAAATCCACTCACATGAAATGTGGGAGCCCACAGAAGTTTCCTTGTGAGGCCTGAGTTTGCCTGACACAGCAGAGCCACATAAGGGGCTGATTTGACCACGGACAAGGTTGCCAGGTGGTTGGAAGGGTCTGCACTTGGCCGTGCCTGGGGGAGGTCTTTTGTCGTCCCCCCCCCCGCCCCCCCCCGCATTCTTTAAAGGCCCTTTGGCAGAGACTGTCAGGACCCAATGGATGAGGATCCAGGCCCTCCTGATCTGTGTTTCTGTCTGTCTGTCTCTAGCTATATTTCTATCTAATATTTCCTGCTGCTCCCACTCAAGAGTACCCTGGGGAAGAGTGGGGGTGAATGGCCCCGCACAATGGAATATGCAAAGTGTTAGTGGCTGCCAGGGACTGTAAAGGGGGGGCAGGACAAGAGGGGGGACGGGACCAGGGGGGACAGGACCAGGGGGCACAGGACAAGGGGTCCCTGCTGAAAGACACTGAGTTTCTGCTGGCATGATGGGAGTGAGTTAGGTAACGGCCTGCACAACCTTGTCCATACGAACAGCCTGGGTTTAGAGACTCCCCAGATGTGGTCTTCAGGTGATGTAAATCATACATAGCTAAAGGGTTTATGAAACAGCAAAACTGAAATCCCAGGATGCCCCGGAACACAGAGGCTCACGTTTTCATCTGAAGGTGCAGGCTGGTGCAGTCCTCTGCCAGCTGCCTGTTGGCTTCTTCCATGGCTTCTAATGCCAGTTTACATGTCGTGTTCTCCTCTTCCAGTTTCTGCTTGTTGGAGTGCAGGTCCGCAACACACGCGATCAAGTCAGACATCTCCCTGAATTGAGAGGAGGCATGTGGATGGTCTTCAGTGCCTCCATCCCTTCTAAGTAAAGCCAGGCGAAGGGTTAGCCCAGACTGGGATAAACGTTCTTGACTTTTTATCCTTTTCCCTCCCCAATACCATGAACATAGTTCACATACACACTGAGTATCTGCTCTCATAGCCTCGCAGACTCTCCTCGCCAGGTGTGGAGGCAGGAGGACAAGGAGGCTAAAGTCATCCTCAGCTAGATACACACTCAGATTCACACCAGCCTGGGTTACATAAGACCCAGACCCATCCATATATATTTGTGTGTGTACATATTATACACATGCATGTGCCTGTGTATATAGAGTCACATATGGGATCTCCCAAAGAATTACAATCAACTTCCTAACTTTATTTTGAACAGAACTTGTCACAGATAACTCCAAAAGTCCACAGTGGAGATATTTTTCATGACCAAGTAAGTGGCTAATTTAGATTAGCAATCTTACATGAATTTCTGTTCCCAGTGAAACCAGTTCTAACACAGAAGGTGAAGAGTTAAATATTTAAAGCCATCTGTTAGTTCTTCCACAAACAAATAGTAGCATATGATTAATAATGTGGACTGTGAAATAAAACGGGAAAGGACAAGAAGGAAGTAGAGGTGTCTACAAGGCAGTGGAGGACACTCAAGACTTGCCTAGACAGGTCCCCAGAACAGACCTCAAAGCCAGACAGGGTATCATCTTAGCTGCAAGACAGGAGAGAGGTCTAGGAAGGACTCACTTCCTGCGTGCCCTGCAATCCTGGAGCAGCTCACAGCGGGGCCCATCTGGTCTCACATCTTCCTGTGGTTCAAACACAGAGTCGTCCCAGCTGCCACTCCATCGACTCCGTGCTCCTTCCCTGGAGGCAGAAGGCAAAGTCAGTGTGCCCAGATCCTGCGGACCAAAGTCCAGTCCAGTTTTCAAGTGTGCTCTGCTCATCCCCATCTGCGGCTGGGAGATAGCTCAGGAGAGCGTGCTTGTCTAGCAAGCATAAGGACTGAGGTCGGGCTGAAGCCACGTGATGTGTAGGCCGCCTGGAATCCCTGTGCTCAGGACACAGAGACAGGAGGATGACCTACGCAAGCTGCAGGTAGATTACTTGGAATCATTGAGGTCTGTACCAGGCATTTTTCTTTTGGGCCACCAACCAGCTCCCAAATCATGACACAGAGACTTATTAGTTTTGAATGCTTGGCCTAGCTTAGGCAGGTTTCTGGCTAGCTCTCTTGACTTAAATTAACCTGTTTATCTACCTTTTACCTCAGGGCTTTTTACCCTTTCTTCCTTCCTTGCTGTCTCTATGTCTAGTTGCCTGACAGCTGCCTCCCTTCTTATCTTCTCCTTTTCTTGTCTTTCCTCTTCTCTTGAACCTAGATCTCTCCTATTCTCTCTGCCTGCCAGCCTGGCCAATCCCTCTGCCCAGCTATTGGCTGTTCAGCTCTTTATTAGACCAATCAGGTGCCTTAGGCAGGCAAGACGAAACAGATGCAACACATCTTTACATAATTAAACACACATCCTTAACTCATTAAGCATTTGCAGCATAAACAAAAGTAACACACATTTACACAGTTAAAGTAATATTCTGCAGCATAAAGAAATGTAACGTATCTTTCCCTAGTTAAAATAATATTCCATAACAGAAGTCCAGGTTCAGAGAAAGACGTTATCTCAGTAAATAAAGTGGAAAGTGGAAGAAAACATGAAACATCAACTGTAGACCTACACACACCTACACACACACACCCCTACATATGCACCTACATACACAAACCTACACACACACTCACATGTACGCTCACACACACATGAACAACCTTTAGCTGAATGCAGAAGCATATGGTTGGCTATTTTCTTTCAATATATATTACCTGCTCAAAGATATTGTTTCTATTGTTGCTGTTTGGTTGTTTTGTTTTGTAAGACAGATTCTCACTGTATATTCCTGGTTGGCCTGGAGCTTGCTACATAAGCCAGACAGGCCTCAAAACAATATTGATCCCTCTGCCTCTGCATCCTGCTGTGATTACAGGAATCTGCCATCATACTTCAATGATATTACACATTTTTAAGGGTTTTGAATGTGTTCTTAAATGGCTGTTTAAAAAGCTGAACCAGGCTGGGTGGAGGTGGCGCACGCCCTTAATCCCAGCACTCAGGAGGCAGAGCCAGGTGGATCTCTGTGAGTTTGAGGCCAGCCTGGTCTACAGGGCAAGATCCAGGACAGGCACCAAAACTACACAGAGAAACCCTGTCTCAAAAAACAAAACAAAAACAAAAACAAAAAGGCTGAACCAGCTCGCTGTTCTACCAGTCTGGTCATTTGTCTCTCGACACTGATGAAGCCACTCTTAAATCTGTCATTGAGGTCCAGTGAGCTGGCTCAGTGGGTGGAGGTGTCACCCTCTGACCTCCACAAGCATCCACACACATGCCAAGAATGCAATTTAAAACTTTAAGTATCTGTAAGGCAAATGGCAAAATGGTATATATGCTTTATCTCCACTTTTTCTTTTTTCAAAATATACTTTGTTTAAGCGTGTGTTGAGGGCACATGTGTGCAGATATACATACAGGTGTGTGGACACTAAGTGTTCAGCTCTGTCATCTGTACCTTATTCATTCATAGTCTCTCTCGCTGACCCCAGAGCTAGGCTGGTAGCTAGCTAGACGCAGCGATCCTCCTGTCTCCACGCCGACAGTGCAAAGGCTCCAGGCCTGCTCGGCCACACTCTTGTCTTTACATGCGTGCTGGGAACTTGGGTGCCGGCCCTCATCTTGCACGGCAAGCACTCTCACCCACCGAGGGTCTCTCTCCCAGCCCTGTTATTGGCGTTTCCTGTTACTTGTAACAGTGTGTGTTTTGTGTATTTATATCACTCCTGATGGAGGGTGGCTGTCACTGTTATCTGTACGTTTTTACCAGCCCCGTTGGCACAGACTCTAAGTTCCTGCTGGGGTCAGTGTCAGCGCACCTCACGGCTCTCGGGTCAGTTCAGTTCCCAGAGGACGGTACCTTCCTTTAAGCTGTACTGCCCTAAACACACTTGTCTTGTCTTGTCTGATCTTGGAGGCTAAGCAGGGTCTGACCCACTTAATACTTGGATGGGAGAACTTCCTTGTCCCCATCACAGCACGTGCGCATCATCAGAACCAGCTGGGGAGTGGCCTCATAGGTGCCCACCCCCTCAGCAGCCATAGTACAGAATGCACACCAGCAGGGTTCACCACAGTCCTGATGGTGTCGGGGCTCAGCTATAAGGTAACATCTTTAAGGTGGTCTTGGGGTGCAAGATGGGGAAGGGCACTTATTGCATTTCCATCAGTACAATGCATGGACCACAGTGATGGGTGATGGAGGCTGCCCTGGGGTGTTTCTGCTGGACCTCTGCTCACCTTCTGCTCATATAGTGAGCTATCCACTCCTTCATGATGCCCTGGAAGGTGTCCAGGTCCACACATGGGTTTGTATTTTCAAGATCAAGCATGGTCCCCAGCTCTTCAAGGACACTGTCTTCCAAGTCTTGGCCAGTGGTTTGTCTCAAGTAAGTCATTATTTTGTTGACTCCTACTGTGCCTTAGGGGGAAGAAAGGAAAATTACTTTTGAAAACACGTTGTTTTCAGACAGGTTCTCATGTATCCTGGGCCAGCCTCAAACTTTCTATGTAATCAAGGATGACCTTAAGTTTCTGATCCTTCTGCCTGTACCTCTTGAGTGGTGGGACTATGGTGTGCGTGACCACACCTATTATTTATGTGATGCTGGGGACTGAACCTAGAGTTGTGTGTCCCAGGCAACAGAGCTGCATTCTGAGTTTGGAAGACATTTTTGATTCAATTTTATGTACTTTGCATGTGTAAGCTGGTGCACGTGTGTGCGTGTAGAGGTCAAAGGACAGCTCATAAGAGCCAGTTCTCTCCTTCCATCCACTGTGTGGGTTCTGGGGATCGAATCAGGCTGCCAGGCTTGGTGGCAGGCACCTTTACCACTGAGCCCTCTCACTGGCCTGAAACTGTCAGGGACCAAACATGGACCATGGAAAAGTACTAGCTAGGCCACAGAACAAGCCCCTGCCCTAAACCAGATGCCCCCAAAGATAAAGAACAGGTCAGGCAGGTCAGGTAGCATAGCAACAGGACAATGGGCCCTGACCAGTGACCTTATCACCTAGCAGCCTCATGACTTGCACATAGTCCTTCACCTGCACCTGCACGTCTCCCTTCACCTGCACGTACGGCACGTCGTGCACCCCTTCCCTCTTTCCCTCCCTCTCCCATGCTATATAAGCCTTGCTGAGGAGAATAAAATTTGCAGCTTGATCAGAACACACTGTCTTGCTGTCGTCCTTTCGTGTCTCCCCGTCCCTCTCATTCTCTCCCGCAGGTGGGTCGCCCCTGTTGACACCCTGCTGGCCAGGGCCTGAAACATGCATTTTTGATGGATGAGTTGCTGATGCTTCTAAAAATAATCCCCATAACCCTTGCCAACCTGTCAAGCTGGCAGGGGGCGGGCTTGGGCTAGAGTTCTATCAACTTGGTAGAAGGAGCACATGGAACCCTGCAAACTGACCTCTGACCTCCATGTGCACATGCTCATGCACACACACACAATGCAGATAACTAAATGTAATAAAAATTTAAAACAATAAAATCAATTAACTTGTAGGTATGTGTACTGAAATATTTCTGGGTGCAATGTGCTATCTGAGAATTAGCCCAAAAGAGAAAATGGGGAGAGTTAGAAATGAGACCTTGTTGGTTCCAACACACAAATATGAAGGATATTAAGATCATATCACGTTTATTTGGTTATGTGAGGGAGAAAGTGCATTGTGCCGTGCGGCAGGCCTGTGGAGGTCAGAGAGAATCTGTCGGAGGGAGGGCTTTTCCTCTTCCACGTGTGGGTCCTAACTTGGACGCTGAGGCCTGTGTGTGCTGAGCCACCTCCCTGACTAGTGTAAGGCTTCTTCGTGTTATCCTCTTTACTCTGTATATTATTTAATACATTTCTGCAGTTAGAAAAAAAGCCAGAGCCACGTTGACAGAAGAATCCATGGAAAGATATATAACTAATCATTAAGAACAGTTAAATTGTTTGCTGATTTTCCACTTCTGCTTGCTTACCAAGTTTACCAAGATGATTACATTTTTACAATGGACAGGAAGCATTTGCACACTAAAAATAGCCTGTGGAAATTTTATAATGAACTACCCCCCCTAAAAAAAAAAAACCCAGAAGTGAAAAGCTAAAATTAAAAGTTTTTAAGCTAAATTTGGAGAGTAGTTTTATATACTTGAAGTATCTATTTCTTGAGACCAGTCCTACGAAGTGTAAGTCACTCTGAGCAGTGACCAGGGAAGTCCCTGAAATAAAGAAACAGCTGTGAGCTAACGGCTGGGCTCACTTTCAGACGAGGTTGTGCTCCCACATGTGAAGACATGGGGACACAGTCCCACACAAACCGTTCCCCTCTGGAAGACGACCTGGCCAGGTGTCTCATACAGCTCACCTGAGTGCTTAGTGTCGCACTCTTGAAAAATGCCTGCCAGAAATTCTTCTCCATAGGTCCCATGGGCACTGTAGGCTCCATCTTCCTGGATACCCTCACTTTCTGTTTTCAACCCTGTAGAAAGAAAAATTGTTTTGGGTTTCATGATAGTTAATCTCTCACATGGGAGTGTCAATCTGAAGAAATTTTACTTCAGTGACCATACTGATATCTTCAACAGATCATTTTTTAAAAGTGGTTTTGGGGGCTGAGTGCAGCTCAGAGGTATAGCACCTGTCCGTATAATGAGGCAGGCCCTGGGTTCGATCCCTAGCCCCCGCCCCCAAATCAAACTTAGTCATAGGATAGACTAAAACACATGCCTTTAATCCCAGCACTCAGAAGGCAAAGGTAGGTGGATCTCTCTAAATTAGAGGCTAGCCTGGTCTACAAAGCAAGTTCCAGGCTAGCCAGGGTTATATAGTGAGACCCTGTCTCAAAACAAAATAAAAGGAATGGAGACACAGGGGAAGGGGTTTATAGCCCTGCCATATTAAAGAGTATTGTGGAATAACAAGTAAAATACAAAAGAAAAAATTTTAAATTTTATGTATGTATTTTTTATGTATGAGTGCTCTATCTGTGTGTACTCCCAGCATTATAGATGGTTGTGAGCCATCATGTGGTTGCTGGGAATTGAACTCAGGACCTCTGGAAGAGCAACTAGTGCTTTTAACCACTGAGCCATCTCTCCAGCCCTCCAAAAGAAAGTTTAAGAAAACAGAGGGGGATGGAGAGATGGCTTAGTGGTGAGGGCATTGGCTGCTCTTCCAGAGGACCCGGGTTTAGTCCTCAGCACGCACATGATGCCTCACAGCCATCTGTAACTCCAGTTCCTAGAGAGCTGATACTCCTTCTTCCCTCTGTGGGCATCAGGCATGAGTGGCTCACACACACGTGCATCCAGGTAAAACACAAACAAACATTAGGAGAGAAATGTAAAGAATAGAGAGGAAGCAGGAGGAGCGAGGGATGTGCCATCTTGCGAGGTTTTGCTTCTGAGTGCCTTTTAACACAGGAGACTGGAAACAGCCTGGAAACAGTTCCCCAGGTCTCGGACCGACACATTTACCTCCTCCATGGTCTGTTTCCTTGGCTCCTGCAATGGAGCTCGTTTGTGGGTGCTAGGTTTGAACTCAAGGCCTGTAGAAATGAACCCCACCTTTGACCTATGCCCCAACCAGAACCCACATTCTCTTAGGGCTGTTTTACTGTTATGCAAATAGTTAAAGGGCTGTTTCAGGAGAACGCACATGGAGATTGGGCTTGAGTGACATTTATTTCAGGTTGGTGAAGAATGCCACATGGTGTGTTTGCAAATAAGATTGAGAATTCGGGTTTTATGTAGATGTGTACAGAATACAGGCTTTCTTTTAAAACGGGAGAGACACATACCTCAAACAGAAAGGATAGAGGGGTGGCCAGTATTTAAGAGCACAGGCTGTTCTTACAGAGGACCCAGATTTTATTGCCTGCACCCACCTGGTGACTCGTAACTGGTGCCCAACATCTGTGACTCCAGTTCCAGGGGATCTAATCCCCTCTTCTGGCCTCCAAGGGCGTGACACACATGTGATATATATACATAAATGGAGGAAAAATACTTATATGCAAAAAAATAAACATAAAAATGTTTTCAATGGAATTGGCATGGAGGAGGGGACAATGTGAATGTCCAATATGAAACTGCTGTGACAATAGTCATCGCTTTGTATGCCAACCTAAAAATCAAAAAGTAAAAAGCCAGGAAGGGAACAGACACCTATATTCAGATGCATGAAGTGTTTTGTTTTTTAAATTTAGGCATACTAAAAAGCAGATGTGAAGCAAATATTTTATTTTTTGAGACAGGGTCTCTTCTTATGTAGTCCTGGCTGCCCTGGAATTTACTATGTGGACCAGGCTGGCCTTCAACTCAAGAGATCCTTCCGCCTCTGACTCCCGAGTGCTGGGGTTAAGGCTGTGCACCACCACACTTGGCTAGAGCAAATATTTTAAAACGTGATTATTTACCATCCTCATTCAGAGATAATTTTCTCACCACCCGATCCCAAGGAGTGAAAAACGTAGTGTCCCTCCCATAGCTGCGAAGAAAGCCAAAGACTGAGGTGGGCAAAGAGTTCGCCTTGCAGCTACCACCTAAATCCTTGCTGGGGAAGCATCCCCCTCGGCCAGACTGAGACTCCAAAGAGGGAGGATGCTGGTCGCTCCACGGTCTCTGCTGTGAGCAGTTCTCAGGACCCTCCAGAACAACCAAGTCCAGGCCGTCCTGGGGAGAGCGGGGCGAGGTTCTTGAGGACATGGTTTCAGGGCGGGAAGCGAGGCTGTGCTTTCTCTCGGAACTTGAGGAGTAGGAGTCCAGCACAGGAGCGTGAGTAGCAGTCGCTCTCCTCAGCACCTCCCCAAAGGCTCTCTTGGTTTTAGACTGTGGACTGTCAGGGCTGCTGGACTTGCAGTTAGCAGTCTGTAGAATCAGATTTAAAACGGCCTCTCTCTTCCGAATGGCTCGGATTTTCCGACAAACACTCTCTACTGGGTTGTGACTCTTCTTGGATTCTTTCCTCACTGAGGCCATCATTGACTTCTCACGAGTTAGTTAGAAGTGGCTGGATAGTGGGCAAGAGCAGACATGATTTTTGAAGTTAGCATTGTCCTAACAATGATTTTGTAGTTCAGCTGTTTATTCCAAAACTGACTTTGCAGGGCCTGGATACCAGGTGTTCAACTGCTCTCAACAACTTCCCATGCATTTATTTAACACAGGATCAGGAACTGCCAACAGCCAACACAGATGAAGTTCTCACCTTGAGCAGGTATATGCTATGTAGCAGCTCACCCTTCAAACAGTGCTCTGAGGGGCTGGAGACTTGGTCCAGTGGCTGAGTACTTGTTGCTCTTGCAGAGAACCCGGGTTCAGTTCCCAGCACCCAAAGGTGGCTCACAACTATCTATAATTCCAGTTCTGGAGGATCTGATGCCCTCTTCTGGCCTCTCAGGCTCCAGGCATGCATATGGTGTACAGACACACACACAGGCAAAATACTTACACACACATACACATACACATACACACACACTGCAAAATAAAGAAAACCTTAAAAATAAGTAAATAAAAATAAATCTTTAGAAATAACAACCACCACTCCTGCTCTGGGGTAACATGACTACTGCCTCCATTTTCTGGCAAAGTGAGAACTAGGCACACACCCAAATCTCTTACAATGCCAGAAGCACTAGGGCTGTGGCTGTTGGTACAGTCTTGCCTACCATGCACAAAGCCCTGGGTTTTATTCCCCAGACAGGACAAACTGGGTGTGATCTACACACCTGGAATGCCAGCTCTCAGTGAGTGAAGGCAGGAGGCCAGGAGTTCTGGGTCACCCACAGCTAAGAAGCATGTTCCAGGCCAGTCTGGGCTTCAGAAAAGCAGAAAAGAATAGAACCCATATTTAAATCCAGGCCATCAAGATTCTGGAGCTGGACTTTTAATCATATCATTTTTTAAAATTTATTATCTATCTATCTATCTATCTATCTATCTATCTATCTATCTATCTATCTATCTATCTATTTTTGAAACAGGGTTTCTCCGTGTAGCCCTGGCTGTCCTGGAATTTACTCTGTAGACCAGGCTGGCCGGCCTTGACCTCAAAGAGATCCACCTGCCTCTGCCCCTGAATGCTGGGATTAAAGTCGTGCACCACCACCACTCAGCCGGTTATACATGACATCATATGATGCTATAGTCTGTAATGGTGCCAACAGCTCTCACACAGACACCGACACCATCTCCATCGACACAGCCCTGCTTCTCATCAATTGAGAACAAAATCTACTTGGTACATAGGTGTATGTGTTTTCTGCCTGAACTTCATATAAGCCCTGTCAGATATATGGAAAATCCCCTTTACAGAGAAGCTGAGACTCAAGGAGATTCAGTTAATGGTCCCAGCACTACGATTTGAGCCAGAGAATGCCTGATTCTAGTACACCTTTTGCTTTGTTTTGCTGGGAGTAGGACTGGAACCCTGGGCTTTATGTAGGCTTAGTGTCTGTTTTATTAGTGTGCCGTGCCCCCAGCCCTCCAGCTTATTTTTATTGCATGACAAGATAGTCTTTTTAAAAATAAAACATGAATTTTTCTTATAAGAAAAAATTAGAGATTTGGAAATAAATCCAAATTTTTGCTTAAATAGTAGAAACAGTGGCATAGTTAGGAAGAGTTTCTAAGACCTAGTAAAAAATTGAAAACACAGGACTTATTCCCAGTCCCATAACAATGAATTCTAAGCTAATAAACTTTATTTGGGTATGGGATGTATGCCTTCTTTTTGCACCGTTGGGAATCAAACCCAGCACCTTGCACTTCCAGGCAAGCTCTACCACTAATTCAGCCCCAGCCTGGTGAGGCAATCTTCAAAGTGTAATGCAGATATAGCTCAGTAACAAAGGGTTTGCTTGGCTTGTGTGAAGCCTGGGTTCGATCCCCAACACTCCAAAGCCAGATACACAGCTTGAAAGGTCTAGAATGACCAAGAGTACTGGAAAGAGTCGGGGAAGATGCCAGAGTGCAGTCTCTGACTTCATCTCCAATCTGATGGCCATTAACGTCAGCCAATGAAGTGTCCAACAACAGCTGCCCTTAAAGGAGCGGCCGCCTCTGAACTTGCTGGTTGTCGACTACAATACAGTTTTGTGCGTCTACGGCTGATCTTGTGATTTCAAACGTAAAACACACTATTGTAGTCAACAAAATTATTGTATTAACAATACAAAGTCCAGAGTTAGTGCAAAGGTACTGGACTCAAATGTTTCTGATTTCTTTTGGGATTTAGAATTTTACTGAACATTTTGTCATATTAATTTTTTAAGATTTATTTTATTTTATTTTTATTTATATGTGCCTGTGTGTATTCACATGTGATATGTACATGTGCCCAATGAGGCCAGATGATGGCAGCAAATCTCTTGGAGCTGGAGTTACAGGTAGTTGTGAGCTGCCCAATGTGGGTGCTTGGAACTGAACCCAGTCTTCTAAGAAAGCAGCAGGCAGTCTTAACCACTGAGCCATCTCTCTCCAGCCCTAATTTTATTTTCTGATACATATTTGTTGTTTCCTTGGATATACTTTAATTCTTGATATCAAAAGCCATGAAACAGCTGGGTGATGGTGGTACTCACCTTTAATCCCAGCACTCAGGAGGCAGAGACAGGCAGGTCTCTGTGAGTTCAAGGCCAGCCTGGTCTACAGAGTGAGTTCCAGGACAGCCAAGGCTACCTAGAGAAACTCTGTCTCAAAAACTAAAACAACGAAAAAACCAAAACCAAAACAAGAACAACAAAAATTCATGAAGCAAATCTTCTATAAAAAGCCCATATGGCATTGGCAGCATTGACACCTTGCAGTCACACACAACACCTGTAATTATCAGGTTCCCAAGATTTCTTCCCAGCTGCTGGGACTGTCTGTCCCCAGCTACTTTCAGATGACACCCTTGCTTAAAATTTTGAGAGGAAAGGAAGAGCTAAAGTGTTGATGAGAAGTCATCTGTGAACAGACCTCATCTGAACCACAGCTGACAGAGTGGTGACTTAGAAGGAATGTGCTGGAGAGCCCAAGTCCTTCCCAGTGCCTTGTCAGAGACTGGCTACCTCTTCAGCTGTGGTCTCAAGTTGGCCATTTCTCTCTTCTAGAGCCAAAAAACTGAGGTAGGTTTGGCACGAGGCGAACAGGGACCCTTGAATAGACCCTGGACTCCCCAGATGTCTGCTACACCACCTGCTCTTCAGAAGCTATAGTGAGAGGCCTGACTTCATAGGATGGCATCTGACTCCCACTCTGTCCATAGAGCGTTAGGCAAGACTTCCATGGGCTTTTGCAGTCCATTTTCTCCTCTGTTCTGCAGTTCTATGACTCGGGTAATCACTGCTTGGCACTGAGGTACCAGTTCTTACAGAGAGACCCCTTAAGACACTGTCCCTGACACAAAGCTTCCTAGGATTAGCTTGATTTATTCTGATGCGGCATATCTGAGGTGGGAATCAGAGGAGACAGAAAGGTAAAGATTCACAGTGTGAGCTGCCTTCTCTGTGGCCAGGCTTTTCTGTTTTCCTCTAATTTTCTTCTAAGCTTTAGATCCTGTGTGACCTTCCAAAGCACTAAGAACCACAAATCTAGGCTGGTGTGGTGACAGACCCCTCTGATCCCACCACTCCACTTGCTTGGCTTTATATGAAGCTCAAGGCAAGCTGGGGGCACGCAAGACCTTCTCAAACAAAACAAGAAACACACAGCTCACACTTGTTCTGTGCTGTGACTGCCTGTGAAAAGGCTCTGACAGAAAGGGAGAAGGTAAGAGTGAACTTTGCTAGAACAATTCGCTTGGAGGGTGTGTGTGAGTGAGTGAGTGTGTGTGTGTGTGTGTGTGTGTGTGTGTGTGTGTGTGTGTGTGTTTAAAGACGGGTCTCACGATTTAGCCCTGGCTAGTCTGGTACTTTCTATGGAAACCAGACCTGCCTTCAAACCCACAGAGATCTGCCTGCCTCTGGTTCTTGAGTGCTGAAATTAAAGGCATGCACCACCACACCCTGTTGGAGTCATTCTTTAAAACAAACCCATGGACTGGAGATGGTGCACAGGTTAACAGTGCTAGCTGGTCTTGCCGAGGACCCAGGTTCAGTTCCCAGCACCTATGTGGTGGCTCACAACCATCTGTCATTCCAGGGGAACTGACACCCTCTTCTGATCTCCCTAGGTACCAGGCACACATGTGGCACACAGACATATGAAGGCAATATGTAAATATTGCTTCATACAAATAAATTGTATATATATAAATATATATCTCATACATATAAAACAAAAATAAACCTTTAAAAGAAAATTCTCACTTTTTGCTTTATATTTTCATACAAAGATGGCCCATTTGTTTACTGAACTCTCAATGTCAAGAACCATTTGTGTGTGTGTGTGTGTGTGTGTGTTTGTGTGCCTGAGTGTGTTTGTGTGCCATGTGTTTCCAAGTGCCTGTGTCAACCCGAAGAGGACATTAGACCCCAGGTACTGGAGTTCCAGGTGGTTGTGAGCTGCCAAGCGGGTACTGGGGATCAAACCCAAGTCCTCTGGGAGAGCAGCCAGTGCGCTGAGCCCTCTCCCAGGCCATGAGAACCCCTCCTCTCCAAACACCAGCTGCACTCCTAGTGCCCTCAGTTATAACCTTTAATAACTATCCCCATAGGCAGTCGGCCACTGTTTATTAAATACCTAAATCACACTGATCTCTGCAGATACTGGGGATACTATGGTGAGTAAAACACCTGCTCTCCTACAACCTGCCATCTCTCCACATACCTTCCAGATTGAGTCCAAAGTACACAAATGAAATTTCAGAATGTTTTAATAGAGTATATCCCAGCTATTTCATGACTCAGTCACAGATTAAAGAAAACTTATTTGAAAACCAAGTACCACAGGGGTCTTGATCTGTCACTAGATGTCACTAAATGTAGTGACCAGAAGCCCACAGAGCACCACTCAGAAAGGGTCTGAGAGCACCCTGATTTAGGAGGGCATGAAAAACCCAGCTGTATCTATGTCGCTGTGCACACAAGTCCAAAGTTAAAAAGCTAAGGAGGGGGCTTAGCAATTAAGTTCTGACTCACAGGACCTATGAGGATGTGGAGTGAGCTTGACAGACTGTAATTCTAGCCTGGGAAGGTGAAGATAGAGGACCTCAGAGGAAGCTAGCTACTGAGACTAGCCGTATTGGTGAACTTTGGGTTTTACTGAAAAACTCTGCCTCAGTGAACTTAGTGGAAGAGCAGTCTGCGGGGTGGGGAGTGGGAATTCACATTCACTCACAGTCTCATGCACACTCAGCAAGTGTGCCCAATACATGCAAATGTACATTACACCCAATGCACACCACACACATGGAAAATACTTTAAAGAAAATTAAAAGGTTGAATTACGTGTCTATTGTAGAAATCTCCACTGGGACTCACATGAGGTAATGCTATGTAGAATAATGACCACAATTACCCAAGCCCCATCATCTTATTTTGTACTCTCCTGGAAGCAGACGCCATTGCTCCCTTTGTAGAACCCAAGTCCTGTTGTTGTTGCTGGGACTGTCCTCTAGATAGCAAAAGAGCTGAGTCAACGCCTGCCTGATACAGAACTGGAAAGCAAGGATGCAGCTGTCTGGTGCAAGACAACATCTGTAAATGGGCACGATTCATGTCTTTGGTGTCTTCAGGTTGTGCTATAGTTTATCTAACTTTCATCACTAATCCCCATATTGTTCAACATGAGTCTCTAAGACGTTTCACTCTGCGGCTCATGGATACATATGCTTGCTTTGTTTCCTGAAAGTTTTTGGTGAGTTATGATAAATCTAACATCCATGCACAACACAGACATCAGTACAGACGTGATTTTATTGCAGACAGAAATACACAAGATGGGACTGAGAGAAAGCTCAGCAGATTAAGAGCTTGCCTCGCAAGCATGAGGACCCGAGTTTGATCTCCAGAACCCCGCTAAAGAATAGGTCTGGGGTAGTCTGCACCCCCAGTCAGGAACCTGACGGGAGACTCTCTGGGGTCATCGCCGGCCATTGAGAGCCCGTTTCACAAAATGAGATAGTGTGATGATATATTGTGTACCCTAATACCCCTGCCTGAGGATCAGAGGACAGAGCCAGCCACTAGACAGTGGTGGCACACACACCCTTAATCCTATCACTGGGAAGGCAGAGATCCATCTGCATCTCTGTGAGTTCAAGGCCACACTGAAAACAGAGCCAGGTAGTGGTGGCACACTCCTTTAATCCCAGTACTGGGAAGCACACACGCCTTTAATCCCAGGAAGTGATGCCTGGACAGAGAAAGAATATAAGGTGTGAGGAGACAAGAACTCACTCTCTTTAGACTGAGGATTTCCTAGAAGTAAGAACTAGTGGCTGGCTGTTTTGCTTCTTTGTCTCTCAGCTTTTACCCCAATATCTGGCTCTGGGTTTTTTATTAATAAGACCATTTAACAATTCGTGTTACAAGATCGAGTGCCCTGTGGAGACAGCTTGGCTGTGTAAGAGCTCCAGCCGCTCAGGAAGAGGACCTGGCTTTAGTTCCCAGCGCCCATGGTGCTCACCTGGGGCACCAGACATGTACTGGCAAAACACCCCCACACATAAATAAATCTTTAAAAAAAATGGAGGGCAGGTGAAGTAGGCCAGTGCTGACTGACCACTATATTCATGTGCACATGTATACGTGAACACGTGCATACATGTACACACCGAAGTTTCAGATGTATCCACCATGCTAGTGGGAGGCAGAGCGTGTGTTTTTTCCTTAATCTCACCCAAGGTTGTGTGGCTGTTGTTTTGAGATGGTCTCACTCTGGCCTGGAATTCAGGATAATCCTGCTGCCTCAGCTTCCACGCACAGATTACAGTGTGCGTGCCGTGCCCTCTTTAAACTATGAGCTCCAGATCTGTTAGATTAAACATTTTTTTTGTATCTTTCTTAGGATGGGGGATACCAGCTGTCATGAGAGTGACTTGCAAACCCCATGTCCTGGGCTCAGCAAGAGCTCATTAAGTCGGTCATCTGTACATCTTTCTGTCACACACACACACACACACTGGGGAGATTGTCACCTCTCCTCCTTTCCCATTTATATAACTATCCTATTAAATCCTGACTGAGTCACACCAACCCCATCAGCATCTTTGGGGGACGATTCCTTAAATGTCTGTCATGCTTTGGAGACTCACCTGTCTCCTTCGGTTTCACTTATTTTTATAAGTCTAGTTTTTCTCTCAGACAGAAGAAAATTTACAATAAGCCCCAAACTCCAAGAATTCAGGGGCTTCCTTGTTTTCTTAGGCTACAAAATCATACCCCTGCTTCCTGCCAAGGGAAGAACCTTCCAAAGGACCAGGCCTGGAAACTCCTGTGAAAACTTCAGAAATCTCCCCAAAAGTCAGTTTGAAGACAATTCTCATGCCTGTAATTTCAGCACTTGGGATGTTGAGTGAGGCAGGAGGATCACTGTGAGTAGAGGCTAGTCTAGGCTACAGAGAGAGAGCCTGTGTCAAAATAAGAGAGCCTGAGGGACGGAGGGAGGAGGGAACTTCCAGAACTCTGTCTGCTAATTATCTTTCCCTTCACTTTTCCTGTCTAGTTTTACTTCACGTTTCCCATTTTCTCTACCGAGATTCTGATTTACACTGACAATGTTGGTCAGTGTCTTCTGCAACAGGTATTTTGAGGTTGAGGCAGGAGCGAGGCAGCATGTGGGGCTGGCCTGTGCAGTGGTTTTCCCCACAGAGGCAGCACTTTGTCTGCCAAGGTAACTAAGGTCAGGGCTGACATTGAACTTCTTATTTGGGGAAATCTCACCACCATATTTTCACCGGCCTGTTCCAGCATGCCACGAACCATATCCACACCAGGGAGACCGGAAGCCTGTAGATGGATGGGGTAGGTGGAGCTCATTTATGCTAATTTATACCTGCTGGCAAGGGGGTGGTGTGAAGGAGGAGGTGGGATCAGCCACACCTGTCATGGTTCTTATCTAGCTCATGGCAGGAGTCGCTGAGGAGGAAGCCTGTGTGTGGGGAACCACGTGGATGTTGTCCACCAGCACAAACTTCACCTGAATGTCCTTTCCTCAATTAGAAGGGCAAGAAAGCCTCCTCCCTGCTGCTTCTCTTCCAACAAAGCCTCATGTGGTAGCCCAGGCTGGTCTCAAACTCTTGTAAACAAGTGCTGGGATTGCATGCACGCACCTGGTTTAGGAAGTACTGGGAATTGAACCCACGGCTATGTGCCCGGCATGCACTCTACCATACCATGCCAAGGTACGTCCACAGGAGCAGAAGTCATTTTGGAATTTCCTAAGATAATAAGGATCGGAGTTGCTGTGTAGTTTTTACAAACATACAGGATGCTGTCCCTTCCTTTTCTGGCTTGGAAGACAGTATATAAATTGTGCAAAATGTAATAACTAAAACACTAAGGGTTTTGTAGTGCTGGGATTACAGATCTGCACCTCCACACTGGTTTTTGTAGTGTTGGGCATCCAATCCAGGGCTTTATGCACGCTAAGCAAGCACTCTAGCCACTAAGATATACATCCCTGGCCCAACTCAGGTATTTGGACAATCTTTCTGGAACTCCTTTAACACATGCAGAGATTAGCTCCCCTCATCTAGCAGTTAGTGCCTAAGAAATGAGCCATCAGCCCATCCCTTTCTCTGGACTTGCTCTGATTAGCTTCCCAAGAGATGAGCGATTCTAACATCCAGGACTGTCACCTGCGTTCAGTCCACAGAGACCAAAGCCAGCAATGTATATGCCACATGTGGTGGCCATTGCCAGAGAAGGCCGTCAGATCCCTTGAAGCTGGAGCTACAGGTGGCCCTGAGCCTGGAGACATGGGTATTAGGTGCTGAATTCAAATCCTCTGCAAGACTGCAAGCACTCTTAACCACTGAGCCATCTCTCCCTTCCTTCCCTCCCTCCCTCTCTCCCCCTCCTCCTCCTCCTCCTCCTCCCTCCCCTCTCCCTCTCCCTCTCCCTCCCCCTCCTCCTCCTCTCTCTCCCTCCCCCTCCTCCTCCTCCCTCTCCCGCCCCCTCCCCTTCTCCCTCCCCCTCCATATATTTTTAGCAAGATCTCATGAACCCAGGCTGTGAAGCTGAGAATGACCTTGAACTCCTGATCCTCCTGCCTCTGCCTCCTAAGTACAGGGATTACACACTTGGGCTACCATGCTGAGCTTCTTTTCTTGGACTCTGTATAGCCTCTCCTCTCCTTAACCCATGCAACCAATTTAAACAAGGTTTGTCTAAGGGACTGAACATTTTGAGTTTGTTTTTTTGTTTTCTGTTGCAATTGCGTCAGGTTATGTAGCCCTGGGTGGCTGTCATCTCTACAGAGTCTAGGTTAGCCTTGAACTCCTGGTTCCCCTCCCTCGGCCCTCTGTACTTAGGTTACAGGTGTCCACCAGGATTGCTAGCTTCACTTTGAATTTCTTCTCTCCTGTGCTGGGTATTGAACCTAGGAACTCATGAATTTGAAGTGGGCACTCTAGCACGGTAACCTTGAGCTGTCGTATGCTGGTTTGAGACAGGGCCTCACTGTGTAGCCCAAGTCGGCCTCAAATTCACAGCAGTCCTCTTACCTCAGCACAGTTTTGGGCTATAAGTGTGAGTGCCACACCTAACTTCATTTTGAAATTTTGTTCGAAGTTGCCAGATTCATTTGTGTAGAGATTATACCAACGTAGCTTCACCAGTGTCTGTGATCCCACGCCCTCATGAACACAAATGTGTTCATTGTTGCCCATCTGACAGGTGAAGTACATAAAAAGTATGCTCAAATATAAATCCAGGAGATATTGGAGATATAAATCCATAATAAATTGTATGATAACTGCATACAATGTAGTCAAATGTCATAGACACTGTTGAAATTCAGTAAAACACTACATGTTGTGAAAATATGGGGGGTCTGTAGCGCCCTCTAGTGGTATCTAGTTGAAACTCAATGTTTCTGAAAATTATCATATCTGTAATTCTTCTTGTGATTGACTATTGTGTACTCAATTGTGAATACTACTAGTAAAAATTAGTAGTAGTAGTATGTCATACTTTGAAAATATCACTATGGAAATGTTCAGGTTTCAAAACTCACACGATTTTATTCTAATGTAACTGGGTTGTTTTGTTTTAGATTTTTTTTTAATTTTTTAAAAAATATTTTTATTTTATAGTTAATTTAATTTTACATATCAGCCAAAGATTCCCCTGTCCTCCCTCCTCCCACCCCCTAAACCCAGAATCTTGGTAGATCACCTAGGCTGGGCCTCAAACTTGGGGTTCTGCTGCCCTGGCCTTCAACCCACTGGCATTATAGGTGTGCACTGCCATACCCAGCCAGGACCCTGCTTCTGATGCGGGGAAGATTGAAGATAAAACAGTTCCTAGGGGCTGGAGAGCTGACTCGGTGGTTAGGTCCCTGGGTGCTCTCCAGAGGACCCGGCTTCTGCTCCCAGCACCCGCGGTAAGTGGTAAGCACCTTCCACCCTCTGTGATCTCAGGACATGGGACAGGACATGGGAGGTGAAGGCTGGAGAGTCGGAAACGCGAGGTCATTCTCAGCTGCACAGAGACGCCAGCCAGCTGGGCCTTCGTGAGACTTTGACCTTTAAAAAGAGAACATGAACAGCCTCCTGTTTTGCCAGTAAACGCCAATTTTGGTGCCTAATGTGCTAATTGTTGTCTGGGCCTAGGAGGGCAGAAACCTTGCAGTAGGTGCTGATGGGGGTGGGGTGATGTCAGAGGCCCACCTGGGAGTCCGTGATCATGGTAGGTCAGCTGGTCTCCCTTACACTTATAAAGTGATTGACATGTAATTGTACAATGCTAATAACACTGAAGTCTGTGTGTGCATGCGTGTGTGTTGCGTGTGTGTGTGTGTGTATGTGTGTGTGTGTGTGTGTGTGTGTGTGTGTGTGTTGCGTGTGTGTTGTGTGTGTAGGCCAGAGGAAGACACCGGGCACTCAGCTCCATCACTCTCCATCTCATTCCTTCCAAACAAGGTCTCTCACTGAACTTGGAACTAGGGTTGTCAACAGGTCAACCCCAGCAATGCAGCCCGTCTCCGTCCCTCTACTGGGGCTGTGGGTGCACAAACATCTGTACTCAGCTCTTCACATGGATACTGAGGATCGGAACTCATGAGTGTACACCAAGCAGTCTTGCCTAGTGAGGCATCTCCCCAGCCCAGAATTTGTTTGAAAGTAAATTCCATGTGGAGGTCAGTAGACAGCCTTGTTTGTATGTCCGTCCTCAGCAGCTACCTTGTTTTGAGGCAGGGTCTCTTTGCTGTCCTCTGCTGCAGAGGCCACCTGGTCTGAGAGCATCCTGGCTTCTCTCATCCCCACCTCCCAAATCCCCACAGAAGCACTGGGATTATAGACACTTGCAGCACTACTGCCCCCGGGACCCCTGCTCAGCTCCTCACAATTGTTCAGCAAGCTTTTTAACCCACCAAGCAGTCTCCTGTCCTCAAGTGGTTCTTAAGGGCAGTATCTCTGAACCCCTAGAAGCATTTTGGAAAGGTGTGCAGACATTTGGGGCTCCTGTGATGACAAGAAGGGGTAGCTGGGGGCATTTAGTAAGGAGCTAAGTGTTTTGGATGCCTTCTAGGAAGTCTGTCCCACACAAGGCTGATGTCCCCACTAGAGGTAAAAAAGACTTCTAATTAAATCAAAACCTACATGTAGGGGCTGGAGAGATGGCTCAGCAGTTTAAAGCACTGGCCGCTCTTCCAGAGGACCCCGAATCAACTCCTAGCACCTACATGGTGGTTCACAAGTGTCTGTATCTCCAGTTCCAGGGCTCAGATGCCTTTTCTGGCATGTCTGTGGTACACAGACATACACATACACATGTCTGTGATACACAGACTATGCAGACAAAGCATACATATACATTAAATATATAAATACATAAATTTTCAACAGGGTGGTGATGGCACATTCTTTTAATCCCAGCCCTCAGGAGGTGGAGGCAGGTGGATTTCTGAGTTCGAGGCCAGCCTGATCTACATAGTAAGTTTCAGGACAACCAAGGCTACGCAGAGAAACTCTGTCTTGAAAAATAGATAGATAGATAGATAGATAGATAGATAGATAGATAGATAAAAATAAATAAAATTTAAAAGACCTATATACCCAGATCTTGCCCAAATTCTAGTTTTCCTTATGGGGAGGTAAAATTCCTCAGGGGACTTCCTCTTGAGTTCCTTTGACCAAACTTGGACCCTTTGTCTTTCCTTGTCCAAAGGAGTGTGAGGAGATAAGTACACCATAGATCTAGGGAGAGCTTCTGTCTCCCAAAGAACTATGCACGTCCTCTGTAAAAAGTCAGGGCTCAGTGCCTAAGAACACACACTGCCCTTGCAGAGGATTCCAGTTCTGTTCTAGCACCCACATCAGGCAGCTCATCTCAGCCTGTGACCTCAGCTGCAGAGAATCACACGCCCCCTTCTGGCCTCCATAGGATATGCACTCATGAGCACATGCCCACACACATAACTAAAGATAAAATAAACCTTTTTTAAAAAAATAAGCTCTCAGTAGCCGGGTGAGTGAACCCTTAGTCCCAGCACTCAGGAGGCAGAGGCGTCTGGATCTCTGTGAGTTCTAGGCCAGCCTAGTCTACAGAGAGAGTTCCAGGACAGCCAGGGATACACTGGGAAATCCTGGGGGAGAGGGGTTCAGAGTTTTATTAGAAGGGAAAGGTCTCTCACTAGATAAATAATGGAATTAGCCAATGTTGAGTCCTTCCCCTTGGAGAGCGTTTGGAATGGAAGACACAAGATAAACTTGAGGGAGAAGGCGGACATAGACACACACAGACATGGGGGGTGGGGTGGGGTAGGGGGGTGGTGGTGGGGTGGGGTGGGGTGGTGGTGGGGAGCAGTGGGGAGGTGGGGAGGGGTGGGGAGGAGGTAGGTGAAAGGAAAAAGTGAAGAGAATTCCCAGGGGCATTAGGACTCTCCCATGTGACCATCTGACCTCTTTAAATATGAGTTGGCTCCCCCAGTCTTGAAAGGCTGCTGTGGTCTTACCTGTGGGTTTTCTGCATCCTCTCAGGGTACTTCCCCCCTGGGCCATACAGCAGACCTTCTCTGTGGAACTTCCCCTTCCATGGTATTTTCTGAATGTTTCCAGCTCCCCTGACAGGACCTTTTCCTCTATGTGTGCATGTGCATATATGTGCATTCATGTGTATGTTCGTGTGTCTGTGTGCACCTATTTGTGTGTGTGTGGAGGTCAGAGGTCAACCTCTGGCATTATCCCCCAGTTGGCATCTATGGTGGTTTTTATTTTTTTGTGTGTGTGTGTGTGTATGTGTGCGCATTTGTTTTGTTTTGTTTTGTTTAATTTGGTTTGGTTTTTTCAAGCCACGGTTTCTCTGTGTAGTTTTTGTGCCTGTCCTGGATCTTGCTCTGTAGACCAGGCTGGCCTTGAACTCATAGAGATCCGCTTGGCTCTGCCTCCAGAGTGCTGGGATTAAAAGTGTGCACCACCACTGCCTGGCTATCTATGGTGTTTTGAATAAGAATGGATCCATAAAGCTATTTATTTGAATGCTTAGTCACCAAGGAGTGGCACTATTTGGAGGGATTAGGAAGATTAGGCCTTGTTGGAGGAAGTGTGTCACTGGGGATGGGTTTTGAGGTTTAAAAGCCCATGTCAGGCCTAGTGTCTCTCCCTGCAGATCAGGATGTAGCTCTCAGCCACTGCTCTAGTGACATGCATGCTGCCATGACGACAATGGACTAACCCTCTGAACCTGTTTGATTTCATAAGAGTTGTCTGTTGCTTATTGTTTTTGCTCTTTTGGGGGGCCCGCCACCCAGTGCCCAAATAAATCACACAGAGGCTTATTCTTACTTATAAATGCCTGGCCTTAGCTTGGCTTGTTTCTAGCCAGCTTTCCTTATCTTAAATTATCCCATCTACCTTTTGCCTCTGGGCTTTTCCCGTTCTCTTACTTCTGTAAATTTTATTCTTACTCCGTGACTTGCTGTGTAGCTGGGTGGCTGGCCCCTGAATCCTCCCCTTCTTTGGCTACTTCTTTTTTTCTCCCAGATTTCTCCTTCTATGTATTCTCTCTGCCTGTCAGCCCTGCCTATCCTTTTTCCTACCTCGCCATTGGCCATTCAGCTCTTTATTAGACTATCAGGTGTTTTACACAGGCACAGTAACACAGCTTCATAGAATTAAACAAATGCTACATAAACAAAAGTAACACACCTTAAAACAATGTTCTACTAGAGTTGCCTTGGTCACGGTGTCTCTTTACAGCAACAGAACAGTGACTAAGATGCTGTCTTTGTGTTTTGAGATGAGGTCTTGCACTGGTCCAGAGCTCCCCCATTAGGATGTACTGGCTGGCTAGTGAGCCCCAAGGATCTGCCTGACTCCACTTCCCATCACCAGGATTATGAGTATGTGTACCGTACCGCATGCAGCGTTTTCTGCATTCTGGGGACTAACCGCATGTGTGCCAAGCACTTTACCAGCTGCTGTCTCCCCAGGTCCCCTCCCTACTGTGAATTGACCCCACGCACAGACATTCTTCCAGCTGGGCTCACTGACATCCACCCAGAGTCGGGCTCTGAACTTAATTGGTTCGTATCTTCATAGGTGCCCTGGCCAGCGGGGTGTCAACGGGACGATCCACCTGCGGGAGAGAATGAAAGGGATGGGGGAGACATGAGAGAAGACAGCAAGACAGTGTGTTTTGATCAAGCTGCAAATTTTATTCTCTTCAGCAAGGCTTATATAGCATGGGAGGGGGCAGGAAGGAGGGGAGGGGTGCATGACATGCCGTATGTGCAGGTGAAGGGAGACATGCAAGTCGTGAGGCTGCTAGGTGGTAAGGTCACTGGTCAGGGCCCATTGTTCTGTTGCTATGTTGCCTGACCTGCCTGACCTGTTCTTTATCTTTAGGGGCATCTGGTTTAGGGTAGGGGCTTGTTCTCTGGCCTAGCTAGTACTTTTCCATGGTCCATGTTTGGTCCCTGACACATAGGCAGCATTTGAAGGAGGGGGGAGGAGATCTGAGTCCCCCCCACCTACTTACAACCATGTCTTCTTCTTCCCCGCCCAGAGTGGCTCAGGAGGCCATCTTTCTGTTCACACTTCCCCAGTTCGCTCACTTGGTTTAATCTCTACTTTTAACCTCTCTTGCCCTGTCCACCCCGCCCATCTGGGAGTCATCTTCCTAGACTTCTCTCTAATCAGATTTGTCTCTCCTTTTCAAAAACATATACTTTGCTAGCCACAGTGGTGCAGGGCTGTGATCCCAGAACTTGAGAGGCAGAGGCGAGAGAGGTTCCCTCTCCTCAGTGACTCTGGAGTGTGTCAAGTTGACAATAAGAACTACCCAGGACACCTTCCTTCTTGAATGTACCCGAGGGAGAAGAAATTGTGAAGAATGAATAACTGAAGATGGGAGCCATAGTAAAGGGTTGGGGTGGGTGGGTTTAAAGGTGAGTCCCTGGGGTCCATACATGCATAGTATCTTTCTGTGTTTGCAGAATGTATAACAATCTATCCTATAAGCCCACTTCCTTGGTAGCATGGCTGGGTGAAAGCAGGTTCCTGTGTTCTGATCTAAATCACTAATACTAGCTCTCATATCACACAGCACACAGTAACTATATCTATATATGCATATATGTATATTCAGGTTATAGAATAAAGACAAGGAGCTGTAGCAGAGTCCAAGAGGCTTCAGGCTGCTGAATATGCATTGATAAGATAGCAAATCAGACCAGTGCCTGGTAGGGCTAATAAGCTTTGGGCCTGATTCCTTGATAGGATTTTAGTATGTCTGTGTGCTCTCCCCGTCTCGATCTGCCCTGATAAGCTCATAGTGTAGTCCACCTTCTACTTCTAGAAATAAGTATTATATTGGTCTGTGCTGGAGGGTGTCTTACCCAACAGATGGTGCCGTTTCTGGGTCTACCCAGCACCATCCTCCTCCTTCCCCCTCAGAATGGACTCAAAAGCTGCTTTTAAATCTTGTCTCCTGGGGGGTGTACTGCCTGGAAAACCCACTGTCTTACACAACATAAAGCATCCTGAGCAGGGCATGGCCTGGTCTCAAACACACATATAACTCAGTTAAAGAATGAGATTCGATGGCAGGGCGTGGTGGCGCACACCTTCAGCCTCTGTGCTTGGGAGGCAGGGCAGGCAGATCTCTGAGTCCTAAGCCACTTCGGGTCACATAGTGAGATCCTGTCTCCAAAAAACATGTGGTGCAGGGTTTTGAGTGTATAACTATCACCTGTAGATGTAACCAACCTTCTTATTAAATAAGAAACACAGAACCAATGCAAAGAAGAAAGCCAAGAGGCCAGAGCTAAGAGCTAAAACCTTAACCTTCCTCCTGCAGTGGTCCTACCTCTCCGAACCAGAGCTACCCCTGTGTTAAAGTCTTTATATAGAGTTCCTGTTCTGCCTTCTCATTGGTTGTAAACCCAGCCACATGATCGCCTCGTCACGGCCTGTCTGTATAGGCCTCCAGGTTTTCCATGATTGGTATTGAGATTAAAGGCATGTGTGTCCAATAATGGCTGTATTCCGAACACACAGAGACTTACTTAGCTCTGCCTACCAAGTGCTGGGATTACAAGCGTATACCACCACTGCCCTGCTTTCCTATGGCTTGCTAATAGCTCTGACCCCCGGGCAACTTTATTTATTAACATACAAATAACATTTTTTGTTTTTTGGCTTTTTTTTTGTGGTTTTTCGAGACAGGGTTTCTCTGTAGCTTTGGAGTCTGTCCTGGACTAGCTCTGTAGACCAGGCTGGCCTCAAACTCACAGAGATCCACCTGCCTCTGCCTCCCGAGTGCTGGGATTAAATGCGTGCACCACCACTGCCCGGCCAAATAACATTTTAATACAAATAAAATATCACCATAATCACCTGAATTTAGAACAATTTTATCAGTTTTTCTTCTTTCCAGCCTTACCCTTCTTACCCGTTTTCCTTGGTTCCCCACCACCACCACTTAGGGACTGAACGAAGGAGTTGCTGAGTGACAGGCAAATACTCTACCATTTGAGCTATATCCCAGGCCTGGAAAATCTTAGCCATCACCAAAGAAATCCTGCACCAATTCACCAGATTGGTGACAACCTACCATGTGGCTTTTTTGTCCAGTTCTTTTCAAATTGCTTAATGTTTTCAACATTTATCCATGGTATAGGCATAACTACTTTTGGGGTGTGTGTGCGTATGTGTGTGTGTGTGTGTGTGTGTGTGTGTGTGTGTGTGTGTGTGTGTCTGTTTTGCTTCAGCCTCTGGAGTAGCTAGGACTACAGACAGGCACCACAGCACCTTGGCTTAATTTCTTCTTCTTCTTCTTCTTTTTCTTCTTCTTCTTCTTCTTCTTCTTCTTCTTCTTCTTCTTCTTCTTCTTCTTCCTCCTCCTCCTCCTCCTCCTCCTCCTCCTCCTCCTCCTCTTCCTCCTCCTCCTCCTCTTCTTCTTCTTCTTCTTCTTCTTCTTCTTCTTCTTCTTCTTCTTCTTCTTTTTCTTCCTCTTTCTCTTCCTCCTCCTGCTGGGTTTTTTTTTTTTTTTTTTTTTTTGGTTTTTCGAGACAGGGTTTCTCTGTGTAGCTTTGTGCCTTTCCTGGAACTCACTTGGTAGCCCAGGCTGGCCTCAAACTCACAGAGATCCACCTGGCTCTGCCTCCCGAGTGCTGGGATTAAAGGCGTGCGCCACCCCCCGGCTCCTGCTGGTTTTTTAAGATAGGGTTTCTCTGTGTAACAACCCTGGCTGTCCTGAAACTTGCTTTGTAGACCAGGCTGGCCTTGAACTGACAGAGATCCACCTGCCTCTGCCTCTGCCTCCTGAGTGCTGGGATTAAAGGCATGTGCCACCACCGACCAATGGCTTCATTTCTTCTTATTGTGCATTAATGCTCCATCATATGAACCATAACCCACTTATTTCTGCTTGATGAATAGTGCTACTTGAGTTAAAGTCTGCCTAGACTTACAGTCTCCTGAAGGAAAGGCCTTTTTATTGTTGTGCAAGGGTACAAAGACCCACGTCAGTACGTCTGTCTGTCAGATAAATAATCCAGTCTTTCCACCATCCCAGGCACCAGAAAAGGAAAAGAAAGAAAAATCATTTTTATTTACTTATTTACTTGTTTCTTTTATAAAGGATACAGGCAAAACAGTCATGGACAAGGTGATTCTCTTCTAGGGAGTTAGGATGAAAATTCCACAGCAGAGACTTCTGCTTGGATTTACTGAACAGAAAGTTTGTCAGATCCTCAGAGGGAGGCAGCTCCCTTGAGCACAGTCAGCTGGAGTAGAGCCTGAGGCTCCACACGGAAATCCAGTCACAACGAGGTTTTGTGTGTGTGTGTGTGCGCGCGCGCGCGCGCGTGTGTGCGTGTGTAGGCGGGGAGGGAGTGACCAGGTGATGGGGCAATTTCACATCGGAAAAACTTCTCTGTGTGTACATCAGAGGATGCAAACTAAGGAAGCTGGCTTCCCAGCCTGAGAGCCCATCCCAGGGCTCAGCCGGTGGAAGGAGAGAACTGGCTCCGGCTAGCTGTCCTTCACAGTTCCACACAGTGCGCGCCCAACCCTTCGCAAAATTTATTACATTTATTTAAATGTGATTTTAAAAAGTAAAGGAGTTGGTATTTGAGAGTAGACTGAGGGTGGAAGTGAGAACAAGATGGGTAAGACCCACAACCCTGGAAAAATCCAACCTGTTCCTTACTATCCCCAAATACATCTTAAAACTTCCACTCTCTGAGACCTGACCCTGGTGCAGTGTGACTCGGTAGGGGAGGGAGGTACCCAGAGCTTCTCTCGGCAAGTAGAGAGGAAATGAATCAAAGGTGCTGTCAGATCGGTCCTCCTCCGCTGCCTCCCCTCCTGCAGTACAAATACGCGCTCATCACACAGTCCCCCACCCTGGAGTGAGCCTGAGGCCCAGCTGCAGCTCCCTGCAGGGCCAGTCGCTGATGCAATCCGCACCAGAGCACTCCTAGCTCTCCATCTTCCGCGCTCTGCTATCCTGAGCGCCACGTGTCGCTGCGTCGCTGCGCCACAGCTGGACTCAGACCTGCCCCAGGGGCTGGAGCTAGGACACGGCCACGAGCAATGAAGGTAAGCGTCTGACTGCTGGAACGCAGCCACCCACCGGGGACATCTCCGACAAGCCTGCTTTGTTCCCTGTCCGCCACGGCCACCAGGCGTGGGGACCCGGCTTCATCTCCACCAGCAGATGCTCCCACTCGGACTCGTGTCCGGGGTCTGTGGATGCGGTACCCAGCTTCAGAGGATGCCACAGCGCCTGTCCCACGTGCTCCCAAGGCGGGAGGAAGGACTGTGTTCTTGTGTCTGATCTGCCTAGAGATGGTGCTTGAGGGGGATGCTCGGGGTGCTCTCCTGGGTGGGTGTAACGGAAGGAGGAGGAGGACCCTCTTAGCTGCCGAAAGCGGGCAGCTCAGCTTTTCGGTTCCAGGTTCCACGTTGAAGCTTCAGGGCAGCCTGAAGGACTGGAGCGGCCAGGCGATGTATTCTAATGCTAGTCTGAGGTAGCTAGCCCAGCCATCAGCCAGAGGCGTTTTAGGCTTTTTTCCAGGACTGGCTCTGGAAAAGCTGCCAGGTTTGAAAGGCGTCCCTTTCTAAGGGAAATGATACTCCATTGGTTATGCTGTTTGCTTCCAGGAAGGAAGATTCCAGTAATAAAATGTGGGCTTTTGGGAGCAGCGGAGCGCAGCCACGTTTCAGTTTCTGGGGAGGTGGAGGAGGGAGTTAGAGATACAGACTGCTCAAGCCTCACTGGACGGAAGCTCCACGTCACTTCTCCATTCATACCATGGCTTCCTTTGCCTCTAGCCCTGATAGACATGGGTATTTTTTTAAAAAACATCTCTACCTTATTTTACTAAATCATATGCATTTACTATTTTTATAGACATGCATTTATTAGTGAATACACTGTTTAGTGTATTCTTATTCAGTTGCTATATATATCTGCCTTAAATATGAGTTCCCAAACTCCATGGGTGGGTAGTCTATGGATAGAGAAAAGCTACATGCTGAAGGCCAGGGGTTTGCATTCTCCTGCTGTGGCCCCTTTGGGAAGTCTCAAAGCTCTATAACTAGCGAAGGGGGGTAACCTAGGATGGTACTTTCTTGTCTGGAAAATTTTTTGGAGGGGGTATCTCAGCTTAATTTGCTTTCTGAGCCATAGAGACAAAGGATGGAGAGTTAAAAAAAAAAAAAATGTCTCTGTGAGCCAGGCTTGGCGGCATGCACCGGTAGTCCCAGAGCTTGTGGGGTGGAGAGAAAAGAATCGGGAATTTAAGGCTATCCTTGGTTATATAGCGGGCCACCCTGGGCTACAGGAAAACAGCCCTGGACTAAGGACACCAACAAATACGGGGGGGGGGGGGGGGGAGTCTGTAAGAACTATTCTCAGCTCATTGGATTCCAAAATTTATTAAGTATTTGGAATGGGTTGGAACCTTTGGGAAGGAAGTTACAAACAGCCAACTGATCCTAACTGATATGTTTTTGGGAGTACCTGTGACTTTGCTGGTTGTTTCCATAACTGTTGGTTTTATTCCTTACTTGTTACGTGTGTCCATGAGGGAACTGCTTGGAAGCCGTTACCAACCTGGAGGAAGTTAGTGCTAGCCGGACCTTATTTCAGTGCATAAACAAAGAAATGGCCTGGGCATTTGGGTTATGTACTTTGGGGTTTCGGGATGCACGCTTCATAGGAAGCCTTTTGTGGAGGTGGCATGGGATGCCTGGCTGAAGAGTTTCCTCTATTCCTCCAAAGCCTGCTAACCACATTTATTAATTAAAAAGGTTTATTTTTGTGTGTGTGGTGTTTTGGCTGCATGTATATCTGTCCGTGCACCGTGTGCATACAGAAGAGGGCATCAGATCCCCTGGAACTGGAGTTCCAGAGGGTTGTGAATCAACATGGATTCTGGGAATTGAACCAAGGTCTTGTGGAAGAGCAGCCAGTGTTCTTAATCACTGAGCCATCTCTCCAGGCCCTAGAGGACAATGTTTGAGTCCATTCTCTCCACCCACCATGGGGTTGCCAGGTTAGAACTGAAGAGATGGGGCTTGATAGCTAACACCTTTGCCCATGGAGCTTTTCACCAGCCCCATTGTCTTTTGTGCGTATGGATATGATGTGTGCATGTTTGTGTGTGTGAGTGGGTGTGCACACCCTACCATGCATGCACACGCTACCATGCATGCATATGCTATCATGCATGAGTGAGGTCACAGGGCAACCTCCGGGCTCCTTGCCTTCCTCATTGGAAACAAGAGTCCTTGTTATGAGCCACTGAGTATGTCAGGGCAGCTGGCCTGTGAGCTTCCAGGAAGTACGATGTGCACCTCACTTGACATTGCTGAGTTCTGGGAACTGGAACTCAGGTCCTCATGGCTATACCTTACCCACTGAGCCACCCCACCTCCCACAATTCCTTTAAATAGGTAACGACTCCAGGGGAATGTTCAGTGCATTGCTGGGGGCATGAGTGTGGGGCCTGTGTGTTAGATGTCTCTGTCCCAGCTCTCTGTACTCTCTGTGGGACACCGCTTTCCCAGCAAGCATGGGAGAATCTAGCTGACCCACTCACTTCTCAGCTGCACCTGTGGGCAGCCTTGGCAATGCCATTTTATCTCTTGAACAGCTGCCCAGTGCTCAGAGTGCTTAACACAGCCTCCGATAGCCATCCCTCCTGCTGGGCTCTGAAGCTCAGCTGGTAAGGAAGGGCTCATTCAGCCAAGTCAGCTGAAACTAGGTTCTGTTTAAACCAACAGAAACACACATGAGAATTGCAACCCAATTAAAAAAAACAAAACATTTAAGTCTGGAGAGACAGCTGGGTGGTTAAGAGTGCTTGCTGCTCTCACAGAGCACTGGAGTTTGGCTCCCAGCTCCCACATCTTGTAGCTCACAGCACCTGTAACTCCAGTTCCAGGGAGTCTGATGCCTTCTGGCCTCCATGAGCAGGAGCTGAAGTGCACATACTCATGCACAGACACACATCAAATGAGCCCCAAGTTAGGATTTAGGGTGTGCTGGTCCATAGGTGTGACCCTGTCTGCATTTGTAGTTGGTGGCATGTTGAGACCTCGTTAGATGCCCGGTGTCGTGTGAATGGGAAATCAAGGTGGAGCTTTGCAGGCCAGTCAGGCACCAGCCAGTGCCTGTTTTATCACTGCTCTAAGTCATTCTCTGGGGTTACTCACTGAATTACATCACCTCCAGAACTGAATATTTATGGCCTTAAAATAGCTTAGAAAGGAGACCATCCTACCCGCAATAGCACAGTGTACTTCACAGACACTTTCTATCATACAGGCCAGGACTTCTTGGGTGGAAAAGAGTTCCCCCAGAACACTTGTCTTGTGTTCAGTGGCTAGTGGGAACTGGCTCTGTAGATCAGGCTGGTCTTTAATATACAGAGATCCACCTGCCTCTGCCTCCCAAGTGCTGGGATTAAAGGTGTGAGCCACCCCCCCACCCCTTCCCCAATGATACATATTTTTTAAAAAAGACTTTAACTCTTATTTTTGAAAGATTTATTTTTTATTTGTGTGTGTGTATGTGCCACATGTGTGAGGGTGCTATCAAAGGCCAGAAGAGGGCCTTATGACCCCTTGAATGGGAGTTACAAATGGTTGTGAGCAGCCTAATATGTGTGCTGGGACGGAACTGAGGTCCCCTGGAAGGGTGGTAGAAAGTGCTCTTTATCACTGAGCCATCTCTCCAGGCCCTATTTTTATAAAAAGATTTTACCAGATAGTCCTGACTGGTCTTGAACTTGAGATCCCATTGCCACTGAGTATGGGGTTACCACATGGTGTGGGGTTGCCCCTGAGTGTGGGGTTACTGGCTTGAGCTGCCATACTCCAGGAAAGAGAAAATGTCAAATAATAAGGTTGAAACCTATTCTGGAAATATAGAAAAAGGATCAAAGTAAATAGAAAGACAAGTATAAGAAGAAAATAGCCAACCATGGTGGTACAAGCCTGTATGTAATTCCTGCACCCAGGAACCAAGGCAGGGTTGCTAAAAATCTGAGGTCAACCTGGGCTGCATATTGAGTACAAGACCAGTCAGAGCCATATAGCAAGATCTTCTTTCTAATAAAAACAAAAGAAAGAAAAGAGAAATGAAAGGAAAAAACAGAGGAAATTATATAATGACATAATTACATAATAAGCAATAGTTTCAAGTTATACTAAAAACCATGACTCTTTGGGATTGAAAAACTGTGAACTTGCTATACATTGAAAATAATCTTAGATTAACTAAAAAGAAGAAGAAGGAGAAGGAGGAGGAGGAGGAGGAGAACAAGAAGAAGAAGAAGAAGAAGAAGAAGAAGAAGAAGAAGAAGAAGAAGAAGAAGAAGAAGAAGAAGAAGAAGAAAAAGGAGAAGAAGCGGCCAGCTCATTTATTCTTTATTTTCATGTATAAACCTGAATGTTTGATCACTTGGCGTTAACTGTCTCATATATAGATAGGGTGTACTTCTGTTATTTTGGCCTTACCTGGATGTCTGCCTTTGGAAGCCTTGTTTGGTTTTGGTTCTTTGAGACAGAGTCTCTTGTAGTCCAGGTGAGGGTGTAACTCACCAGGTAGCTCTCTATGTGGGCTGAAGACATCCAAGGGAAGCCTCTGGAAGAGCTTCTGAGGCCCAAAGCTCCAATTCCTTGAGTGTAGACGTAAGAACACCTGCTGCTGTGCTCATCCAGAGAAGCCACCATTGTCTGACAAAGAAACACAGCTGAGCCTCAGTCTGCATCCGTCCTGCGTATGGCCGTGGCGGATTTGCACAGGGCAGTCATTGAACAGTTGTTGGCATTCCATTACCACACAGAAGGGGGGAATTCTGCCAAGTGTGGTCACTTCTGATTAGCTGGTTCAGCTACCGTTTCTTGTGATCATCGTCCTCAGCAAATTGTGAAATCATAATAAGTCGTTCTTTGAACTTTGAAGATAAAAGAGTGAGTTAAAATAGGGAGTTGTGCGTGGTGCCGGACACCTGCCATCTAGGCACTCACTCTGAGATGGAGACAGGATCATAAAGTTTGAGGCCAGCCTGGGTTGTGTGAAACTTGGCTTTAAAGAGTAAAGACAGCTGTAGCCATAACGTATGTGGGGAAGCGTACTTCATCACAGGCTCCGTGGTGTCGGGTTGGTTGATGCTCTGTGCACGGGAGGACATTGCTGGTGACCCAAGGAGAAGCAGCAGGCTTAATTAAGAAAATGGGGCTTGGGCAGAGAGCTGGCTTGGTGATTAAGTCTTCCTGCTCTTCAGCTGACTCAGGCTGGGATTAGAGTATAGAAAGTCACATGTCCCCGAGTGCTGCTCATTCCCGTCCTTGTCAACTTGTTTTCCTTTTTTGCAGACAATGCTGTTTTTAAGCAAACTAATGAAGGCATACCAGGACAGATACAAAGAGGCACTGAGACAGGGTTTACCAAACCCTCGGATTCTGAAAGAAAGAAAAAAATCTATTAGGCTGTTGTGTACTTCCCTTCTGCCAAAGAAGGGTTGTTCTTTTGGGTTTATTTTTCTAGCCTTTAGTTCTCTCCCAGGGAGAAGAGCAGGGCTTCTCCAGTTTCCTGCAGACTTCTGCCACCCGATGTGTTCATCTCAGCTTCCTGTGGTTGTTTCTCTTCCATTACAACTATTTATGCTCCCTTTCCCTGACAGGCTTACCAAGGGGTTTATGCATATTTTTATTTATTTGTACATTTATTCATTTAATTCTGTGCACACCTGAATGTGAATATATGTGTGTGGCCAAAGGAGTACCACATAAAGTTTGAGGTCAGCCTGGACAACATGAGTTCCCGTCTCAAAACAAACAAACAAACAAACAAAGCAAGTAAAAACAAGCCTCCTCCCTAATTAAAAATAGAAAAGAGTATATAAACGTGTCTTTAATGTACTAGTTATACAGTGCAGTAACGACCTACAAACAGTAGCTGATTTAATTTCATATAATTAAACCTTGGGATAGCTAGCTCTTTCTGAGGCTACTAGACTTTATAGTGTGTAATTTAAGCATTATCTTATTGTTTTACTTCAAAAATATTGTGTGGTTGTGTACATGCCACAGCATGGGGGTGAGAGGATGACTTTGGGGTCTGTTCTCTCCTTTCCTCATGTGGTTCCCCAGGATGGAACTCAGGTCATCCGACCTGGAAGCAAGTACCTTTGCCCACTGAGCCGTCTCTTCGGCCCCACATCATTCTTAGTCTTGAGACATAGCTGTGTTTGTGGAGACAGATGTGGGGAGAGGGTGGGAGAGAGGGAGGGAGGGAGGGAGGGAGGGAAGGGGGAAGCAAACACTAGTATAATAGAGTTGAATTCTACAGTCAAACATTTGTGCACAGTTCAGTGGTAGTAAAAAAAGATTAGGTACAGAAGTCAGAAAAGCTGTCAGGAAGGTGGGACCCTGGAGTTGAACTGGGAAAGAAGATCACATGACCAGAAAGTAAAAGCATCACCCACTTTGCATCCAACCCCAGACTCATTGTTCATTCCCTTAGTTTCTAGAATCTCCCTAAATCTGTTTCTGCAACCCAATAGTAGCGCCCTCTCCCTAGCTCCCCTACATGTTCTGAGCCTCCTGACCGTAGTGAGGTCACTTCTGTGCCAGCCTCTGAGGCAGAGGTGCCTGGTCCCTTCCCTTAGGCTGGAGACAGGTGATTACAGCCACCTCATGCAGTGGGTTCTGTGTAACTACCCCCTCTGTGCTGTTCATCAGGCTGGGCTGTCTTTTCCTCCCAATCATAATTGGCATCCTGAGTTCTTGGCCTCCATCCACAGAGATTCTATTGCTTGTCTCCAAGATGCATTGGAACGGAGTGGCAGAGAGTGGGACTAATCACAGAGGAGCAATCTCTGTTCCCTGCTTTTCTTGTGTCCCAGAATGATGACCTCAGCTTACTGTAATGTGTGCACAAAGCACATAAGAAGAGTTCTCACTGTAAGCCTCTGGCCCTACTGAAGGTCTTGGGGGCCACAGGGAGAAGCACAGTTGTTTTTCTGTTGGCTTAGTGGCTGCATAGGGATCTACTGATATTTTAATTATTGTCTGTGGTCCCACGGTCCAGGTCCATCAGAAGTCAATCCCCTGCCCCGAAGGCCACTCATGTGGAGGACCTTCTGTAGGTTTAAACTAAGTCTCTATTGTATTTACCAACAAAGGGAGTACAAACTCTAGTCCCCACCCTTTCCTTCCAGTGTGTCTTCTCTGCCCCAATTGCTGGCTTCTCTATGGCCAATTCCAGTCAGCTAGTCGCCTGCTCCACCCCCTGATTCAAGGTAAACTTTATTTAACAGTCTTGAAGTGTCACAGTGCTATCAAAATTCCCACAACAAGCAGTGACATAAAGGCCCTGAGCACGCATGAGGGCCGGAGGGTGGTGTGAGCTCGGCTACACTCTGAAGAGGCTGCCTGGCTGTTTTTCTGTTTTAAACTTTAAAAAATTATTTTATTTTTTAAATAGTGGGAGTGTGTGTGCTTGTGTGTGTGTGTGTGTGTGTGTGTGTGTGTGTGTGTGTGTGTACATGTGAGTGTCCTTACCCACAGAGGCTAGAAGATGGCATCAGTTCTCTTGGAGCTGCAGATTCAGATGGTTGTGAGCAACCTGATGTGTGTGCTGGGAACCAAACTTGGGTTCCCTGGAAGAGCAACAAGTACTCTTAACTACTGAGCCATCTCTCCAACCCCCAAAGAGCCTGTTTTTCAATTAACTCAACATTCTGATGTACAGAATGGTGGCGATGATAATGCGTACCTCTTATGGAAGGTGTGCTATGGAATGGTGGCGATGATAATGCGTACCTCTTATGGAAGGTGTGCTATGGAATGGTGGCGATGATAATGCATACCTCTTATGGAAGGTGTGCTATGGAATGGTGGCGATGATAATGCATACCTCTTATGGAAGGTGTGCTATGGAATGGTGGCGATGATAATGCGTACCTCTTATGGAAGGTGTGTTATGGAATGGTGGCGATGATAATGCGTACCTCTTATGGAAGGTGTGCTATGGAATGGTGGCGATGATAATGCATACCTCTTATGGAAGGTGTGCTATGGAATGGTGGTGATGATAATGCGTACCTCTTATGGAAGGTGTGCTATGGAATGGTGGTGATGATAATGCGTACCTCTTATGGAAGGTGTGCTATGGAATGGTGGCGATGATAATGTGTACCTCTTATGGAAGGTGTGAAGATTATACACAGTCACACAGGCAAAGCACATTTAGGACTGTGTGTTCTACATAAATATCAGCTAAACTTATTACAAGATATTCATAGAATAAAGCGAACGTTATTTTTTTCAAGCCATGTATGGTGGCTCATGTAATCCTGGTACTTGGGAAGGTGAGTGAGCCGCAGCAATTTGGGTTCAAGGCCAGCCTGGTCTACAAAGTGAGACCTTATCTCAGAAGCCAAAGCAGGAGCTAGAGATGTAGCTCAGTCAGTCCAGTGCTTGCTGAGCAATCATGAGGTCCTGGGTTCCATCCCAGCACCACCTAACACTGGGTGTGATGGGGCACACTTCTAATCTCAGCACCCAGGAGGTGGAGGCAGGAGGATCAGAAGTTCAAGGCCAGCCATGGCTACAGAACAAATTTGGGGCTGGCCTGGCCTGCATGAGACTCTGTCTTGAAAGCGAAAGAAATGTCAGTCAGTTATGCATTGGGAAGAAACGACTTGATTTCAGCAGCCCCAGGAGGAAAGGCAGTTAATCTCCACGGTGCTCAGTCCTCCAGGTGGAGTGGAGCAGTGACCTCCCAAAGGGCCTGCAGAGTGTCAGCTGTTAAGAGCAAGGACTTTTCTTCCAGAGGACCCAAGTTTGGTTCCCAGGATCCACAACTGCCTGTGACTTCAGCTCCAGGGGTAAAGAGCCCCCTTTAGCCTCATCTGGCACCTGCACACACATACACTTATCTATCCCCTCCACACAAAAATCTTAAAATAACTAAACCCTCAAGGGAGTGGATTCAAAGGCAGGCACCTTGCGCCTCTCCTTTATCCTTGGTCCTGATTTGAACCAGAAACACAGTTCTTGCTCCAGGCTCAGACCCTTGAAAACACTATCTATGGAAGACCCTTTCTCATTAGTGACTTTCTAATAGCAATATTGAGGACCAGGCAGAGGATGTGGCTGCCTCTGGCTCTTCCAAAATGATATGGGACACAGTCCAGCTATTTGGAAGACTCTGCTTCAGTCTGTGGGACCGAGTGGTAGTTTGGTCATTTTCTGACTGTTCAAGACCAGCCTAGGCTCTATGAGACCCTGTCTCAAAAAAGCAAAATGAGAAATTAAAAAAAAAAAATCTTTAACACTAAAAAATATTAAAGACCTCTGATTCACCTACTTCCTAAACTGGAACTGTTTACTCACAGAGATATAAATGTGTGCCAAGTGATTGGCAATAAATAGACCCCACACACTTCAGAAATGTAGCCAGCTTTTCATTGGCCACCAGCTCACAAATAGCTACACAGAAACTTATTATGAAAGCTCGGCCTATAGCTTGGGCTTGTTCCTAACTAGCTTTTAGAACTTAAATCAACCCATTTATAAACACGTTCTATCATATGGCATTACCTCTCTTCTATCTTGCACCTTCTGATTCCTTTCTGTGTCTCCTGGCGTCTCCTGTGAAACTAGATTCTCCTCTTCTTCCTTACTTTCCCTGGAAATCCCACCTCCTTGTAGATGTAACCAACCGTCTTATTAAATAAGAAACACAGAACCAATGCAAAGAAGAAAGCCAAGAGATCAGAGCTAAGAGCCTTACCTGCCTGCTGCAGCAAATCCTCTTCAGCCAAGAGACCTACTTCCTGTCTGTTTGTCTTTATATAGAGTTTCTGTTCTGCCTTCTCATTGGTTGTAAACCCAACCACATGACCTCCTCATCACTGCCTTTCTGTACAGACCTCCAGGTCTTCTATGGTTGGCATTGAGATTAAAGGCGTGTGTCTCCAATGCTGGCTGTATCCTTGAACACACAGAGATCTACCTTGCTCTGCCTACCAAGTGCTGGGATTAAAGGCGTGCACCACCACCGCCCAGCTTTTGCTATGGCTCTAATAGCTCTGACCCCCGGGCAACTTTATTAACACACAAATAAAATCACAATTCAGTACAAATAAAATATCACCATACCTCCTGCCTAGCTATTGGCCGTTCAGCTTTTTATTACACCAATCACAGCAAATATATCCTCATACAGTGTACAAATTTCCTACTTCCTCCTTTTTGTCTAAATAAAAAGGGAAGGTTTTAAATCTAACATAGTAAAACGATATACAATAAGAACAATTAAATCAGGTAAGAACTACATTCACAACGTCTAGCCCATTTGTATTTGGCAAATTCAGAGAATGTACTCTATTATCTAGCCTATCTTAGTGAGTCCAAAGTTTTGTACCTAATTTACTTTCTATCCTAACTTGTATTACCAACCTAAAAACATCTTTTTTGACCTTAAAACATCTTCTTAGATAAACAACTTAAGCTTTTATTTATTTATTTATTTATTTATTTATTTATTTATTTATTTTTGGTTTTTTTGAGACAGGGTTTCTCTTTGTAGCTTTGCGCCTTTCCTGGATCTCGCTCTATAGACCAGGCTGGCCGAGAACTCACAAAGATCCACCTGCCTCTGCCTCCCGAGTGCTGGGATTAAAGGCGTGCGCCGCCGCCGGCCCACCCCCCTCCGGTGCTTTTATGTTTCTTAACCTTATAAACTTTACAGCTCTTATGTAACTTTCTTTTCTGAATTTAGTAACAAGGAAAACTGTAACTATAACATTTCTTCTTCAACTCTATCAGAGACCTAAGAAGGATATAGTATTACTTGATTAAACAGGAAATGCAGAGCAAATAATTTCCAAAATTATAGAAGTGACAGAGACATCTGGCTGCCTGGAATGTCACTTAACATTTCTCTGCAATGTTGGGGCATCTGTCTTTGGTCTACAGTCCTAGAATATATGACAGATTTTTTTTTGTGAAGTAGGAAATTTTTGAAGGACTGTCCTACCTTGTCTTGGCAGTTTGTCAGTTGCCTTCTTTTGTGTCCTGCTTGTCCAGTTTGGACAGCATACTGTCAGCAGTCGAGGAAAGGGAAGTTTCTTGCCCAGTGGCTAACTTTTGCCACAGTAAAAGCAAACTCCATATGGAAGTTCTTCGATGCCCATCATCCTTTTTTGAAGTAAATTGGTGCTGCCAGGAGCAAACATGTCTCACTATCATGAAAAGCCTTATGCTATTAAAACAATTTAAATGCCACATTCTGTAGGTCTTTGAAGTGTTGGAAGGCCATCTATCTATTTAAAATATATGTTTGTCCTTGAAAACATAGCTAGCATGAATATAAGTTTGGTTTTTATAGATGATTAACTACTAACCTGTCTTTCTTTATTATCCCTAAATAGCTTTCAAGGATTAAAACTTTGCATTTTTAAATGAGCTGCATAGGTACAATACCTTAAACATAGAAGCATAAATACAGTAAAACAAAAATAACCTTAAATTTATATTAATGTACACAAATCTATACCCATGTAAAATATTTGAGACTAGTAATTATTCAAAAGTTGATTCAATAATCCACCCTTTTATTCTATTATTTCTATGCTTTATCCCTTCTTTTCCCTTCAGAAAGAGATCCCTGAATCTAATCTCCTTTGTTTAGGTTTTTTTCTGACCATGACCAGAAACAACTTGTAACCAAACCCCCAATGATGACAAACATTGATAACCCACTGAATGACCAAAAACCACCCACTGCACCTCTTAGGAAAGTGGGCATATTTTCTAACAGCTTCCTGTTGTCTTGGGGAGTGATGGCATCTTTAGGGAACCCTGAGAAAACTGGGATGATGGTCAGGACCTGGGAGAGCTAGCTGTGTCATTTGTTGTCTGGTCTCTGTGTAATGGGAATGTTTAGAACTTATCTGAAGTCCCAGCTAGAGTAGTCTGTGAGGCTGGACCATCTCAACTAGAAGCTTTGAAGTTGTTCTGGATGCGGAATTTTTAGGAAACTGCAACAGAGGCATTTTGAGGCTGGATCACTGGACTACTAGTCTTTCTTGGTGTCTGGTCCTTTTTTCTCCCCTGAAAATACACAAACCTTTAAAGGTAACATATATATCTGCATTAACATAAGTGTGGAATGTGTGATGTGCACAAGTCAGTTAAACATGATTTTTTGCTTTATGTTTGAGCAGGTAAAGGCATATGTCAACTTTATAAGTGCATTTGGACTGTGTAACCAAACTGTAATAAATCTTTATCCATCCATATGAAAGGATGGCATGTAATAATAAGTCATGAGGACTCTGTAGCCAGCAAGATATATCATGTCTCATCCAGTCTCAATGTTATACCCATGTAGAGGGATCAGCATATATATCTTCTGTCTTGTAGTCTTTTTTTTTCTCCCTTTTTAATGTCAGGAGATCTTCTCCAATCAAGTCTGATCTTTATTAATATTGAAGGAATCCATAGCTTTTCATTTTCTGTGGAAACAGAGTCACAACCTCTCCCCAAATACAACATATTTCCTGACTTCCATTTTGAAGTTAAGATTTTCTTAAAATATATAGGTTGGTTTAATTTAGCAGTTGCCATAATCCAATGTCTCTCAGCAGATATTGTTTCTGTATATTATCATTTAAAAAATTCCAAGTCAACAAAGCAGCATACAGGATCCAGAAGCCTTGTGTATTTCCCATCCTTATGTGGCTTTTTACTTTTCTATCACTTTACTCCTTTACTCTCTCTTTAAAGACTTCACTATTATTTTAAAAACTGTTTATTTATTTTTCTATGACTATATGTCTATATCCATTTTTTTTATTTCTATAACATGTAAGCACATTTTTTTGTTTTGTTTTGTTGTTTTTCAAGATAGGGTTTCTCTGTGTAGTTTTAGTGACTGACCTGGAACTCACTCTGTAGACCAGGCTGGCCTCGAACTCACAGAGATGTGCCTGCCTCTGCCTCCTGAGTGCTGGGATTAAAGGCGTGCGCCACCACTGCCCAGCTATGTAAGCACATTTTTAAGCATACTATATCTGTTTAGAAGTTTTTTGGTCTGGACCTGACTTTTTGCATGTTTGTTACCTTTTTTGACTGTGTGAGGCAAACCTTAAACTGCTAAGCAGTGGCTAGGTCCTCTGTTGCATGGCCTGGGAGCGCTTGGTAGCAGGGCCTCTTAAAAGAGCTGCAAGCACAGATTCTATCGGAACCTTCCCTTGCACCCCCAGCTTTCTCAGGCCCTGTGTGATTTTCATGTCCCGTGTTAGGTGCCAAATGTAGCAAGCTTTTTTTGTCAGCTGCTAGCTCAAAACTAATGACACAGAAACATTATTAATATGAAAGCTCGGACTGTAGCTTTAATAAGCTCTAACTATCTATAACAAGCTAGTTAGGCTTGTTGCTAACTAGAACTTAAATTGACCCATTTATAAATACATTCTGTCACATGGCATTACCGCTCTCCCATCCTGCACCTCCTGTTTCCTCCCTGTGTCGTCTCCTGTGAACCTAGATTCTCCTCCTCTTCCTCTCTCTCCTTGGAAATCTCTCCTATACCTTCAGTCTAGCTATTGGCCGTTCAGCTTTTTATTACACCAATCATAGCAAATACATCTTCACACAGTGTTCAAATATCCCACAACACAAAAGCACACAAAGAAACAACCAGACTAAAGAAGTAAGTTTTAACTCTTTGGGAAAGTGGCTTTTCTGTGTGTGGCTCCAGCCATCCAGGAAAGGCTAACTAGCCAGAGTTCTTAGGAAATGGGAGAGCCACATGGCACAGTGAGTTTGCCGAAAGCCCTTGTGGATCATGAAAGGTCAAGTGCTACTTCTTAGTTCTGCCCAGGCCTCACATTAAGCCAGGCTGCAACTGTGCCCTATGGAGCTCGGGTTCTGTGGTTCTTTTCTGCTCCCTAAATTATATACAGCTCAGGTTTCACAAATGACACCCGATGTCAAAGGAGCTCTTGACTCAGGGGTGTGGTGGAGCATACTTATAGCGTAACTACTTCTAAAGGATGAAGACTATGAGATCAGGTGGTCCAGGCCAGCATAAGCTACACAGTGAGGTCCAGGCCAGCCTGAGCTACACAGTGAGTTCCAGGTCAGCCTGAGCTACATGAGACTGTTTCTCAAAAACAAAAACAAACAAACAACAAACCAAAATACCCCCCCAATAAAAATAAAAGAGTTTCAAACGCAGTATGAGTCTTCACCATAAAAAGTGTAAGTGAGGGTCTGGAGAGGTGGCTCAGGAGTGAAGAGGATGTACTTGCATGACCTCTGTGGCTTGTGTCCTAGAACCCTAATTAGCAGTTGCAAGGGCATAGGGACAGGACAGACCCATGTATGGCAATCAGGTGGCATTCTCTAAAGGCTGCAACCTGGAACTGCAGCCTGTTTATAGGTACAGCTCAGGAAGAATGGGGTCTTCACTAACACAGGCAAAAAAAAAAAAAAAAAGTACCAGTGACATTTAATTGTGTGTCCAGTGGTCTATGGAAGCTGGACCAAGGCAAAATATCCTGTAAAGAGGCAGAGATGGAGACAATTTAATACACTGGCTGATCTAAAGTTACCACCTTAACAGCCACATTTAAAACCTTTTTTTTTTTTTTTTTTTTGCTTGATCTTTTGAGACAGGGTCTCACTGTATAGCCCTGGCTGGTCTGGGACTATGTAGACGAGGCTGGTCTTGAACTCACAGACATCTGCCTGCCTCTGTCTCCTGAGTGTTGGGATTAAAGGTGTGCACCAGCATGCAGGGTCTCACTTTTAAACAAAAGCTTGGTAGGTTTGAATAATTCATCAAATTTCATCCATTTGTCAAATAGTGTCACAGACACTAGCCATTTTAAAGAGAATGATGTCACTGCCTTGGAACAGAAGCAGGCGGGGCAGCCATCCAGTCCATAATTGCCCTACAAAATGTGGGATTGAAACAGTTTCTTCAACCTGCAGAACTTTCCAAAGAGGATCACACACAGAAAGACTTGGGAGCCACTCAGTTTCTCGATCTTCAACCTTTTGAGTAACATCAGCAGAAGTGACTGTTTTGAACTCAGCCTGTATACTGGTCAGGCTAAAAGTCAAAATGGAGTCAGTTAGTGCCTGAGTTCCATAACACTCACTATTCTCGTTTCAACAGACACAAAACCATTTCTGTCTAAGCCTTATTAGATGTTCCCTGATGTTAGCCAATTCGTTGGTTCATCTGACAAGAATTTTAGTTTGTGAAGTGTCTTCTGATTCTGAAATGAAAAATAATGTCAACCAAGCCAGGCGTGGTGGAGCATGCCCGTCACAGCAGTATGGAGGCAGAGGCAGGTAGATTGCCTCTAGTTTGAAGCTGGTATGGTCTACAATGAGTTCCAGACCAGCCAGTACTATATAGTGAGACCTCGTCTTAAAGCAAAATGAAAATGAAGCCAGATCTTTAAATTAAATTAAAAAGACCTTTAAAGGTCTTTATAATGTGATTTTTAAGAAAGAACATTTGTGTGTGTGTGTGTGTGTGTGTGTGTATGTGTGTGTGTGTGTGTACTATGATACACATGTAGTCTGACTTGTGGGTTTCCTTCTAACACCATGTGGGTTTGGGGGATCAAACTCACGTTGTCAAGCGTGGTGGGAAATCCTGTCCCACTGTGTCATCTTTTTGGCCGTGGTTTTGTCCTTGGTGAACCTTTATTTAAATCTTCCCCAAGGTTTGCCTGGAAGCACCCGACCGGAGTGTCTTGGCAAGCATGGGTCCCGTCTCTCCTTTCACACATGCTTCTCTCCCTCTTTAAAGGATCCAAGTGGCGAGCCACAGAGGTTGGTAGGGCAGAAGGAAATGAGTAACTTAGGTATTGTGTCTCAAGCCCTCTTCTAACCAGGCTACCGTAGTAAATCCGTCTGTCCTTCCAGCTCTGCCTCAGGATGAACAGATCCCAACAGCCGCAGCTACTGCATCCCTCCACTTACCAAGAAAGAAGAAAAGGGTCTTCATGTGCTGCACTTACAGAAGACCGGAGCTCCTTCCCAGAAGCCCTGTCTGGTGGCTCACGGAGCCCGAAACTCCAGAGGGATCCGACACCCTCTTCTGGGGTCTGAAGGCACTGCACTCACATACACATAGACACGTACATATATACACAATTAAAAATAAAAATAAATTATTTGCCTGGGAATGGTAGCACATACCTTTAAATGTCCATTCTCAGAAGCCAGAGGCACGTGCATCTCTGTGAATTTGGAGCTAGTCTGGTCAAAGGCAGTGAGTTCCAGGCTAGTCAGGGCTGCATAATGAGACCTTGTCTATCAGAAAATTAAAAAAATAAGTCAATTTTAAAAATGTATATTTATTTTAGAGCAAAAGAGGAGGAAGGGAAATCTGTTTCTTAGCAAGCCTTTGAGGCATGACTCGAGAGCCGTCAGAATGATGTCTGTGTCTACTCCTGAGACACTGAACTGTGATCCTGAGAAGCACACACCATGCTCTTGGGCTTGCTTATTGAGTCTCTGTATCTGTCTGTCTCTCTCTCTCTCTGTGTCTGTCTGCCTTTCTCTAAATGTGTATGGGTATTTGGTCTGCATGTTTGTATATACACCATGTGTGCCTGATGCCCGAAGAAGTCAGAAAAGAATGCTGAATCCCCTGGAACTAGAGTTACAAATGATTGTGAGCTGTCATGTAGCTACTGGGAACTGAACCTGGGGCCCTCAGCAAGAGCAGCTGGTGCTCTTAACCACTGAGCTACCTTTCCAGCCTCTTAAAATTTATTATTATTACTATTTAAGATTGCCAGTTCTGGAGCTTGAACCTAGGGCCTTGTGCATGCCAGAGAAGCGTGCTATCACCGCTCTACCCTCCCAACCTCCCCTCTTTCTCATCTGCCTAAACTTCAATCCTGATTTCTGCTGGCTTACCCTACAAAGCCAAGGATCCAGTTTCTCCCAGAGTCAAGGTCCCTAGAAGCTGAACAGAACTCCTTAGGATGCTGTGATTGACAGTTCCCTGCCCAAACTGGCAATGGCATTAGGTTTATAAAGATTGCACACCAGGATCAGGCATGCCCTTGGCACTGTCACCCTGGGAAGCTTGATGGGCTCGCTTAGCCAGCTGGTGTTTGTTGTGAGCTTACTGATCTCCCAAGGAGTGCCGGATGCCCAGTTACTTCATTTCTGATAGGACACAGCGGTTTGCAGAATGAAAGGATTGCCAGAGGGTTGGCAGATGGAAGAAATGAATCCACTCAGTGGGCAAGGGTCAAGCCTTCATGTCTCAGGGCTCTGCATCTGCATCCAGTCCAGTTTTGTGAACTGATGAGTTAATGAAGGGGTTCTACTGGGATTAGAAGAGCATGAGATTTCGTATGGCTTTTTCCTTAGGGCCATGCACAGTTTGGGGTAGAGACTACCTTGGCCAGGGGGCGAAGGACAGAGTGATAGCCAGGCCTGTGGTAGTGGAATTGTTGGCACTTCCTAAAAGAGCTTGGACGAGAAGGGTCATAGGCTCCTGTAGTTTTTCATTCAACACAGTGGCTGCTCCGAAAGCAACTGCCGGCCCATCCGGCACCTGACTCTGAAGTCACCAACAGCGTTCGCCGCCGCACTGGCCCTCAGGCACAGGCTCCATCACGGCCACTACGGGGAACTTTATCCTTCTATAGAACTCAGGATTCAAAGGTTGAGGTGAAATCCTGCTAGCTCAGAAAGGCTGAATAGCAAATGGTTAAGATCAACCATGGGAGTCTATTGAATGGGTAATAGGGATTTATTAAAATATAAATTGAGGAAATACACTCACAAATACAGAACTGAGTGAACAGCTGAAGCCGTTCTCTGTTCTGACGGGGAGTGAATCCACCTGGCAGTCGGATCTGCCAGGAAGCAAGAAGAAGAGACCTTGTGACCCCTCTCCCTTTCCTTTTCAGAGGTCATGGTAAGACGCCAGGAAGCACAGCCTCCTTCGGGCCGTATAGCCCAAGGTCATGATCGTGTAGCCCAAGGTCATGAACACAGCAAATATCACTACAGCAAATAGCTAATCTTCTCTCTTTGCCTGTGTCTCCTGAAAAAGAGGTCTGTCCTTCTGCTCAGCCCCCACTGAAGAACCCTCACTACACTTAGTTCCTCCCACCCCTTCCTGTCAGCTAGTGGCTGACTCAGCCTCCTGACCCCAGGTTAATGTTATTTAATCAAGCAAATGTAACATGTCTTTGAATCGTTAACAAAAGCAGTAGAAACAAATGTAACACACCTTTACACAGTTAAAATAATGTTCCACAACAGGACCCCTGTTGGTTAAGCGGCGGCCCTCGGCGCTCGTGGCTGGCCGCCACTCACAGTGGCCATGTCAACGGAAGAGAACACTGGATGTTGTGGTGGAGGAAGAATCATGATCCATGGTTACTTTTCTAGAGCTTTATTGGGAGAGAAAGGGAGGAGAGAGAGAGAGAGAGAGAGAGAGAGAGAGAGAGAGAGAGAGAGACCATGCAGAGGGGAGAGAATACTGAAGGAGGGAGTGTGGAAAAAGAGGGCACAGAGAGGGCACGTCCACTTTTTAGGCTGGGATGCCGTCGCAGGCTGGTGATATAATTAAGGACATAATCCTTACAACCCCTCACTCAGGAGTCTGTCACTAACTCCCTCCTGCCAGCCTTCAGGTGCACGTGATCTTGGGAGATGCCGGAGCCTATGAAGTAGTGGGACGTTAACTGACTGCAGGTCTCTGTGATGCAGCTCTATGAATCAGTCATCCACGATGGGTGGGACCTTGGTGATACAGCTGTTGTGGGGTCGTCCACGGTCCTCTAGTAAATACTCTGCCATCTGTCATTGGTTGGTGCCCTGTTGGGGGTGAACAGCTGTTCACATTTCCCCAGAAAAAGTGGATGCAACTTTCACGACTATGGGTGACTCAGGCAGCTGTGTCACCCCAGAGCCCAGCCTGTGTGACAATTCACAAAAGTTGTGTGGTTGAAGCCTCATCCCCAGTCAGCCTCCACCTCCTATAGACTCCAGGACCTTTCAAGACAGCAGTCGCGTGGAGCCGGAGGGACGGGGTGGCAGACTCCCAGGTGTGTTGTGCTCAGAGGACAGAGTTCCACAACCAAGGACTCCTCACAGATAAGTTATTGCACATATATATTAATTTAATTAAAAAATTTGAGACTGCTTTATGTAGTCCAGGCCAACCCTGAACTCTTTCTCTCTCTCTCTTTTGAAACTTGTTCTCACTAAGTAGCCCTGACTTCCTAGAACTGTGGAGACTTACTGACTCACAGAGATCCCCTTGTTTCTGCCTCCCAGGTGCTGGGATTAAAAAGCTTGTGTTACACACCCAGTGGACCTTGAACTCAACCCTACTGCTTGTGTGTCTCAGGTGTTGTGATGACAGGTGTGTGCTCCCATGCTCTGCCATGTTCTTTTGACTGTATGGCATCCTTATGAGAAAGACCCTTTAGTTAGCTGCTCCTACAGACTGTGGTGGTTCAAATTCCCATTTCTCTGTTTGCTGAGAATCTTTGCTCACTGTCCACCACCAGCCACGCCCCCCACCTTTCCCTGTGTTGATCACTTTCTGTAAATATGTCCTGCGTTGTGTTTCCTGGGCAGACAAATGCCGACTGAGTCCATGCAGTGGTCTCCCATGTCTGTGGGATCTTCATCTGTGGACTGGGGCATCTCAGGGGAGCGTAGCCAGCTTGGGGTGGTCACATGTGCCCCCACCTCTGCCCCATTCCTTCCCTCCCTTCTTTCCTCCCTCCCTCCCTCCCTTCCTCCTTCTTACCTTCCTTCCTCCTTCTTACCTTCCTTCCTCCTTCCTTCCTCCCTCCCTCCCTCCTTCCTTCTTGTCAATTTGACACAAACTGGGTCATCTGGGAGGAAGGAACCTCACTTGAGAAAATACCTCCACATTCAGACTGTCCTGTGGGCATGTCTGATGGCATTTTCTTGATGATTGATGTGGGAGGGCTCCTCCCACAGTAGACGCTGCCATCCCAGGGAAGGTAGTCCTGCCCTGCATTCCTCAATGATGGACTGTGATCCCAACATGTGAGCCAAATATAAACCCTGACTCCCAGGTTGCTTTTGGGCAGGTGTTTATTGCAGCAACAGAAAGCACACAGATGCATTTCCATGGATGGCTGCAAAGTTCTTGGTGATCATTAACAGTGACACAGTGGAGCTGCAGACCGAGGATTGCTGGCCCACAGACCTTCAGGAAAGCCAGTGTTTGCTGGCAGACGCAGTTCCCGGCATTTACTCAGAACCAGTTTTGAGCAGCACCCTGCCCTCCATCTCCATGTGGTCGTCATCAGAGGCCCCTGGAATTACCCATTTTCTGTCTGTGTATGGTCTTGTGCATGTGAGTGCAGAACCTGTGGAGACCAGAAGAGGATGCTGGGTCTCGTGGGGCTGGAGTTACAGGTGGTTATGAAGTCCCCTCTACGGCTGCTGGGAACCAGACTCTAGCCCTCTGCATGTAACACGCTTGCTTTTGTGCCACCAACCAGCTCCGAAATCATGACATGGAGACTTACTATTAGTTATGAGTGCTCAGCCTTAGCATATGCTTGTCCCACCAGCTTTTGTAATTTAATTTAGCCTGTTTCTCCTCATCTACATTTGCCTCGGGTTTTCACCTTTCTTTCTTTCTGTGTGTCATGCTTTCACTGCTCCCCTGTGTCTGTCTGTCTGGCTAGCTGGCCTGGGCGTCTCCCTCTTCCTCCTCCATTCTCTCTTCTCTTCTACCCTGAGCCTAGATTTCCTCCTCCTCCTCCTCCTCCTCCTCCTCCTCCTCCTCCTCCTCCTCCTCCTCCTCTCTGCCCACCAGCCCTGCCTATCCCAGCTCTACTGCCTAGCTAATGGCTTTTTATTAGATTAATCAGGTGCCTCAGGCAGGTGAGGTGAAACAGTAACACATCCTTACATCATTAAACAAATGCAACATAAACAAATATAACACACCTTTACATAGTTAAAGTAATATTCTGCAACATAAATGTAGCATATCTTTGCCGGTTAAAGTACATCCCACAACATCTTCATGAGCAGCCAGCGTTCTTAAGTACTGACCATCTATCTCTCCAGCTCTATGACATGAATTTTTTTCCCGAGACAGGGTTTCTCTGTGTAGTTTTGGTGCCTGTCCTGCATCTTGCTCTGTAGAGAGTACCACCTAGTGTTGTGGTATATGTATTCAGGAAGCAGAGGCAGACAGATCTCTCTGAGTTCAAGGCCAGCATGGTCTATATAGTGAGTTTGAGGCCAGCTAGGACTACACAGTGAGGAGAAAAAATAAAAAAAGCATGAGTAGCTATTCAAGTGACAGTACGTACACAATGTTCTCTACAGTCATGAGGAAATATCTTCTGTTATTTCTTGAAGCCTCATTTAATTAGGCTTAATGTCTCCTGCTCGGAACTTGAGATGTAAGACTATTTTGGTAAAATGCAAAATTCTGAGCTTGTTTCTGAATATACACTGAAATCTCTAATCTCTACTCAGATTCTTTCTCTCCATCGATCCTGGGAAAAGAGCTTGGAGATGGCCGGAGGCCTTTCAGGCGAAGGCTGTCCTTTGTACAGAGAATTACAGGAAGTACAAAGGACGGGGACGGGGAGTGAGGAGCTGGCTTGGTGTCTGTCCTGTCTGAGAGGAGCCTTGGGTATCAGAAGCATTCACCACATTCGTTTCCCTGTGACACTGGACTGCATGTGTTCTGCCTGTTACGTGGCTACAGGGATAATTTTGTGTGGTGTTCTGAGCGAAGAGGAGACCCAGTCATGACCAGGGATTGGGCCACCTGTGAACATGCCTCTCAAGCAGGTTTGCCATGCAGAGGTCTGCAGGAGCTGAGCTAAGGAGATTTGAAGATGAGATAAGGAAGTGTTAATTGATTGGGATAATTGGATTTCAGAAATCTGTGAAGAAAAAGCAAACACAAATTAAAAAAATGGAAAGAATAAATCCAGAATAAAGAAAATACCAGCAGTGTAAAACCAAGAGGGAGTCACATCTATTGTGGCGGGGTGAAATGATCTGCAGTTCTTATCACCAGGGCTCCTGACCCAGACTGTGAGATGAGGGTGACTCAGGCACTGGGGATGTGGCTCAGTGTGCAGAGCGCTTGCTTAGCATGTCTACCTGCAGACCCGGGTTTGACCCCAGCACACGGTATAAACTGGGTGTGGTGGAGCGCTCTTGCCATTCCAGCCTTGGGAGGTGGTAAGGGGAGAATTAGAAGTTCAAGGCCATACGGATACTTCGTGAGTTTGAAGCCAGCCTCGGGTTGGTGAGATAGTCTCAGAAATCAACAGAGAATTGATCAGAGGTGACACGTGGTGGAATACAGATTTTTCTTGTTGTTAGTCATTGCTCAGTATCCACCTGTATCCAATGCCATGTCAAAAGCTGACCAGCAGCAAGGCCAGTCATCAGACCCTGGGGGATCTCCGGTCGTCAGTCTCAGAGACTCCTCAGAACTCAGTGTGCCTCACAAGACTGTTCACCTCCTCAGACCACAGCATCTGGAGGATTCCACGGTTCTTGGTGACTGTCTCCACTGAGCTTTCCTGGGGGCTCTTCCTCTCCCCTTCTCCCATCCTCTCCCCTTCCCCGTCCTTCCTGCTGTCTACTCTGTGAGACTTGCTGAAATCTGGCTGTTTCCTTCTGTTGTCTGACTTCTGTTCATCCCATATAGAACAGCAGACACATGTTCTACCTCTGTTTAGCTTAGTGAATCATTGAGTTTATTAGGGTTGCGGACAAGAGCATGGGTGACTCACTGGCAGTTGTATCACCAAAAAGTCCATCCCACCCAGCTCCTTGCAGAACTTACTGGGAAATCTCCACCATTTTTTACTGCTCATCTGGCCTTGTGGACCTTTAAAAAAATGCATTTTTATTTTTTTTTATTTTGTGTGTGTGTTGGGGGAGGGGTGGTGGTTGAGTGCACACGCCTGTGGAGGCCAGAAGGGGAGGATGCCCTGAAGTTGCAGCTACAGACAGTTGCAAGCTGCCCAGTTGGCTAGGGTCCTCTGCAAGAGCAATGCACTCTTAATATCTGAGCCATCTCTCCAGTCCCAGGCCTTTGGGGGCTTGTGAGTTTTAGGGACTTCCTGTGTAGCTGAAGTTATTCTGTGTCCTACCTGGCCCAAGGTCAGGACAAATCTCTCTCACCCACTGGTCCTGCATGCCAAAATGTGGGTCAAGAGTTTCTAACTAAAACCTGAGAAAGCCTTAAAAAAAATTCTAGCTGGGCATTGCTGGCACACGCCTTTAATCCCAACACTCGGGAGGCAGAGGCAGGCGAATCTCTGAGTTCAAGGCCAGCCTGGTCTACAAAGTGAGTTCCAGGAAAGGCACAAAACTACACAGAGAAACCCTGTCTTGAAAAACAAAAAACAAAACAAAACAAAAACAAAAAACTGAAATGGAGCTAAAAACAGCTTCCTAGTTGTCTCTCTTAGGCCAGCTGTGGCCTGAAGGCTTGAGCTACTCTATGACTGGTTTGTGGCATGTGGGCTTGACCTATGCCACTTTACACAGAAGCATCTCCAAGCTGCATAGTACACTGCATGGTGGATATAGGTTTTGCTAGTGCAGACAGAAAAAAAAAGGTTTCTGAGCTACACGCTGCTGGGTGGAAGCATGGATCCACTGCGTCACATAGTCGACAGTGAGTCTGGTTCCCAGAGCTGGTGGTAAATGTAGTTCTGCCATATTGGGAAGCTGAGATGGGCGGAGCCAGCAGCCAAAGCTTCCATTTCAGTCCTAGTAATGCTGCAGTTTAAAGCAATAGGTTCACAATAAGACAGATTCAGATGGAATAAGACTTTAAATGGCTTATAATGTGTATAAAAATGTATGTCGGCTTAGAAGAGAGAGGAAAAGGAATATAGACAGTTATATAAAGAAATAGTTTTAAAAAATAAAGTCTTTAGGGCAGGCGTCTCCATGATGGGTAAGGTGACCTGCTGATGTCCCACGCAACCTAAGTCAGAAGCTCATTTATTAGTAAAAGGGGGACCTGTAGGGTCCTGGCCCCCGTTTTGGGTAACTGTTGCCTTGCTTGCTGACCTTGACCTTGATATCCTCCCTATGCTAATTCCCTGCTGGGTTCCACCTTCATGAATGCTTAAGGGAAGTTCCTTGTCTGTGTATCCTGCATAATGGGCATTAACAGCTTAGATGCAAGATTGTAAAACATCGGTAGTGAACTTCTACCCTCCAGGGTTCTCCCATTGTGCTATAAGCTTGTATTTAAGACCTCCTCCCTCCTTCAATAAACAACATTCAGCATTAAAAAAAAAAACCTCTAAAAATGCCAAGTAACTTATAACAACAACAACAAAAGTCTTTAAAGAGACAGTAAAGACAGTATAAAAAATAAGCCACATAAAGATGGATATCACACAGAGAATCTGGATTATGTTGTCTTTGGGATTTTCAACTGCAGAAAAACATTTGATTGTAAAGGCTGCTCAGTTAAACCAATATGTGTATTTTAAAGGTATCTTGACTTCAAAACTTGGATCTAAGGATATGTTGCTTTGGAAAGGAGGCTCTGATTTTGTTTCCACAGGAAGCAAGAGGCTATGGATTTGTTCCAGGTTAAGATACATCAGGTTTGATCAGCCAAGACCCCCTGAAAGGTCTCCGATGACCCCATGGCCCAGATCATTCAAAATCAACTTCAAGGCAATGGCTCAGAGAATACAGCATCACAGACTACTCCATTTAGGACTTAACCGTAATCCTAAAATTTTCTTTGTATCCCCATAAGATTACCAGCACTCTCTATCAGCAGGAAGTAGCCTAGAAAACTATGTCCACATTCCCAATAATGGATTATGGATGTTTGTCTTTGTTTAGGTTGTTGATTACAAATTGTTATTGATCATAGTCAATATCTTTCTAAAGGAAGAAAGGGAGATATGATATAGAAATATAGGATAAATATTTTACATTGTTATAGATTTTAGTTTATTGATACAAATTTAAACTTAATTTTGTTATACATTATATACATTTCTACTCTCATTTAAGGTATTATGTTTATATAATTCACTTAAATTATAGTGGATAATTAAGAAATACAGATTAATAATAAGTCTTTTTTTTTTTTTTTTTTTTGGTTTTTCGAGACAGGGTTTCTCTGTGTAGCTTTGCGCCTTTCCTGGTACTCGCTTTGTAGACCAGGCTGGCCTTGAACTCACAGAGATCCACCTGCCTCTGCCTCCCAAGTGCTGGGATTAAAGGCATGTGCCACCACCGCCCGGCAATAATAAGTCTTCTATGATAGTCAAACTTATAGTCATGTTAAGTTTTCTAGGTATACATAGATGTATTTTAATTAGGTAGGTAATCTTCAAACACTTCAAAGACCTACAGAATATGGCATTTAAAATGTTTTAAAAACTTGGACTTTCTGGACAGTGAGGCATGTCTGCTCCTGGCAGGACCAATTTACTTCAGAGAGGAGGATGGACATTGAGGATACTCCATGTGGAGTTTATCTTCTTGGCAAAGACAGCCATTTGGGTAAGAAACTGTTCTTGCCTAGACTGACAAAATATTGTGTTGACTGGACATGCAGGACCCATGGGATGGTGACCACTGAACTTTGCAAGGCAAAATGGTCCTTCAGGTTCCTGCTTTGCAGAAGAAACAGTCAGACATTCTACAGGACACAGGAAAAAGTGACTGAGAGACTCTAGGCCTATGGGCTGAAGATGGATGTCCCAACATTGCAGAGGAACTTTGGATAACTGTCCAGGCAGGCAGCTGTCTCTGTCATTCTAGATTTTTGGAAGTTGCTTACAATGCTCTGCCTCTTTACTTAGGTAATATTGTATCCTTCTGAGGTCTTTGATGTAGTTGAAGACTAGATATAATTTTCCCTGGTTATGATAAGAGGTAAGATAGATATGAAACCTTAGACTCACAAATATAGGATAGATAGGATATCTTCTTTAATTTTGCCAAATACAAATAGACTAGATATTATAACTATAATTCTTGCTTGATAATTGTTCTATTATATGTAATTTTACTATGTTAAAGTTAAAACCTTCCTTTTTGGTTAGACAGAAAAGGGGAGGCGCTGTGGGATGTTCTGTATGCTGTGAATATGTGTTGCTCTGATTGGTTGATGAATAAAATGCTGATTGGCAAGTAGCCAGGCAGGAAGTATAGGCAGGATAAGCAGAGAGGAGAATTCTGGGAAGAGGAAGGCTGAATCAGGAGATGCCAGCCTGCCGTCCAGGGAGCAGCATGTAATGGCACACAGATAAAGCCATGGAACACATGGCTACATAAACATTAACAGAAATGGGCTGAGTTTAAGAGCTAGTCAGTAGTAGGCCTGAGCTAATGGCTGATCAGTTTTAATTAATGTAAACCTCTGTGTGTTTACTTGGGTCTGAGTGGACCAGGCGGGACACAGGAAAACTTTCAGCTACACTTCCTGAATCTCTTGAGTTGTATTTATTTCCCTGACTTAAGAGTCTCCCTCTAGTCCAGATTGTTTCTGTCTGAGAACATAGATACACAGTGTCCTGTATCCCTATCTCCTACTGTAGCCTGGTCCAGTTTGTTAACAGGATTGCAGCAAGCTGCAAGTATATATTATAGAGATTCAGCTATATATAAGCTATACCTTGACTGACCAAGGTGTCCTTCAAGAGGAAGCCATTTATCAAGGAATATTTGGTGTTATTTAGCATATATACATTATATGGCAGAGCTATTGACTCAGGACAACAGGGCTTTTTGCATAACCAGGTGCAGTAAGGACTGGAACAGAATTCCAGAAGCAGGCAGAGCTGCGTGGCCAGAGAGAAGAGAAGAAGGCAGAGTTTCTCAGGGTGGGGGGGGGTAAGGAGCAAGGAAGGAAAGATGGAGGGTGAAGGAACAGAGGACGAAGAAGAGGTTAAAAGCATAGGAGCTTAGTTAGGACTATGAGAAGACAGAAAAAGAAGGGACAGGGAGGAACTGAGTGTCAGGATGGAACTGAAGCTGTATAGATAGACTTTTGTCTTAGAGAAATAAAGTAAACCTGGATATAATGTCTTTCCCAGGTCTCTGAGAGGAATCTTCTCAGGTCAGGCCCCTGTGAAAATCCCATTATAGGGTCATCTGCTCTGTGTATTTGCCAAGAGCTGTCTCAGTACCCCACTTTGCTTGGCCTTCCTCCAGTCTCCAAACTGGAGCTCAGACAACAATCCTGCCCAGGTCCTCTGTTCTCAATTCTAAACCTTGCAGTGGGTTTACTTGCCTGTAGGTTACAATCAATGAAACCTCTTTTTTTTTTTTTTTTTTTTTTTTTTGGTTTTTCGAGACAGGGTTTCTCTGTGTAGCTTTGCACCTTTCCTGGAACTCACTTGGTAGCCCAGGCTGGCCTCGAACTCACAGAGATCCACCTGGCTCTGCCTCCCGAGTGCTGGGATTAAAGGCGTGCACCACCACCGCCTGGCTGAAACCTCTTTTTATGTTGGCTGCAGATACAGCTCAGTTGGTAGAGTACTTGTCTCACACACCAAGGCCCTGGGAAAGATTCTAGCCCTGAATAGGCTGGGTGTTATGGTACATGCTTTTAACCCCAGGACTTGGAAGGTGGAGGTGGGAGGATCAGGAGTTCAAGGTCAGCCTTGGCTTTGTAAGATTGAGGCCAGCCTGAGATACATGAGACCTTGAAACACACACACACATACACACACATATACACACACTCTCAAGCATATACACACACAGAGTTAAATTATCTCTTCTTAATATGACATTAAGCAGAGTGACCTAAAATCTAACAACTTAAACTAACATTCCTGCTTCATTCTAGTTATGGCTTATTAATAATCGATAAGCACAAGGATATTACCCTGCTGTGGGGAAAAACTAGTTCCTCATGAAATACAATGAACAGTGACTTATTTACTGTTCTAGTCATGGTCACTACTGCTGTGATGAAACACCACGACCAAAGGCAAGTTAGGGAGGGAAGGCTTAGACTCTTACATTGTAGTCCACCATTGAAGGAAACCAGGAAAGGAACTCAAACATGGCAGGAACCTGGATCAGGAGCTGCTGCAGAGGCCACAGAGGGGTGCTGCTCACTGGCTTCCTTTCCGTGGCTTGCTCAGTCTGCTTTCTTATAGAACCCAGGACCACCCACAGTGGGCTGGGCCCTCCCACATCCACCACTAATTAAGAAAATGCCCTACAGGCTTGCCTACAGCCCCATCTTATGGAGGTTTCTCTCAACCTAGGCTCCCTCCTCTTTGATGACCCTAGCTGTGTCAAGTTGACATAAAACTAGCCAGCACATTTATAAAAATGTCTACAGTGTTATCTGATTTTTAAATCCATAATCCCTTTCATTGCGTTTTGAGTCACATTTTATAGTTAAATGACAGAAATACAAAAACGTTGTAGCTGGAGTTTTCTCTCCGGGTCCTGCCAAGCCCTGGCAGTCCAACAGCCCACTTATAAAATAAATACACAGATGCTTATATTATTTAAACTGTTTGGCCTAATGGCTCAGGCTTCTTGCTAGCTGTTCTTATATCTTAAATTAACCCATTTCTATTAGTCTATAAGTTGCCACGTGGCTCGTGACTTACCGGTACCTTACATCTCGCTTTTCATGGCGGTGACTGGCAGCATCTCTCTGCCTCAGCCTTCAACTTCCCAGAATTCTCTTCTCTCCTTGTCCTGCCTATACTTCCTGCCTGGCTACTGGCCAATCAGTGTTTTATTTATTAACTAATCAGAGCAACACATTTAATATACAGAACATCCCACAGCAAAATGTTTCTTTTAAAAACTTCATTTTAAATTGAAGCCTACAAGATGCACATATTAATGGGGTTCCATATTACTGGTTCCACCCACAATGCATTGCATGATAATCACATCAAGCTGAGCTCATTTTCTCAAACATTTACTGCTTGCTGTGGAGATGGTCAGTACCCTTTCTTCCAGCCTTCTGAGCTGTGTGGTACATGATGTTACTACCTACTGCCACCCCATTGTGCAACTATGTTCCAGAAGTCCCTACTCCTGTTTGACTTATGGGTAACTTAGCACTTAGTGTTCCTTGATGGATATTCCTTCACTGCACAGCAGCTCAGTGATGCAATGCTGGCTTAGCATGTGCCATGTCCAGAGTTTGACTTTCTAAAAAACAAAACAAAACAACAAAAACTTCCACATTATTTCCTCCACCCAATATTCTTGGTCTCTGTCAACACTGTTCTTGGCCTCTGTAAGGTCAGCTCTTTTCTGGTGAATGTGAGTGCAACCATGTGTGTCCTGTTGCTGTGATAAACTACACTGAGAAAAGCTACTTGGGGTGCTGAAGAGATGGTTCTGTGAGTGGCTAAGAGCATGTACTGCTCTTGTAAAGGACCTGAGTTTGTTTCCCATCATTCATGTTGGGTAGTTCATAATTGCCTGTAACTCTAGCTTTAGGAGATCTGATGCCCTCTTCTGGCCCCCAAGGATACCTGCACTCATATGCACAGACACACATACGTTCTCATAACATCATCATCATCATCATCATCATCATTATTATTATTTTGGAAAGCAACTTAAGAGGACTTAAGCAGCTCAGCACACAGTTGGAGGTCACAGTGTGCCATGGTGGGGAAGTCTAGGCAGTAAGAGCCTGAGCAGCTGGTCACATTGTACCCACTCCAGGAGGCAGAGAGTGATGAATGATGGTGGTATCCTTGATCTCTTCGTCCTGCAGCAGATATTCTATTTTATTTTTTATAAATTTTATTGATTTTGTTTTGTTTTGTTTTTCAAGACAGGGTTTCTCTGTGTAGTTTTGGAGCCTGTCCTGGATCTCACTCTCTAGACCAGGCTGGCCTCAAACTCACAGAGATCCACCTGCCTCTGCCTCCCGAGTACTGGGATTAAATGTGTGCACCTGGCCTGAATTTTTTATAGAGCATATCTTGTTCATATTCTTTCCCCTCTCCCAGCTCCTCCCAGATCCTACCTCCTTATCCAACCAACTTCATATTCTTTCTCTCTCAAAAAACAAAACATAAAAACATAAAACCAAACCCAAACCAAAACAACAACAACAAAAAAGGAAAACAGATAAACTAAAAAACTTAACAAAATAAAAACATAGAGTTCATCTTGTGTTGGCCAACTATGCCGGGGCGTGGGACCTGTGCTGGAGTATGGTTGATTCACCCTTGAACATTCCATTGGAGGTAACAGATTTTCTCCTCTCCCAGCACGAATTAATTGTAAATAGCTTCTTGGTTAGAGGTGGGTCTTTGTGTCCCTTTCCCTGTCTCAGTGCCAGCATTTTGTCTGGTTTGAACCTGTGCAGGTTTTATGAATGCTGTCACAGTCTCCGTGCATTCATGTTTTGTCTGGAAGATCTTGTTTGCTATGAGTCATCTCCCACCTCTGGCTCGTAGAGGCTTTCCATCTCCTCCTCTGCATAGAGCCCTTAGCCTTGAGATGAGGGGTTTAATAAAGGTATCTTATTTAGGGCCGAGTGTTCCAGAGTCTATGACTGCAGAGTGTCCAGTTGTGGGTCTCTCTGTTAATTCCCATCTATTGCAAGAAGAAACTCTCTGATGAGGGTGGAGTGATGCTCCATGGGCATGGCAATATGTCGTTTGGAGTCATTTTATCGCTGTTTCTTTAGCAGAATAATAGTAATAAGTTTTCCTCTAGGCCCATGACCTATTTAGTCTCGGGTTTGGGGCCTCTCGAGTAGTGTTATGTATGCCTTCCATCTCATAGAGTGGGCCTTTAAATGTAATTAAAAAAAAAAAGTGGTTGTAGAAAGAAAAGTTTATCTGAGGAATCAAACTGCTGGGCTGTCTGGGCAGGAGGGCTGTGTGTGGACAGAACAGGAAAAGCCTTGTCAGTTTTAAGGAGACAGGGAAGGAGAGGTGTGGGCCAGAAAAGCATGGGAATTGGTGCAAGGTTAGTCTGGAGCTAGATGCTCTTGCCAGAAGCTGGGTTAGGGAATAGTGGCTTTCCTGGGAAACAAACTCATTCTTTTTTACTCCATAACAATCTGTTTACTGGGTCCAGTCAGAGCCCTTCTGCTTAGGACATTATCACCAGCACTGCCATTTTGGGGGCCCCACTTTGGATCTGACAATAACTTTTGTACCACTGTTTCACCGGTTTATCTTGCAGACAGGTTGCTGTTGTAGTCACAGGTTCATAGCTGGGAGTTACTGCTGATTACCTTTCTCCTCTGGTAGCACAGAGTACCTTCTAACACCATGCATGCTAGTCTGTAGGGATGAGGCTTCAGCTGGGCACTAGCTCAATTTCTCCATGTTTGATGACATAAGTTGTGTCTTCAGCAATATGACCCTACCATCAGGTTATGGAGAGACATGAATAGCCTTGGCAACAGCCTGTGATGTTTGGAAATCCATGGGCCCCTTTGGCCAACAGCTCAACAAGCTACATAACCTATTCCTGGTACTGGAGGCTTTGCTTGGTGGCATAAGATGTCTAGTTGGGCATTGTCTTCCCCATTATATGGTGATTCCATGTGTGCTCTACTCATACGTGCATATATTTTAGGAAGTTTCTTTTTTTTTTTTTTTTTTTGGTTTTTCGAGACAGGGTTTCTCTGTGTAGCTTTGCGTCTTTCCTGGAACTCACTTGGTAGCCCAGGCTGGCCTCGAACTCACAGAGATCCGCCTGGCTCTGCCTCCCAAGTGCTGGGATTAAAGGCGTGCGCCACCACCGCCCAGCTGTATTTTAGGAAGTTTCTATAGTAGTAGGTTTCCACGTGGCCTTCCACGTGGCCTTTAGTGTTATTTGTCCCTCCCCATAGCCCCCCCACTTCACTTCCCATCCCGTCCCCAGTCAATCCTATTGTGTTTGCCCTTTGTCTCTTTATAATACTATACTCTATTTCTTCTTCCCTGGAAGATCTGCTTCTTCTCCCTGGTCCTTTACAAGCTACCTACCCTGTGTGATTATTCACCGGAACAAATATTTACAGCTTAAAAACTAGCATCCACATCCAGGAGAAAACATTTGATATTTGTCGTTGTGGATCTGAGTTACCTCACTCACGATGATTGTTTCTAGCTCCATCCATTTACCTGCACATTTCATTTCCCTTAACAGTTGAGTAGTTTTCTTTGTATAAATGTACCACATTTTATTATCCATTCATCAGTTAATTGATAGACATCTAGGCTGTTTCCAATTCCTGGCTATCATGAATAGAGCAGCAATGAACATGGATGTCGGTCCTTTGGGCATATGCCCAAGAGGGCTAGAGCTGGATCTTTAGGTAAACCAATTTTCAGCTTTTGGAAGACCCCCACCCCCACCCCCGTGCCATGTGATTGACATACCCAACTAGTTAACTCTTTAGGGAGGGGTCAGTAGTATTTAAAGTTCTAATCTTTGGGGCAGATCAGAATTTTCTTCTCCACTCTGGCTGAAGGTTGAGCTTAGATTCCATTCTTTGCTGGAGGAAGTAGTTTTCCTGTAAAAAGGGCCCTCAACAGAGTTCTGATGTCTCCACCTTTGCATACGGAAAGGAAATTTTAAATCCTAAATAGTGGTAGCTGAGAGCAGGGCGTAGGAATCCACCCTCTATGGCCCCCAAGACAAGCTGCTCTCTGTCCAGCTCCTTAATAGCAGACTTTGAAACCAGGTGGGTTTTAACTGCCTTCTCCCCACAATGCAAGGCCAGATTCCCATTTCAAGATCAGCTAGGTCAACCCAGTGCCCACTATTAATTTCGGAACGAGGAGGGCTCACTGCCTGTAGGCTGACATTGACCAAGAATCCCTAGGATCGCAGTGTACCTTAGTAACAATGAACAAATATGCCTCGATATTAAAAAAAAAAAGTTAAGGAAAAATACACATAAGAGAAACTCTTCAGGCTGTTGGAACAGGTGGGGCTTTCCAACTTGGCGCCAGAGATTGAGTGGAGGGGACTAAAGCTGTCTTACTCTCCCATTTCCTGTATTAAACCCAGAACTATTTCTAACCCCCCCTTAGTGCCTCTTTCTAATGTTGCTACCGAGGTCCTGTTATGCCCATGACCACCACGGAGACCGAATCCTGCATGTAAAAGCAAAGAGCTTTTATTTCAAGCTTGGAGCTTGGTCTCTCTGTCTGTCCCACACAGCGGTGAGAACAAAGAGCCCTGAACTCAGGTGGTGCAGAGTTTTCATCATAGCAGAGGTTGGGGTGAGGGGATTTCCAGGGTCCAAGTCCCTGATTGGCTGACAATTGTCTAGGGGTATCTGTAAAACAAAAAGTAGGTGTGTGCTAGACTCAAGGACATCTGGCCACCTTATCGAATGGTTGGAATGTTTGGGATGCCAGGTACTTCCTCACCCCTGGGTAGATCCCTGGGTGGTATCAGCTTAAGGCTTTTCCTGGATCTGGGTGTTGCCTGCCAGTAAGCCTGTCACAGAAGCTGTGTCTAGGCCCCAAAGCTTGTCATGGCTGCTGTATGGTCAAGCTATTTTGGGGCCCCTTCGCAGTCCACTGCCAGAAAAATGCCAAAGTAGTATGCCCGGGAGCTCATCATTTTTAATTATGTGTCCTGAGTGCAGGCACTCAGAGGCCAACGGTATGGGATCCCTGGAGCTGGGGGTGGTTGTAAGGACATGGGTGCTAGGAATCAAATTCTTAACCCCTGAGCCATCATTCCAGCCCCTAGTTTTTGTTTGTCTCCAAAACAGGGTCTTACTGTAGCTCGGGTTTGTCCAGAACTCGCAGCAACCATCTTTTATCAGCCTCTCAAGTACTAGGGTTAAAAGGGACAGCCACCACGCTAGCAGGGACGCTGTCTTGCCTGAAGCAGATAAACCGCATGAAGATTGCTTCCGAGGCTGCCAGCAGGGTAGCTAGATCAGAGGCTCTGCGTGGAAAAGCGGATTCACGTTCTGAGGTCAGCAACTGTAGGTCGGTAGCAGGTCAAAGCCCAGACACAAATGCAGGTCCCCACCTGCAAACCCTGGTCCTTTACCCGCCTAGTCCCAGAGAAAGCCATTGTGATGTAAATGTGTCGCAGAGGTGTCCTGGGTCTTGCCCTGAAGAGTTCTTGAGTAAAACGCCAGTGCTTCTGGGCTCTCGATGCGCTTGCCCAGCCCCGCGTGACTGCACGCACCCACGACACGGAGATGCTGCAGCGTCTGCGCTCCTCCCTGTGCCGGGTGCTCGTCAGTGGCTCTTCGTTCGGACCTCCAGCGCCCGCCACGCGGAACAGCGGCCCCGGGCTCGCGGGATTCGCTGTGCACCACGTGTCGCCGCCGCGCCAAGCATTCCCACGCGTCCGCAGCTTCGTCATGGCCTGCTTGCCCCGGGGAACTGCAACCCTGGCCCGCCAGGTACTCGCATGGCAAAGGGCGAGGGGCGCCAGGACCAGCATCCCGCGGGGGACTCATTCGGCGGTCACGGCGGAAGGGGTCACGTGGCTCGGGGGTCACCACGGAGGATGTGGGACTGGGAGACTCGGGGTTTTGCGGCGGGGATGGAGATGATTCATGGATGCTCGGGGGTCGCCACCGGGGACTCAGGGACTGCTAGTGTCTCCAGAGAATTCTGGGGTCATCCCGGGGGTCTCCACTGGGGACACTACTGGGGACTGAGGGGGGTCACTGTGGGGCTTCAGGGATCGCCACTAGGGAAGCTAGTGGGGCTTGGGGAAACTCATGGTTCTCCACTGGAGACGCAGGAGTTGTCACTAGAGATGTTGGGGTCACAATCGGGGACGGGGAAAACTTGAGGGTCGTTACAGGGACTTGGGCATCATCAGGGATAGCGGGGATGTCACCAGGGATGCGGGTGTCACAGCCTGGAAAACTGGAGGATGAGGGAAAGCCGTCCCCACCCCAAAATCCCACCTCAGCCTCTGCAGGCTTGGACCCCTTCCCTCCTTCCTAGCTATTTAGCAAATTAGCGTCCAGCTTTTGAATGCTTGCCCCTTTCCCTAGTTAATTCCGAACTGCAGTATCTTTCATTTATTTAATTGCCACCAGTATCAAGAGGTTTTGTCCTTCAAGTGTGAGGTTTTGGCCGCGCCGAAGCACCGGGGACCCTGCGGGTGGAGAAAATGGTTCCAGCCAGTCCGCGCTCTCTCACACTCCAGGCAGCCTGCCTATTGTGCGCCTGTGATTGACAAGACCACGAGGCTGAGCGCTCTCGGGAATTTTTTTTTTTTCTCTATAAATGGCTTAAACCCTCGGTCTAGACGACTCATTCGGACATTCGGGAGACAATTGCTTTCTTGTTCATTGCGGGTGAACCCTCGCTCCTGGGCTGACCTGGAATTTAAGGAGCGCCTCCCTGAACTACTAGAAGATAAGCCAGACCTGGGGCGGGTTGGGAGGCTGGGACATCACTCCAGCTGGAGCTGACACCGGGTGCTGGACGTCCAGGCTGGGCTTTTCTGTTTTCTGTGATGGTGAGTCCCTCGATCAGGTCCCTGTGATGACCCACCTAACTTTGCTTAATGGAGGTTTAATTATTTTTATTTTTAAGGACTGCAGTAATGGATGCGCGGCGCCCTTTGCTGGAGAACGAGGATCAGAAGTGGCTGAGACTTTTAGGGTAAGGCATCTGCGGGATTGGTTAAATTAGAGGTAATGCATTTCAGGTTGAGATTGGGGGTTGGGGAATTTTAACTGTGTAAGTTTACACAGATTTCTTGAATTTTAAATTACAGCTGGGGAGGGAAAAAGTCACTCGAGATTATTACCAGTCAGCAAAACAAAATTTACCTAGCAGTAAGCTGCTTGTTTTATTTTATGAATCATACATTTTATTGGGAAAGAGTCAATTGATGAATAGGAACCTGAGGGTTTTTTTTTTCTTAATTGTATCAGCTAAACCCTTCGCCCTGCTTGTCCAAGAAAATGCACTGCGTCTTCTCTCCTTAAAAATCCTACAGTCCAGGGTTGCATTTTCTTTCCACCTGAATTGTGTAGTTTATGTATGACATGCCTCATGCTTCACAGGGGAGTTGTTGAAGGGACAGAGATAAAGATCCCTGACAGCCCTTTATCCTCATCCGCCAGCTCCCAGCCTGGAGCGGTTTGCAGATCTCCATGGGTGCTTGACTCTGCCGCTTTGCTGGCTCTGATGCGCGTTGCCAATTGTCATCCATAGTACAGACTGTCCTGTGACCTCATATCCTGGCAGAGTTCAGAGAGGGGCTTAGTCCCACAGGGGACACTCGGGGTGTGGGGACAGTGCTGGGGAATGCTGAATTCAAGATAAGCCCTCTGCTTACAACTGTTTTGTTTTAAACCAAAATATAGTATAACATGCTACAGTGAGCTGCTGTGGATTTTGTCTGTGTGATTTCTGGTGCACTGAAGTAATTCCCCAGTAGCCCTAAGCAATAGGCTTAGCTGCTAATCCTTATAGACTGCTCGGTAGTTTCCAAGAGGCTGTAGTCGGTGTGTGTGGGGCTCAGTTCTTTCACAAGTGCTTGTCTAGAATTCCATCCCCAGCACCTCCCAGGACTCAGCTATCATACATGAAAGGCTGGGGATCATTCTGGCTGTCCTGGAACTCCGTGCAAACCAGGCTGGCCTTGGGTTCTTGCTAAGCTTTATAAGACAAAGGTTCAGTGAGTCAATTTCTCAAAAGAAATTATTATATGTTTTTCAATTGAAAGGACTTTATGCTTTTTTATACAAAGTATTCAGTGCACAATGGAGTTCATAGTGAAAATAATGTATTTGTTAACTGAAGTTTGTGTGCAGCTTGGTTGTGTGTGCTGATGCCCACCTACTCTTCTTGTGCTCTTGGTGTGGCTTGAGACAGTATTGATCATCTGATGGGTTTTATTGAAAGCTCAGTGCTGGCTGTTGAACCCAGGGTCCTTGCACATACTAAGCCAAGAGCCTCTGTTCCTGAGTCATACCCTTAGCTTGGATCTCCGCTTTTGACAATTTTCTGTCTGTGGTCCAGGTCTCTCATAGATCCTTTCTTATTTTTATTGTCCCTTTCCCACTGTGATGGGGTCCTGTCAAAGCGAGGGTGATGTTTTCTAGCTGGGCCCAGAAAGCAGTCATCTTATTTATTTACTTATTTATTAATTATTGTAGGAGGACACCGTGGTGCGTGTGTGGGTGTCAGAGGGCAACTGGGAAGGGTTGTTTCTCCCCTTCCCCACCATGACTTGAGCATGCTAGAAAGAGCACAGGTGTGTGCAGTGTGCGCCTTTGCCCTCAGCCACGTTACAGGCCTTTTTTCTGTTTTTTTTTTTTCCCTAAAGATTTGTTTTTAATTATGTGCGTGCGTGTAGTAAGTTTGCGCACATCTTTGTGAGTGCCCCTGGAGACTAGATACATTGCATCCTCTGGAACTGTAGTTACAGATGACTTGTGAGCCTCTTGACATGGTGATGGGAATCGAACCTGGGTCCTGGAAGAGCAGCCTGCACTCTAGCTGGTGAGCCATCTCTCCAGCTCTCTTTAGCTCAGTCTTTTAAAGAACTGTATTTATTACCTCTGAGTCTTACTGTGGACACCAGGGTCCTCTTTGAAAGAAATGAGCTCTCTGCATCTTACAGTTCCCCTGATTGACCCCAAAGCTGTAGCATTTCTTCTTCAGACCTCTGTAGGTTCTCAGAGAGGACCCACAGAGAAGCACTGAGCAGACCAGGCAGTCTTTCTCAGTGGAGCAGAAAGCTGCAGGCGCTCATGCAGAGCCTCGTGCCTTCCAGTGCTGATTTACGTAGTCTGCGCTTTGGATATGTTTGTTTTTGTATCCAGTGCAGAGAAGAACGGCTGGGCTCGGCAAGGAAAGTGTCCAGGTGCTTCCTCATCGTAGATATCAAATCGTAAGATTGTTTTCCTTTTTTTTAAATTGAAAATATTTTTACATGTTTTTGTTTACTTACTTTGTATATGTGTGTGGTCCATGCATGTGCAAATCAGAGAACAACTTGAAGGCATTGGCTCTCCCCTTCAACCATGTTCCAGGTATTGAAGTTAGGTCATCAGGCTTGGAGGCGAAGTACCTTTACCCACTGAACCAGATAGATGGCCTGGAAACTTGTTTTTTCTTACTGTCTCCCAGTTAGCATGCTTTCCTTTAGCCTTCCAATGCCCTTAATATAAAACATCACTGAACAAAAACTGGTTGGTTGGTCCCCTCCCCCTTCTTCGTTCTGAGACAGGGTCTCACCTGTAGCCCAGGCTGGCCTTGAACTCATAGGGATCCACCTGCTTTAGCCTTTCAAACACTGGGATTAAAGGTGTGTACCAGCCCATCTGACATTTAAAGAAAAAAAATCGATTTATTTTTGCTTTGTGTGTATGAGAGTTTCCCTCCGTGTGTGTGTGTGTGTGTGTGTGTGTGTGTGTGTGTGTGTGTGTGTGTACCACATGCATGTCTGGTGTCCACATAGACCTGATTAGCATTACAGAGCACTGTAAGCTGTCATGTGGGTGCTGTGGTCTTAACTGCTAAGCCATGTCTTCAGGCCTCACCCTCACCTCCCTGTGCCCCCAGCCTTTGCCTTTAATTCCAGCACTCAGAACATAGAGGCTGGTGCATCTCTGAGCTCAAGGCCAGTTGGGGCTATATAGTGAGACCCTGTCTCAAAAAACCCTTGTCGGAAAAAAACAAACAAACAAATAAATAAAATAAAATAAAACAACAACAACAACAACAAACCCCTTGATTTCCAGAATTGCAGAAAGGAATTTAGAGTTCTTGTTGAAATTTTGTGTTACTTAGAAAACAGCTGGATCCAGGGTGTTCTTTATGTTCAAATCCAGACGAGAGGGGTGGTAGTCAGAGAAGATGCCGTGGTCCATACAAATGGAAGGAAGGCTGGACATTTTAGCATTTAGAATTTCCGCCAGTATTCGGAAGTTCGAATTCAAACACTGGTTTTAACCTCTTTCTGGTTTATTTATGTGTCTGTGTGGATGCTGCCGTGTGTGCAGTGTCTTCAGAGGCCAGAACAAGACGGCAGAAGGTCCTGGGGCTGAAGTTAACGCTTGTCTGCAAGCTTCCCGACCATGCTAGGAGCTGAACTCTGAAACAGCAGCAAGCACTCTTCACCTCTGAGCCGTCTCCGGCCTAGAAGAAACACGAATTCGAACATAAATGTACTCTCTGTGTCAGCTTGGCAGTTACGCACTCTAGCGCTTTGGTCTAGCCTGGGCTGACTGGGTGACCCCATCTCTGTTTTTCTTCTTTTTGCAATGCTGAGTGTTGAGCCCAGGATTTTAAACACAGTAGGCAAAGTGCTGTACCCTGAGCTACAAGCCCAGCTCTGGAAGCATTTTAGGCAAAGGACTCAGAACTGGTACAACTATATAAACTAAACCAGGGTCATCTTAACCTGGGGGTTTGAACTTTGATCCTCTTACTTCACAGCAAGTGTTTTTTTTTTTTCCTTCCACTGAGCTCCATTTTCCAACCGTGAAAAAATTTAAAAGCTATAAGCTAGATCACATTTCAAAATGGACCTAGAACCTCCAAGGGGCCTTGGGGCTCAGTTTGTTCAAAGTTTCGAACATGATTTTTAGCTGGGCAAAGTGCAGACCACAATATCTCCGGCTGATCTCCCAGGCTTGAGGGCCTGGGCCTGGAAAATCACTGGACTGGAGGTGGGGAAGCCTGGCGAAGCCCAGCCGGACAGAACTTAGCATTGCCCAGATTCTTTTACCTACATTTCCTTAAGTGCTTCTCACCCTAGCTGAGCTTGCTTGTTCAACTGACAAAACCACCAGGAAATACGTACAGGACAGTCTTGCCTCTGCAGGCATCCCTGGTGATGGTCCCTCCCATAGGCTGATGTTTGCAGTAGTGTGGTGAGCGAGGCTTACCGTGCCTGCTGAGCTTACGGCAAACTACATCCCGGAAGGAGGTAGCCAAGGCTGCAGTCTCAGCCAACAGCCAGAGGTCTCTGAGAGCTGGAATGTGATTGGTGTATAGGGGCCTAGTCGTCTGTCTTGGTCCATCCCTTGCCTGGTTCTCCTAACTGCGACAGCCGTAGGACCTCTGTGACCCTTTCCCCTTTCCCTTCTCTCATTCCTCCCTGTATTCCTTCCTGCCTCAGGGTCTTTGCTATGTCCTGCTTGGACCATCTGCCTGAAATACTTTAATCCTAGGTCTATAGACATCCTGCCTTCTCTCTGCACTCAGGGCAGCTCAGCCACACTGACAGGCCTCTGCAAAGCAAAGACCAACGTTCCCTTCTCTGCCTCTTCTCCTGAGTTACTTTAATTCTTCATAGTTAATCACCTTTTGATCTAGTCTTTTGGTTATTTATTATCTTAACTTTGCTAGCAGAACAAGGACTTGATGTATTTAATGACCCATGGCATTATAGGCACAGAGTAGCTCAAAAATACTAGGTTGGAGGTTTGGATAATTCTGTGCTAACCTGTGTGTCTGTCGACTGATGGTGATGTTCTTCAGGAAGCAAGGGCTGGACCTCAAGCAGGCTTGATACATTTGTGCACTCCCTGAGCCACAATGCCTCTGCAGCTAATGCTTATAATAAAATTCAGAACACTAAGAATAATGATAGTGAGGAACAGAGCTAGAGGAAAAAGGAAAAATGAGCACATTCAATTTTGATGAGGCAAAGCTTGAGTTTTTAAGTTATCCTAACTCAGATGGTCATTGAAAGTGAAAGTAAAGTTTATTCTTTATGCTTGAGGACAATTTTACCAAAGTTCAAGAGAAAAACAGCAGGGTAGACAAGCTGTACATTTTGGTAGCTGCCTGGAGGAGGTGGGTGGGTAAGGGGAGGAGAGGAAGTCTTGCTGAAGAACCATGCACATTCTTGATTCTCACTTAAAAAGAAAGTCAGAGCCATGGATGCCTCAGTGGGTGAAAATGATTGGTCTATCAGCCTGACACCATTTTGATCCCTGGAGCCCATGTTGGAAAGAGAGAACCAACTCCAACCAAAAGTTGTCCTCTGACCTCCACACAGATGTTGTGGTATGCCTACACTCACGCTTAGCATGTGTATCTATATAGGATAATAAATAGTATTTTAAAACGCCAATGCCAATTGGCTTTGCAGTGAATGAGGTCTGTCTGGAACTCAGTCTCACCTTTCAGCTCGCACTATCCATCTTCAGCCTGTCCTGTCCTGTGTTTTTCTGTGAGAAATGTTGATGATACTCTCATTGTCGCAGACTGTGGATGGGGTTGGGCGTGTAGCCCAGTTGGTAGAGTTCTTGCCTCGTGAGCACTACTTAGACCTGGGGAGATGTGCACACCTGTAGCTTCTCAGGAGGCAGAGGCAGGATGATCCTTAGCTAAGGAGAGTGTATAAGCCACCTGAGCGTCAAGAGAGTCTCACAGCCTCACCCCCTGCAGAGCTTTCTCCTCTCTGGAATTTTGTTGTTGTTGTTTTGTTTTATTTTTGTTTTTGTTTTCTACTGTTCTATAGTTGTTCTCAAGGATCAGAACTGTGGCGACTTTGGCCATTTGTGATGCTCAAACTGGCTTTGTGGAGAGTGGCTGAGAGCAGTTGTTTCTGTGTCCCTGAATAGGAGGGCTTTTGTTCACGATCTTGTCCTCCCAGAACAGAGAGGGCTTGTATCTGAGGCTCCATTCTCTGCTGGTCCATCTTTAAAGAGGAGAGCGCTCTGCCGCACTCATCTCTGCCCTGTGCGTCTGGAGGAGTCGGAGGCTTGTGCCTGGAATGCTCTGGGGAGATGGTGTGCAGCCATGGGGAGCAGTGGCTCAGTCCTTAAGGGTCCTCCTGCTACTGTGAGCAGGCCTGTGTTTCCTGGAGGAGGCCCCTCCTTTCTGAAACGTGTCGCTGGAGTCTGGTGGGAGTGGGAGCAGACCCTCCCCTCAGTCCTGCGTCTTTTCCCACACCTATCATGCTGGCACATCCCTGAGGTCTGCTTCTCATGACTTTATAGCCAAAGTCATTGCAGAGATTTGTTTGTGAGTTAGTCTTGTTATGTATGTAACGTTGGCTGGTCTGGTACTTGCCATGTAGTCCAGGCTGGCCTCACATATGTGTCTCTCCTCCTTCAGCCTCCAAAGTGCTGGGATGACAGGTGTACACTGCCACACTATTGCGGGGATTTTTGATTTTTATAAAAAATACATTTTTAGATTTGTTCATTTTGTTTTATGTATGTTTTACATTCATGTATGTGCGTGCATGCATTGTGTACATGCTTGGTACATACGGAGGTCAGCAGACAGCATCTGATCCTCAGGAACTTTGGATTTATGAATGGTTGGGAACCACTATGTGGGTGCTGGGAATTGAACTTGAATCCTCTGCAAAGAATCAAGATGGCTCCCCACACCCACAGCCATCTCTCCAGCTCCAAGATTATTGTTTTGTTTTAATTTTTTTTTTATTGCAGTAATTTATTGTGGGCGGGGAGGGGGCGAGGGTGAGAATGTGTGTGCCATGGTGCTTATGTCAGGGTCAGAGGACAACTTGTGGGAGTTGGTTCTTCTTCTACCATGTGGGTCCCGGGGATCAAGTTCAGGTTGTCAGGCTTGGCGGCAAGCGACTTTACTTGCTAAGCCCTCTTGCCAGCCCTGATGCAGAGATTTTAAATAGTTGTCTGAGCTCTGAGCACAGGTCTGGTGTATTTGGTTCTCACAAGTGTTATGGTGTTATGTTTGGGTTGTTGTTTGAGACTTGCATTGTTTTTTAGACAAGGTTGGTGAACTTCTGAACCTTCTGCCTCCACGTCTTTAGTGGTTCTGGGGGTTAAACCCAGGACTTCATGAATGCTGGGCAAGCGCTCCACCAACCGAAGCATGTCCTCAGACCCCCCAGTGTTAAATTCTGTACTAGTTGCAAACATCAAGGGATGCCTTTCACATTTGGACCTTTGCACTGTTTAGCCAGTGAGGTGTGGTTCTGATCATTTCTCCTTCCCATCCTCCTTTTTCTCCCACAGGCCAAAGACCTCGTCATTACATCAGCCACTGTCTTGAAGGAAAAGCCAGACCCCAACTCTCTGGTGTTTGGAACTACGTTCACTGACCACATGCTGACAGTGGAGTGGTCCTTGGCATCTGGATGGGAGAAACCTCACATTAAGCCTTTTGAAAACTTGTCTATACATCCTGCTGCCTCAGTTTTACACTATGGTGTGGAAGTAAGTGCTCAAGAGCTGCTGGGGCTGGGATTCTCCTCCTGGCAACCTTCTCTGGGCTGGGAAAGGCTCTGCTATCTTTACTGAAGGTTGCCATAGATGTATATATATATATAAACCTAGATCACATAGGAAGGATAGTTAGGAAAATTAGAAGTCCAAGAGCCCACACCAAGCCAGGTGTGGTGGCCACGACTGCAATTACAGCATTTGGCAAGCTAAGCAGGGTGTCTGACAGAAGGTTCAAGGCTAGCCTAGACTACTCAGTTCATTCCAGGCTGGCCCAGGTGGGCCATAGAATGACACCTCAAGGAACCCCAAAGCCATGAGTATTTTGTTAAGTTCCCTCTTTTTCTTAGGTGGTTGAGGGATTGAGAAAGGTCATAGGATGAGATGCCCATGCTCACTGCTGGTGATAGGACGGGGTGGGGTTGAATGTGCTCCTTCATGCTGGAGTGTTTGGAGAATCCACTTCCTGGCTGTCGGCAGATACACAGTTAATCACATCTGCAGAACACTGCCCCATTCCCCCGGCCCTACATTTCATTTTGTGGGATAGCTCTTCCAGCATATTGAAGGTGCTAGAGATCTACAAAGGGATTGAAAAAGGACCATAGTAAAAAAATATCAATAGCTATGATAAAATAACCATTTCTGAATATTGAATTCCAATGCTGTGCTTTTTAGAGATCTTGTACTTTATAGATCATTCTTATTATTTGTGTATAGAGCTCAGATTTCCCACCTTACCTTGGAATCCACTCATTTAATGATCTGAAGTAAGAAGCGTGTGCATCAGTGTTCAGGGCTGGAGAGAGGGCTCCATGGTTAGGAGCACTTGCTGCTCTTGCAGAGGACCAGAGTTCAGTCCTCAGCACCTATTTTAGGCAGCTCACAACTCAATCTCCAAGGAGATCAAACGCCCTCTTCATGCCTCTGGGCAAGCACACACACACACACACACACACACACACACACACACACACACACACACGAACAGACGTGGACATACGTACAATACAGGAATCTTAAAAAAAACAAATGTTTCAAATTAAATTGAGGGTTTAGAGGCGGACAGGGATGGGGCTCAAGTTCTGTCTCAGGTGCTCCTGGAGGGTTATGGAACTTGGGAAGTACAATCATTTATGATTTAATACTTTTGTTTAAGTTGATATTACCTTCAAATTTTTTTCATTACATTTATTTTTTGTGTTTTGGGGGGGCATTCCATGCAGAGGACAACTCGTGGGAACTGGCTGTCTTTTCTAAGTGGGTGTCTGTTCTCGAACCTAGGTTGTGAGACTTAGCAGCAAGGCCCTTCACTTGATGAGCCTTCTCGCCCACCCTGTAGAGGAGGATCTGTGTTCTTAAAAGTGTAAAATCAGGTAGTGCACTCACGGCTGTAGAGCAGTGGCGCTCACCTTCTAATGCTGCAGCCCTTTAATACAGTCCTCATGTCCCCCCACCCCAAAACAGAATGATCTTGTTGCTATTTCATAACTAATTCTCCTACAGTTATGAATCTGTACAAGATTCATCTGACGTACAGGATATCTGATATTTGACCCCTGTGAAAGGGTCATTTAACCCCTGAAGGGTTTCCACCCCAGGTTGAGAACCACTGCCTGATGCCAAGGGAAAGTGCATGTGATGACCTATTCTATGCAGTTCCACACTTTAGAGTGAGAGACTTAAGCACAGAGCAAGCACAAAGTCAAAGCATGAATAGCAGCTCCAAAGACTCGGCAGACAGATAGCAAAGCATGCTCAGGTTGGGGCGCTCATAGCATCTGGAAGAGACAGCCTGGGTAGCCCCGTTGAGAAAGCAAACGTCACATCACTAAACTGGTGCTCACAGCACCCTGTAAAAGGGACTGGGGGTGTCTATGTTCAGACACCCTGAGTGCCGCAGAGCTGGTCTGATCATGGGGAACTCAACAGGGTTGGGAGACATGGCCTGGGGGCCTGCTGGAGTTCCCAGCTGAAAGCAGGCTGATCTGTCCTTGAACCGGCTTCTGGTTTCAGATTCCCACCACAGACATTTTTGAACGTGGGATAAACAGTGGTACTGTTTTACTTTCCAGCTCTTCTCAAGGACACAGTGTTCTTTGCTGTTTTCTTTACTCTCCATCACAGGGTGAGGGTGTGTCTGCTCCAGGTTTGGAGGACACTTGGGGTAAACACCCTTGGGTCTGAAGTGAGAGGGGCCAGCCTTGCCTGGAGAGTGAGCTACTCAGTGAGCTCAGAAGCACGCTGCTTCCCTTTACCGCTAGTGTCCACTGCATGACCCCTGACCCAGTGGGGTCCTCTGTTCCAGAGGCCATCAAAGCAAATCCCTGGCACCTGTTGTTTTGTTTAAAGATGGGTCTCCTGTAGCCTAGGCTGGCTTCCAGCTTATAGTATAGCTGAAGTTGGCCTTGAACTCCCAATTCTGCCTCTACCTCCCAGGTGCTAGGATTACAGGTGTGTACCACCCACCAGGTGGAGTGGGTCTTAGTTTCTCTCCCAGCTGACTCCTAGTTGATGCTCTGGGCTGAGTTCATAGGCTGTTCATGCCAAGCCCTTCGCCTTACATGGCAGGCGAACTGACCATTCTCCTTCAGAAAAGGCTGCTGGTAACCTGGTGGCTTCTAGGACCCTGATTCTCAGACTTAACACTCAGAATTACAGTGGGTTTCTAATTTCCATTCATTTTTGAAGCTATGTAACCTAAATGCACAGGCACCACAGCCTGAGGACTGCTGGAACTAATTGGAAGAATTAAGGTCGTTTTTGAAGTTTAAAGATTTGGGGTTTTGAAGTAGATCAACTGAAATTCCAGCTTGACTTTTTTATATTATTATTATTATCATCGGTGGCAGGCTGGCTTCCAACTCATAGCAATCCTCCTGCTTCAGCCTCCCAAATGCTAGGATTGCAGTTAAAAAATAACAGGTCTGGGGATGTAGCTCAGTGTTCAAGCACTTACCTCACGTGAACAAAGCGCTGTGTTCCTCCTCTAGCCTGAAAACATGAGCGAAATTAGAGTTATTCTGTCAGAGTAAAGGCCACAACCTTTTCCGTTTTATTGTGACCTAATAAAAACAGAGCGCTTCTTTATGAGTCTTCGTAGCTAGACTAAGTTACCAGAAGTGTCTTCATTAAGACCTAGTGTGGACCTGACAGTACTTGGGTGACTGAGAATCCGAGACTAGATAACCCAGGGACCTAGGGTAAAACCAAATGCTACTGTTCTAAAAAAAAATGTAGCAATAAAATGACTCATCCTTACAGAAGCTTCCTTTTGCAGCAGATGGGAACAAATACAGAGACTCACAGGCAGACATTATGTAGAGAGTGAGAGACCTTGGAACACTCAGCCCTAAATGGAATGTCTCCATCAAATCCCCTCAGAGCTCAGGGGACAACCAGCCCCGCCCTCCCTCCCACCCTCCTCACTCCACCACCTTCCACCGCCCCCCCTCTGGAAAGGAGGCAGAAGAGTATAAGAGGGGATGAGGAGCCCAGGAGAACAAGGCCCTCTAAATCAGTTGAGCAAAGCTCATGTGAACTCACAGAGTCTGAGCAGCATGCACAGGTCTGCACAGGTCTGCACCAGGTCCTCTGTGTTTATATTTTGGCTTCCAGTTTAGTGTGTTTATGAGATTCCTGGGGGTGTGAACGCGTGGGTCCCTGATTCTTGTGCCTTCACTTGGGCTGTTTTCCTTCTGTTGATTTTGTCCAGTTCTGATGTGCTGCTTTTTGTTTTATCTTGTTGTATTTTATTGTAATCACTTGGAGGCCTGTTTTCTAATGAGAGACAGAAAGGGAGCTGAGGTGAGGGGGAATTGGGAAGCGTAGGAGGACGAGAAACAATCAGGATATATTATTGTGATAAAAAAATCTATTTTCAATAAAAGAAAAAAAAACTAGGTTGAGGGTGGGGATGCAGCTCAGTGTAAATGCTCCTCTGTCGTTACACAGGAAGCTCTGGGTTTGAGCACCACACTCTTGTATGTGAATATCCACACCGCCTGTGCAGGTGGTCCCGATCAGCCTTGGTGGAGACACGGTGAGGGGCCACTGAAGCAGACAGAGGCTCAGGGCCACTGGGCAGGGAGTGCTGGGAAAGTACATTTTTGGATTCGATCTAGAAAGGAAGTTTGTGGTCCGGGTGTGCATGGCCCCTGGCCTTTTGCCTACTTGCCCAGCTGTGGAGTGTAGTTACTGGGGTCTGAAAGCAGTAGTTTTCCATCGCGTGCCCTTGTCCAGGCTTTCGAGTGAGTCTTTGTTCTCCTGGGAATGTTCTTGTGCATGGAGGCAGGTGTGTGATGTGTAAAACACAGCACTGGCCCAAAGGCAGTAAGAGGTAAGGTTATTCTGAGTCAACAGTGGCCATGGCCTGGGCACATGGAATCAAGTTGCCCTGAATGACATGGCCCACCATGGAAGAGGCTACATGAACCTTTTATAGTCACAGAACAAGTCATCAGTCAGGGCACATACAGAATGTACTGCTGGGGACATTAGTCAGCACACTTATAAAATGTACTGATTGGGACATCGGGGAGCAGGTTCGAGAAGTCCTGCATCCGATGATGTTCTCAGTCTCTGGTTTATGATCTCTTGAGAGTCAAAAGAATGTGAAGTTAGAACACCAGTGGGTAAGTGATGGCTATGGAGATTGAAGATAACGCAGGATGGTTTGGGCCCTGAATCTACAACATTCCAACTCTCCACAGTTATGGAATGTTCTGAGGGATCTTCAGCTTTATGTCTGTTTTTCAGAGAACTTCACAAATCTTTCCTCCTCCTCCTCCTCCTCCTCCTCCTCCTCCTCCTTCTCTGTCTCTGTCTCTGTCTCTGTCTCTGTCTCTCTCTTTCTCCTGTGGGTGTGGGTGTGGGTGTGGGTGTGGGTGTGGGGGTGTGTGTGAGACCTTACCTGTCACTCTTTAGACACTTTCTACCTTGCTCTCTGATACAAGGACTCATTGACTTGGGACTAAGTAGGTTCGGCTGGCTGTCCAGCAAGCCTTGGAGATCTGTCTGTCCCTCGAGCTGGGATTACAAGTCTGAACCACCATGCCTGGTTTTGATTACGTGGATTCTGGGACTTGAACTCAGGTCCTCATGCTTACTTGTGTGTATCTATGTGAGCGTGTGTGTGTGTGTGTGTGTGTGTGTGTGTGTGTGTGTGTGTGTGTGGTGCCATGGTGCACCTGTGGAGGTCAGAGGACAATCCACAGGAGTCAGTTTTCTCCTCACATAGGTTCCGGGGTTTGAACTCAGGTCACGGAGGCAATCATCTTTATCTGTTGAGCCATTTGGTCTGCTCATCATTATTTTGTTGATTATCAGTTCTCTAGTAAGCGTCATTTTAGTATTTAGTGTGACGAAGCAGCTACTCCACAGCACTCACTGCACAGCTTACTTTGGTGTGCTCTAGTACTGCAGCCTTAGGGGAAGCAATCTCACCTTGGCCAGGAATTTGTGAGTCAAACTAGTCACATTTTTTTCAGGGACACTGTTTTTACTTGAAAGGACATGATATACTTACTTTGATTTGGGCATTTGGCATTCCCTTGAAGAAGAAATTAAATGGCTCTGCCATTTCAAGTGCAGTGATGAACATTTGTTACCGGTGATTACCTTCTTGCTGGAGAGATTGGTGGAATCTGGAGGGCTAGTGATGTAGGCAGTTGGTGGAGTAGATACTTGCATGCACACAGCCCTGGGGTCAACACTTGGTACTGAGAGAAAGAGGAAGAGGGCCCAGAGAGATGGCCCAGTGGTTAAAAGCACTTCTGCCTGTGGAGAAGACCCAGGTTCATGACTGCTCACAATCACCTCTACCCTTGTTCCAAGGAACCAGACACCCTTTTCTGGCCTCTGAACACACTAGGCAGACACACTCATATACATTAAAATAAATTGAAAAGAGGAAGGAAAAGAAAGAAAGAAATAGAATTTTTTGTCAGGTTGACCACTTTGAGCTCTTAGCAGGCTGTTGATGTCAGCCTTTGGAGGCTGACCCACCTAGCTCTCTCAGTCACTGGTTTTTCCAAACCACTGAACATTACAGATTTATAATAAAGATATTGTAAGGGCGAGGACTCCTCTGAGGGCGTCTTGATGTGCCAGATTAACCTAAACAAGTCCCTGGACTTATCTTCATTTCCTTCTGGTGAGATGGGACTTTCAGGGTGTTCCATCATGAGCCTGGAGGGTGGTGGGAGGCGGTGGTTGCCCTGTGCACACCTTCAGTCGTTCAGTCCCCTGTAAAGCTGGTACTGTCAGGAAGAAAGAAATCTTGGCATGTGTGAGTTAAGTTCCCATCAGGCAGTAAAATGGTCAGAGCAGTCTTGCATGAGCAGGACCTTAAGATTGGACTGTCTCCCAAAACTAGACTAACAGTTGGTCCCTCCCCTCCTTCCCTTCCCCCTCTCTTCTCTCCTCCCCTCCTCCCTTCCTCTCCTCCCGTCCTTAGCCTGCCAAAGGTGCGTTCTCAGCTCCTGGCCAGGAGTGGGTGGAGGTGGTAGCAGTACACTTTGGATCTTCCCTTCCTGATTGTCTATCAGGTCGAGGACTGAAAGGAGGACCCCTTTCCTTCCCTTCTCTCCCCATCGCTCCCCCTTCCCCGCCCCTCTCCATTCCAGTTATTCTAACGTGTTCTGTCAACTGTTCATCTGAAGTTGAGGCCAAGGGCAGCAACTTCACCACTAAGATTGTCTTCAGTCACCTCCTGACACCTTTCCTTCTTCCTCAGCTGTTTGAAGGCTTGAAGGCCTTTCGAGGAGTCGATAACAAGATCCGATTGTTTCGGCCTGAACTCAACATGAAGAGAATGTGCCGATCTGCTCTGCGGGCCACTTTGCCGGTATGCACATTGGTGTTCCCTTCCATTTCATGAGTTGTTCTAGTCTTCCATCAAAAACAAAACAAAACAAAACAAACCTTTCCTGAATAATTGCATCAGGTTTTCCACAAACTGTATAAATGCCGACTTTATCTATGCAATGCCCTTCAGTTAAAGGTCAGAGGAAACCTTGCAAGAGCCAATTCTCTCGACCACGTGGGTTGATGGCAAGTGCCTTAACCTGCTGAGCCATCTTAAGGCATTTGTTATACAATTATACATTTTAATGCCTTTGTGTAGAGAGGAGAATTAAAACTCAGCCTAGGGGAAGTAAACCACTTGTCTGTGGTCACTCAGGAGGGTGAGAAAGCAGGCTGAGGTTTCTTTGATTTCCCAGCCAAGTGTTCATGGCATCGATTAAACTTCATCTCTGGCCAGCTGCACCCAAGACTTGGCTTGTTGACACGGGTTACCAGTGTCGATGGTCACCCTAGTGTCTGGCATCCCTGCACTGTGATCATGGGTGAAGGTCAGCCCCTGAGCTAGTGTGTGGTGCTGCTCCACCTTGTGTAGCTCTTCATATCTCTGCAAGGGTCCCTCTCTGGCCTGTGGCCATGAGGAAACTGCTCGACCATTTTACAAAGCCTGTTTTGTAACCCATGGGTTAAGGGGATGTCCTCTGAGGGATCAGCTGCCCCTTGTCTTTCTGACCAGTGTTCAGGATGTCATAACATGCACTAGTGACATTCCACACTGGTGTCTCACAAGCCGCTTCTGGTCTTGAAAAACCAGGAGTCCTTAAATTTCAAACATGCAAATTTTATCTCTATTTTTCCTTCGTGGTTTGTGTTATGTTTTTCCTGGGTAAGAAGTTCTTTTGAGCCTTAAAGTTGAAGATATTATCTATTTTAAAAACAGAAATCATAATGTTTTGTTATACTTGTTCATAATATCCAGTTATAATTGAGACTATAAGAGGCCACAGATGTCAATTTTTAAATAGAAGTCCTAATATTTTGTTAGATTTGAGTATAAAATCCAATTATAATTGATTTAGGAGTATGAGGCCACAGACATCCATTTTAAAATTAAAAAACTGTAATTTGTTATATTTGAATGTAAAACCTAATTATAACTGATGTGGAAGTGTGGTAGAGGGGTCTAATTTCTTTATCAAAAATCTCATTTGTTTGTTTGTTTATTGGGGGGAAGGAGGCAGTGTGGGGTTCAGAAGACAGTTTTGCCTTCTCTCTACTCCGTGGGTTCTGGGGATCAACTCGGGTCATAGGCAGCGACAACACGTGCCTTTACATGCTGAGCCATCTGAGGCCTCAGGAGATCTGATTTTTTTATCTTTTCCTTATGAATAATTCACACTTACATAATTTTCTATTTTGCCAAAGTGTCTACAGAATTTTTTTAAGTGTTTGTTACGGATACCTTTCGTGGTGTTTCACGTTGGGGAGAATGAATGGAAGCTGCTTGTTCAGGAGCCGACCGGGACTGTAAGATGGGAGCAGTCTTGGAAACGGAGTTTCTGTTGGCTCTCTGTTGAAGGTCTGCATTGGTGTCCTGGTTAGCGTTCATTAGGGATTCTGTCTTTTCAGGTGTTTGACCAGGAGGAGCTTCTGGAATGCATTCGGCAGCTCATACAGATAGACCAAGAGTGGGTCCCGTATTCCACCTCTGCCAGTCTCTACATCCGCCCCACGTTTATCGGGACTGAGGTAAACCTGACTGTATTTGGGGGAAGGATTTTATGATTAAAAAGCCTTTCAAAAATTATGGTTGCAGAGCGAGATCCAGGACAGGCACCAAAACTACACAGAGAAACCCTGTCTCAAAAACCGCTCCCCCCCCAAAAAAAATGACCTATTTTGCGTATGTACACAAGTGAGCATGTGTGTGCCACTGTGTGTGTGGAGGTCAGAGACTGTCTTGGGAGCTGGTTCTGAAGGAATTCTTATGAGCAGAGGACACCCCAAAGCCAAGTTGCCGGCACCAAGGAGATTTGTTTGCCCCAGAGAGACAGAGGCAGGGAATAAAAGGCAAAGACTGGAGACAGAGGATGAGGGAGAAGGGGGAGGGATGTCCTGGGGGTGGAATGGAGACCGGAAGGTCTGCCTCAGAGAGGAGACAGACATGGCCCATAGACAAATGACAGTTTATAAAGGTAAAGGGGAAACCTTGGGTTAGGATGAGGTGTTGATAGGGCATGTTAATTGGGTGAGCCAAAGAGGGGCTTTTGCTCTAATACTGTGATAGCTGGAGCTTGGCAGTCAACCTCAGGAGGAGGAAGTGGCCAAATAAGGGAGTAGACCTTGGTGGCTGGATTTAGGAATGTGATCTAAGGGCTCTTTAGTAAGGCAGAGGGAAGAGGGAGAGGGACGCAGCCCGGGCCATGCTTGCTGCGTTCTGGCTGGCTAGAGTTCCCTCAGGTTTTCCCTTCTACTGTGTGGGTTCTGGGGATGGAATCGGGTACTTATGCTCAGTAGCAAGTGGCTTCCTCTTCACTGAGCCGTCTTGTGTGCCCCCAAGTGTTGTTTCCACGGCTGGAGACTGAAGCCAGGGATGAGCACTATTGCTCAGCTTAGCCTCCGGCATGCTTCTTTCTTGAGCCTTTAGTGTGTGGTTTGAGTGACACCCCCCCCACACACACACACACTCTATCCCTCCCATCCCAGTCACCCTCCAGCTCTGTTCATCCTCCCAACTGTGAAGGCCGTCTTTCTGTGAAAGATGAGATAGGTTTGCGGGGTGACGGTTTGCCACCATCAAGTCGGTAACTGTAGGCAGTTCACTCAGGACTAACTGAAGAGAAGGCATGGTGATGTTTGCTCTCCCTTGACTAGTCCGAGCTTGCAGGGGTGTGCCTCCCCCACGACAGACCTGGGTGTGGATGTGACCGTACTGTAGAAGTTATGGGAGAGGGCTTGGTTTTATTTTCATTTTCCTGAATCCTCAGCATCTCTTGGTAAAGAGTAGGAAGAGAGGGTCCCAGTCCAAAGAACAATTACTGAAAACGTAATTCATGAGGAGCCTTCGGGAGCTGGAAGGGAGGGACGGTTTGAACAACCAACAGGGTTGAGGGATGGGCCTAGCTTGTTGGCAAGTGTCCCTACCCCCTGAGCTGTCCTGCCAGTTCCACTCTTTATAAGATAAATGTACTTCAGACGGTTTCCCTGTCTGTTACTGGCATCTTTTGAGAAGCAAGCATTTAATTATTTTCGGATTCATTCATTTTAATTTATGCATGTTTCACCCACATGTATGTGGACATACCACATGTGTGCTTGGTGCCTCAGGAGGTCAGAAGAGAGCACTGGATCCTCTGGAACTGGATGGCTGTGAACCGCTATATGGGTGCTGGGATCCAAACCCAGGTCCTTTGTTTCTCTGTGTAACAGCCCTGGCTGTCCTGCACTTGCTCTGGAGACCAGGCTGACCTTGAACTCAGAGTCATCCTGCCTCTGCCTCCCAAGTGCTGGGGTAGCAGGCGTGGGGTGACCCACCAGACTCAAACATTTACTTTTAGTATAAAGTTATCGTTTGCATTTTGTGGTTTCTGTGCTTTGTGTTTTAGAGGCTTCCTCTCTTGGTCATTCTTCTGTTCTAAAGTTTTTATTTCATTTAAACATCGTCCGTATGGATGCGGACTTTGTGCTGAAGAACTCTCTTTCTTCATGTAGACACAAGTTGTCCAATCCATCCCCTGGCTGGCCTGCTTTTCCACATTGATTGCAGCGCCTGCTCACAGCACGTCAGGTTTCATTGAGAAAGTCGAGGGCTTTCTACCCATGTCTGCCTTTAAGAACGAGAGTGCTGTTTCTGACGCCTGTGCCTTGCTCTGGACCTTCTTTCGGTGTTGGGCCCTTGTTCACCTGACCTGCTGGTCTCTGCCCCCTCACACACTCAGCTGTGGTTATTGGCCTCTCTGAAGAGTCTTAACTGTAGAAGTTAGTGTGGGCTTGGCCTTTTGTTGACAAGACTTTCTCTGGGGAGATGCAGCACACGTCTGCTTACCCCAGATAGGGAGCCCATGACAGACTGAAGTACGGAGACCGTCAAAGTCCAACTTGGTGAACCAGTGAGTTTTATTGTTCTTTACAGGAATACGGGGGAGGGGTTACTTACAGGGGCAGAAATGACTCAGGACAGCTGCATCACCAAATCCCATCTCAGCACAGGTGACAGCTCACAAAAGCCGGGAGCCTGGAACATGGCCTGCAGGCAGATTAAGAGGTTGGAGAATGTCCTTTCCAAGTCTGGTCTAAATCTCTTCTAAGCAGATGGGCTGGTTTTTGCTTCTTCCAGGCAGCTGGTCTGGTCTGTTTACTTCGCAGCTTGTCTTGTCTGAGAGTCATCTTTGTGGCTTAGCTTTCCTGAGAGGAACCCTCAGCTTTTATTGCTTATCCTGGCAGGGACCGGCCTAGTGAATCTGGTCAGTCTCAGGGACCTCCTGAAGCTGTTCTGAGTTGTTTACCTGAAAGCTAAAGAAGCGTCCCTGGCAGATGGGATGTTGGAGGAGACTGTTACACAGCACCTTATTTGTTCTTCACTGTATTTATCTTTGAGACAAGGTCTCATGTATTCCTGCTAGCTGAGAACGTACCTGCAATAGACCAGGTTGGCCTCAACACTGCCTTGATTGTGTCGGGTGAGCCTTCCCAGTGCTGGAATTGCAGATTTGAGCACAGGGCTTGCCAGCCCCCGCCCTGCCTTTTTGAGGATCAGGGTCTCACCCTCTCTCCCCGACCAACCTCAAACTTACGGTAAACCTCCTGCCTCTGCCTCCAGAGTGGGATTGCAAGTGTGCACCCCCACATCTGGCTCACCCCCACATCTGGCTCTGTGTTTGCTCTCTTCCTCCTGGCACAGTGCTTGAGCTGGTAGGTGGAGCGGCATTGTCAGAGCTGTGAGGGGATCCTGTCTGAGGAGACTCCTAGTCCTGTGGACCACCTCTTGCTGGGCCGCCCTGTAGCTCGGAGGAGGCCCCAGCAGCCCCATCCGTAACAGGCCAGACAGAAAATAAATAGCTTTGGTTTTGTAGGCCAGACAGAAAATAAATAGCTTTGGTTTTGTAGGCCACTCAGCTCTGCCCTGCCAGTAGAAAACGAGCAAGCACATCCCATCACACTGGAAAGGAAGGAGCAGGCTGACAGGCGGGGAGCGAATGACATGTCCTTGGGTGATGTGCCGTGTTCCTCTCCTATTTCCCAGAGTCCCTGTGCACTTGACCATGTGGACATTTCTGCTCATGACAGTCTGTCTTCTAAGTGCTCATTTTCACAGTTTCAACACTGAGTGTCGAGCTCTGGGACCATATTCTCCTGTCATTTATGTCACCGTTGGCTTCATTTCCATGTGACCTGAGTGGTTATTCGGGAATGCAGGAGGCGGCTTTGCTCTGCAGGAGCCGAGGCCAGTGCCATGGGAGATGGAGGAGGAGGACAAGGCGGAGGTCTTCCTGCATTCCAGGGCTGCATCCTTGCACTCCGGGCTGTGTTGGGCTGGCATCTGTGAGGTGTCTTTAGCCCAGCAGTTAAGCCACAGAGGAAAAGGATGCAGTACTTATATAGAAATGTCATGTTTCTTTGTCCTCCTCTGCTCACTCTGTGGGTCATTGTGGAGTCACTGTTCTCAGAAGTGACCTTCAGAGTCCCTGAAATGTAAGCCAGGTTATCTATTATCACCTGAACCCACAGAGTGGAGCTATTATCTATGGCAAACCTGTGGGAGGCCACCAATGTATTGCTCAGCTGGGTGACCTTCAAATGTAGTGACTTTTGTATGAGACAAGGTCTCATGTATCTCAGATGGGCCTGAACTCACTATGTAGCTCAGGCCGGCCTTGACCGCACAGCGATCCTCCTGCCTCAGGCTCTCAAGGGTTTGAGATTGCAGTTGCATGCCATGGTGCCTGCCTCTACATTTTCTGTAAAGGATGTCTTACTAAGGTTCAGTTGTCTTTCTACAAATATTTGATAAAAACCTGGAGTAACAGGGCTGGAAAGATGGCTCAGTGGCTAAGAACTCTTGGCTCTTGCAGAGGACTTGAGTTTAGTTTCCAGCATCTATATGGTGGCTCACAACCATCTGTATTTCCATTTCCAGGGCATTGGAAGCCCTCTTCTGGCCTCTGCAGGGACCAGGCACACACACAGTGCACTTACACCCATGTAGGCAAACACGTGGAGTAAAATGCAATATGAAATGATCCTGCACTTCATGGAGTTCACTGGTTATTGAAACGAAAGAAATAGTAGATGTAAGATGACTGCATGTTAGTCTACATTTGACAAGCAGGGTGCTGGAGTGGCAAGTACCACCAGTCCCTAACTCAGGCTAAGGGCACTTGTTCCCTGAAATGACACCTACATGATGTATAAGATGGGGTTGAAGTGCTTAGACAGGGACGAGATGTGTCTTAGCATGGTTGGTTACTTTGTCGCAGAGAGTTAACTAACTATCCCGTTGTTGTGGATAAATAAATACTGTGACCAAAAGCAGCTTGGGGAAGGAGTTTCTTTCAGGTTACCTAAGGCTCCTGGAGGAGAGTTCGTCAAGGCAGAGAAGGTATGGCAATGGGCAGAGAGAAACGGTGGGGGACAGGAAGTTGGCTGACCACATTTTCATCCACAAGGGAAGGGGGATCAGAACATAAACCCACAAAGCCCTGCTGCCCGGTGACACATTTCCTCCAGCAGGGTTGTACCTCCTAAAGGTTCCACAGCCTTTCCTGGACATCGTCACCAACTGGAGACCCAGTGTTCAAATTCGGGCCTCCCCCACACAGCCTGAGTGTAGCTTAAACCACAGACCTATTTTCCCAGTGCTTTGGAGGCTGGGCATCCGAGCCTGGCCGTGGCCAGCTTCTGGTGAGGCCTGCCAGCCACTCCTCAGTGACCATCGTGTGCCAGTAAGGTAGAGAGTTTCAGTGCCTTTTTTTCTTTATGAGGACCCAAGTCCAGCTGGAGGGATTTACTCTTGTGACCTCACATGATGTTATGCCCCACCTTAAAGGCCCTGTGTCCTCGGCCAGCCACATCGTAGCCGTGACATTCTATCCTTACTGTCAGCTTGACTGGATTTGAAAATACTTAGGAGATGCACATCTGGGCATGTCTGTGAGGGCACTAACAGAGAGGTTAACTGAGGAGGGAGAGCTATCCTTCGATGTCACCCATCATGTGTCCTGCCTAAATCAGAGGGAAACTGAACTGACCGCCATCTGCCCCTCTTCCTGACTGAGGACAATGTGACCGACACTTGACACTCTCTGTACTGTTCCTTCACTAAGTGGCTTCTGCCGAGTATGGGAAAAATCATTACTGTAGGGAGTCAGGGCTTCGACATGGATTTGGGGGACATAATTCAGTTGCTGGTAGAGATGGGGAAGGCAGGAGAGAATGCGGAGGGGGGAGGGATGAGAAATCGAATGAGCACATGATGTCTGAGCTGGGGATGCAGAGAGCATGAGGGCTGCGGGGAGGAGCCAAGCAACAGAGTGTACATTCAGGGGAGGTCATGGGTACTGTATTGATTATTGTTACTATATGTATGTGAGTTTTTATCCCCATGTATGTACGTGCACCACATGTGTGCCTGGTGCCCAAGGAGGCCAGAAGAGGGGACCTCTGGGCCCTCAGCCTAATGGTTCCCTTCATTTACAGATTCTCTGTCATTTTCTTACTTATTTTAATCTTTAAAAAAGGTTTATTTTTAATTCAGTGTGTGTGTGTGTGTGTGTGTGTGTGTGTGTGTGTGTGTGTGTGTGCATGTGCGCGCAGTTGCTGGTAGAGTCCAGAAGAGGGCTTTGAACTCTTGAGAGCTGGAGTTGCAAGTGCTGTGAGTCATCTGACTTGGGTGTTGGGAACTGAACTCCGCTCCTGGAAGAGCAGCAAGCTCTCTTAACCCCCCTGAGTCATCTCTCCAGCCAAGTTGTTCTTCATTTTCTTCTTCTTTTAAAGGTCTATGTAGCTCCAAACTTATATAGCTGAAGTGGCTCTGACCTACTGATCCTCCTGCCTCAGCCTCCTAAGTGCTGACATGACAGGCATATGCCACAGTACCTAGCTCCATTTTCTCCTTTAACTCTGAAACCTTTTAAAAAAGAAGTCTCCGACTGAAAGAGAAAGCTAGCTGGTCTCGTTGATAGCTGTGAGCCCCTTCTGTGCTTTTGTTTGCTTTGCTGGTTAGAACTGTCCCACGCAGCACCCCCTCCCTGGCTCCCACTGCTGCACTCTCTGCCTCTGAGGCCACACTGTTTCAAATGGAATTTCTCGGCTCACTGACTCCTTTCTGCCATCCTTCAAATAACTAGTGACATCACGCCCTTCTGTGAGGGATTCTGCGTGACCCAGAAAGAAGTGGTGATTCTCACAGTGAAGTAGGCTTTGTTTCACATCACACCTAAGAATCATTCCTCTATGCAGAGTACAAAGGGGTTTGACTATTGCGAAGCTTAGCATAGGCAGTAAAAAAATCTCTCCCCGTCTCTGTCTCTCCTCCTGTGTACAGAAACGCATATACATATATAAAGGCATTGGTGCTTCTGCCTCAGTATGGTCTCTTGAAGCAGCGAAGTACTACATCCTTTTCCATTCTTTATCTATTCAGATTCGATGAGGATACTAAGTCTAGCATTGCTCCTGATCAGGCTGGGGTGTAGCTTAGTGGTCTGCACTGACCTAATGTGTACCTTAAACTCCCAACGTCTCCCCAGAAACACCCCCACCCCAAGAAGGAGCTACTGTAATCATAGTCCTTGGGAGGCTGAAGCAGGAGGATTGCTCTGAGTTTGAGGCCAGCCTGGGCTGCATAGTGAGACCCTGTCTCCCAAAGCCAAAACAAAAGCACCCTGAAATGTCCGAGAGGATCAGACTTGTTGCTTGTAGCCCCCATCAGCTGTTGACACCCGTATTTCCCCTGGGTTACGTGGCTTTGTTTTAGTTGATCAGAAACAACTATCATGTAAGGACTCTGTTGACTGTCATCTGACTGACAGCACACAACACAACTCCAAACCGAGCACAGGATCTTAATCGCTTTCCAGGGCAGAAGTGAGAAGCTTTAGTCAGGGATCCTGAGGGGAGAAGCGCCTGTCACCAAGCTCCTTCTCAGAGCCTAGAATGACATTTGACTCACGCTCAGTATTGAAACGGCATTGAGACTTTCTCCCATCTGCTCCTCCAGGAAAGCCAGTGAATTCTTTGATTTATTTATATTTATTTATTTTTATTTTAATCTTTATGTCTATGAGCATTTTGTCTGCATGTGTATCTGTGCACATGGGTACTGTGCTCACTTGAGGCCAGAAGAGGGCATTGGATCTCCTAGAATTGAAATTACAGATGGTTGGGAACCTCCATGTTGGTTCTGGAAACTGAATCTGGGTCTTCTGCAAGAGCAACAAGTGCTCTTAACCACTGAGCCATCTGCCCCCCTCCCTCAATGAGTTCTTTTCATGGAAAGACAATGAATGAAGGTGTGGTCCACAGGAGCTTGCAGATGTGAGTGGACCTGTCTTAAATTTAGAAGGTATGAAGTTACATTCTCAGATGCAGCTTTGGCCAGCATTGAGAAATGCTAACGTATAACTTAGCTGTTGCTAAGGATACAGATATGAATGAAATGATTCATCAAGAACAGATATGAATGAAATGACTCATCAAGATGCTTTTTCTAGAGGCAGATTTGATGGAGGTGCTGAATCCTGCCTTTCTCCTTCTGTCTGCTCTCTGCCGCCCCCTGGTGGAATAAATGCAAATGAAGCACAGTTACAAAGTGAAATTTGCTTTTGCTTTGGTACTGCTGTTGAAATCTAGAGGGCTTTGTATTCTCCGCCACAGATCTTCCTCCTCAGCCCGAATGAGGTAAAATTCAGTACAGAAAAAAAATTCATTCTGTTTTAGGTGATTGTTACTTTTTTTTAGTAGAATGCAAATTGCACTGGCGTGTGTAAATCCAGTGAGGTGTTCCAGAATTCATGTGGTAGGTGACAAAGTGTTATTGGGTTGTACATCAGAAAGACAGTCCATTTAGAATTTAGAAGATAAATGTGGCCTTCAGGTGGCAGTTAGCACAATGGACCTGCAATTTACTCCGAGTGGCCTCTCTGGATTCCTTATTGTTTTTGTATCAGTTACTTTCCAGTTGTGATAAAACACAGTGAGCAAGGTAACTTATAGAAGAGTTTATTTGGGCCTGTGATTCAGGAGGGAGTCCCTCGTGGTGGGGGAGGCTAGCAGGAAGCCAGAGATCACTTCTTCAGCCACTAACTTAAGAAAGTCAGTGAGGCTGCAAACTGTCAGCCCTCAGGAAGTGAGGCCCTGCTAGGGGCGAAAGTTCTTATCTTCCTCAAGGGAATCCAGAGACAAAGCTCATCTTGCAAAGCAGAGCTTGAATTCCAAAGAGAACCTGAAGTGGGCTGATGATGGGTAAATCTAACTAATCTTATCAGTAAAAACCAGGAGTCAATGTCAGAGTAAAAACCTGAAAGATCAGAGAAGCAGGGGAGCAGCCACAGACGCTTCCTACCTCTTCTGTTCCTCCATCCAAAAGGGCTGAGATTCTGTCTCCGCCCCACCTTGCCATTTCCTCTCTCCTCTCTGTACAGTCCTCCAGACCTCTATGGTTAACTAGGGCTAGCTCCGTCCTCTGACTCCAAGCAAGCTTTATTTGTCCAAACATGAACAAAATATACCACAACAGGCTGACCTGTTAACGGGAGGAGCGGCCCAGTGAACTCTGGGTTGTGGATTTTGACATTTCACTTTGCATTAGTGTTCGTTAACTGTACCCAATGGGTCTCCTGACGTTTTCACTTCCTCCCGTAGTGTATTTGGAGCTGTGTGTTCTCCTCCCATCACTTCCCCTCCCTCTCGTGAAGCCCTCCTCTTCCAGGCTAGTTGTACTGGGTTTACTTGGTATTTTTATGGGTATTTATAAGGTGAGTGGTGTGTATCGTGTAAGGTGACCCCTTTTCCCTCTGGTTATTGTGGGCAGGCTTTCCCTGTTAGGGAATTTTAGGGTATTTCTTCCCACCAGTTTCTAGAAAAGCCCACAGGGCAGAGTGGGTGACAACAGCCAGGAGAGTGTTACAATGAAGCCAGGGCCCGCTGGTGTTGGTGTGTAGCCCCTGGGAATGTACCCTCACTTCTGGCACAGTAGAAGTATCCCGATGGCCACTTAGCCACAGGAGCGCTCTGAGCAGAGGCACAGCTAAGCTGCAGCAGCCGGATCCCTCCATCCACTCCTGCCCACTCAGGGTCAGTGCCATTCTTTCAGAACTGGGAAGGAACAGTGTGTGTTCACGCACAGCCTCCCTCCCAGATGAAAGGATAGTGGAGTTTCCAGGATCTTCATCCTGCATGGGGGTGAGGGGAGGAGATTCCCATGTTCCGACAAAGTTCCTGTTAAAGAACAGACACTTGCCTGGTGTGGTGGTGCACACCTTTAATCCCAGCACTCAGGAGGCAGAGGAGGCGGATCTCTATAAGTTCCAGAATAGCCAGGACTATGTAGAAAGACTGTTCCCCCTCAAAAAACCAAACCAAACCAAACCGATAACAGGAAAAACCAACCCCAAACCAGCCCCAAAGCAAAGGCTCAGTCACAGTTCACCATCAGTTTGTTCTAGGGTCTTGGACCCCTGCTTGGTCTTCCTGATAGAGAGAGGTGGAGGCTTTTAGGTGACGTTGTTACCTACACAGGCTGTGTGTGTGTGTGTGTGTGTGTGTGTATGTGTGTGTGTGTATGTGTGTGTATGTGTGTGTGCATGTGTGTGTGTGCGTGTGTGTGTATGTGTGTGTGTGTGTGTATGTGTGTGTGTGTATGTGTGTGTGTGTGTATGTGTGTGTGTGTATGTGTGTGTGCATGTGTGTGTGTGCGTGTGTGTGTATGTGTGTGTGTGTGTATGTGTGTGTGTGTATGTGTGTGTGTGTGTATGTGTGTGTGTGCATGTGTGTGTGTGCGTGTGTGTGCGTGTGTGTGTGTGTGTGTATGTGTGTGTGTATGTGTGTGTGCGTGTGTGTGCGTGCATCACGGCACAGGAGTACAGGTGTACAGGCTAGAAGTCAGCTTCTGAGGTTGTTCTCTCGTCTCACCTTGTTGAGGTGAGATCTGGCTGCCATGTTGTGTACCCCAGGCTAGCTGGCCAACAAGCTTCTGGCAGATTGTCTTGTCTCCTCTTCCCACTTCACTGGAGGAGTGCAGGGATTACAGACACATCCCACCACATCTGGCTTTTTAGCATTGGTCCTGGGGATTGAACTCAGGTACTCAGGCTTACATGGCAAATATGCCATCTCATCAGCCAACAGAGTTTTTCAAGGCTTACAGATATTTACCATCCAGTTCTTCTTCTCCTTCTCCTTCTTCTCCTTCCTCCTCCTCCTCCTCCTCCTCCTCCTCCTCCTCCTCCTCCTCCCTCCCTCTTCCTATTTTTTTTCAAGCCAGGCTTTCTCTGTTCTGGAACTCACTCTGTAGACCAAGCTGGCCTTGAACTCAGAGATCTGCCTGTCTCTGTCTCCCAAGTAGTGGGATTAAAGGCGTGCAACATCTCCACCCAGCTACTACCTGGTTCTTAATGGGTGGGCCCTGATAGACAGTGTGCAGTAGAGGCAGGTGTATTGGAAATGCAAGTAAAAGGCCACTTGAGAGCCCAGCATTAGCTTGTCATGCAGACAGCATAAGGTGTGCCAGCATCCACAGTTACTGTCGCTCTTTATGGCTGCCATCCACTGGGATGCAGGCAGGGCAGGCTGCAGCGGCGTGGGCAGGGCAGGCTGCAGTGGTTAGCCCATCATGGGCCATCCTGGTTGGTTTGTCTGTTCCTGAGGTCTTGCACTGCATAGCTGACTAGAGACAGACCATTCTCCCTTTATGACACTCGGCCTCCGGGACTTTCAGTCTCTAATAATCCACTGACCCGACTTAAGAGCCTCCCTCATGTTGGAGGAATTTGTAGGTTTTTGATACATGTAGAAAAGGCTATCTTTTAGTTATTTGTTGTTTGAAGATTTATTTATTTTTATTTTATGTGCATGGTTGTTTGCCTGCATTTTTGTATGTACGCTATGTGTGTACAGTACCCGTGGAGGCCAGAAGACGGAGGGCACTGGATCCCCTGACAGTCGAGTTATGAACAGCTGTGAGCTTCCATGTGGGTGCTGGGAACTGAACCTGGGTCCCCTACAGGAGCAGCTAGTGCTGTTAGCTGCTGGACCACCTCTCCAGCTCCCTGTTCATGATGTGAGGTCTGGGTCATTCTCTCCTGTCCTTTTGATGTTATTTCTCCTGTCTGTCTTTGCCTCTAGAAAAGCTACCCCCCTGCTGCCTTTTCTGTACCTTCCAGGCAGGCGTGATCACAGCCTCACTCCCCATCTACTCTCCGCTCACTGTCCTCACATGTTCTGGAGTGCCCAGCAGCAGGCTGGGAGAAGAGTTGAAGGGGTTAGAGACAGACTCCTCACCTGCTGTTGGCAACAGCAGCAACTGCAACTGCAAGATGTGTTTGTCCCTCTAAAATCATAACTCAGAGAGCAAACCAAAATGAAACTTAAAGCTTTTAAAATTACAATTATTTATGTGTGTGCAGGGTGGGGGTCAGTTCTCTTCTCCCCACCGTGTGATGTTCAGGGATCATCACAAGTGAGTTGAGTCTGCAGGCTTGACAGCAAGTGCCTTTACCTACTGAGCCATCTTGTGTCCCCTCTGGTCCTGCCCCTCCCACCCCAGAACTTAAATACCCATTGTCAGTGTTTTCTTTAAAAGGCTTTGTGTCACTGGACTTTGGTTGGGTACCCCTTCTGGGAGGTGGGCACAGGTCTATTCTAGACTTTAAGAAGGAAGTTCCACTGTCAATTACAGAGGTGTGCATTTTCTCTTTATTACAGCAATCTCTTGGAGTCAAGAAGCCATCCAGAGCCTTGCTCTTTGTGATCCTGAGCCCTGTGGGACCTTATTTTTCTAGCGGAACCTTTAATCCAGTGTCACTGTGGGCCAATCCAAAGTATGTCAGGGCCTGGCAAGGTGGAACTGGGGACTGCAAGATCGGTGGGTAAGTCAGTCTGGGTGTCCTTCCTGACTGGTGGTGTTCTAGAGGGAATAGCTCTTTGTGGTTTAGCTCCGTAAATGTACTAGCTGTTGGTGTTACTTGTGGCCCCTCTAAGACAGCGGTGACAGTGATAACAGGGAGTGGGACTGTGCTGTGAACCAGTACCCCTGAGCTCTGCTCCTCTCCAGCCGCAGGGTGGTCCTGGGATTGATCCTCTCAGTTGCCATGGACGGCAGGCGTAGCTGCTGTGAAGCGGGGGAGGAAAGCCCTGCACTGGTAATGTCTGGCCAGTCTCCCAGACTCTGTGCAGCTGGCAAGAAATAAAAGAGCATTGGAGATGTGCTGGCCAGTTTCAGGGTGGACTTGGCCCTAATTCAGAATGCCCCTTGATGTATAGAAGAGGATTAAGTATGCTGCGGCTCTTCCCGGGTTTGAATCAACTGTGACACACATGTCATAGCCAGGACAGAGACACTCCTGGAAAGTGACTTTCAACGATGTCCTGGGAGGGTTAGGAAGGTTGAACCCAGCAACCGGCCTCTGAGATATGGGGGATGTGAAAGGTCTCCCACAAGCCCCAGGTGCTCTCCACTCACAGTGGCAACCTTTTCTAGAGCACTTCTGGAAGATGGCCTTCTCCAGAAAACTATATGTAGCAGGCTTTCTCTGACTGCCAGTCCCCAAATCACAACATGGGACCTTTTTATTATTATGAGTACTTGGCCTTGGCTTACGCTTAATTTAAGATAGCTCTTATAGCTTATTTTAACCTGTTTCTCTTCATCTACATTTTGCCTCGGGGCTTTTTATCTTTTTATTCCTTCTGTATGTCTTTTCTGCTGTTTCTGTATTTGGCTGGCTGGCCCTGGCATCTCCCTCTCTGTAGATGTAACCAACCTTCTTATTAAATAAGAAACACAGAACCAATGCAAAGAAGAAAGCCAAGAGGTCAGAGCTAAGAGCTAAAACCTTACCCTTCCTCCTGCAGTGGTCCTACCTCTCCGAACTCACTACCCCTGTGTTAATGTCTTTATATAGTGTTCCTGTTCTGCCTTCTCATTGGTTGTAAACCCAACCACATGACCGCCTCGTCATGGCCTGTCTGTATAGGCCTCCAGGTTTTCCATGATTGGTATTGAGATTAAAGGCATGTGTGTCCAATAATGGCTGTATCCCTGAACACACAGAGACTTACCCAGCTCTGCATACCAAGTGCTGGGATTACAAGCGTATGCCACCACTGCCCTGCTTTCCTATGGCTTGCTAATAGCTCTGACCCCCGGGCAACTTTATTTATTAACATACAAATAACATTTTAATACAAATAAAATATCACCATACCTCTCCTTTTCCCTCCTTCTCTCTCACTCCTGGATTCCTCCTCCTGCTTATTCCTTCTGCCCACCAGCCCCTCCTGTCCCTCTACTCCCTAGCTATTGGCTGCTCAGCTTTTTATTAAACCAATCAGGTGCCTTAGGCAGGCAAGGTGAAACAAATTAACAAATGCAGCATAAACAAGTGTAAGACATCTTTACATATTTAAACAAATATTCTATTCCACAATAACTACAGATTCAGTGCTTCAGGTCTATCCCTTCAGTCTTTGTATGTGTAATATTGTTACATCTAACTCCCGCAGTATTTGCTACAGAGGAACAAAAGACTTAGAATTATAGTCTCCCTTTAAAAGAGCAAATGGGGGCTGGAGAGACAGCTCATCAGTTCAGAGCACTTGCGGCTCCTCTAGAGAACCTGAGTTTGCTGTATGTCAGGAGGCTTGCAACAGCTTGGAACTGCAGCTCCCAGGGATCTGATGCTTTCTTTTGGCCTTTGTAGGCACCTGCACATGCCATAAGCAGACACACACACAAGCAAGCGAACACAGACGCGTGTGGAGAGTGTGTATTTGTGTTGCTGGAATATCAGTGTTCATGTTGTCTTTCACCATAAATGCCAGTGAGCAGAGGCAGGGACGGAAGCTTTAATTAAGGTGTGCTTTATTCAGTCTGTGATCTGAGATGACAGCAGAATTACATCTTAACATCTCGTCTCACATCTCATTTGCAGCCAGCAAGCATTATGGGGGTTAGGGGTGGAGTCAGGCACAAAGCAGCCCATTTGGAGCTCAGCCAGGTGTCAGGGCAGTTTTCTGAGACCCATGGTGTCCTTGTCTGTCCTGTTTTTAAATTTATGTGTGTGAGCATTTTGCCTGCATGCAAGACTGTAAATTGTGTTCTTGTCTAGTGTCCTTGGAGGCCAGAAAAGGCCTTGGATCCCCTGAAACTGTACTTCTAGGTGACTGTGAGTTGCCATGTGAGTGCTGAACCCAGGTCCTTTGCAAGAGAAGCAAGTGCTCTTAACCACTGGGCCATCTTCCCACCCTCCCTGTCTCTTGTTACAGGTTCTTACGCTTTCATCATTCTTTGGATACTTGCGCTCAGTCTCTGCTTGGAATGTGAATAGTGTAGACCAGGGCGATGGTAGAGAGGTTAACCTAGAACAAACTAGTAACAGCATGCATGCGTGAAGCTGTTCATATATGTGTCTAGATTCTCAGCATGGAATCCGAATATCTCCTTATAGGACAGAATGTTAAAGTCTCCTCCTCATCCTTCATGCCACTATTATTCATACAATTGGTCACTTCTCGCCCCTTCCAGGGTCTCGTCTGTCCATGTTGCTGACCTTGGGTTCCATGTCACCTATTCCATGTCATCAGTTTCAAAGTCAGTCAGCCTCTTTCCCACTGCGAGCTGTTCCCAACCTTCCTGTGAGGAATGTGTGTCATGGTGGGCCCTGGGCCATCATCATGGTTGCCACATGAAGACATTAACCCTATCCCCAGAGTCCTTGCCATAGTGAGTTGACAAATTCATAGGTTCTGAGGATTAGGGTGCAGACATCACTTCGGGGAGAGAATATTCTGCTTCTGGTTTTAAGGTGCCACCTGCATTAAATTGTGGGGATTGTCCAACCATTTCATGTATTAACATTGTATGCTAGTGTGTTCTTTACACATCAGGGAATAATAAAACCAGCACACTTTGGCTTCTATTTGAAGTCACTAGAGAGAGAGAGAGAGAGAGAGAGAGAGAGAGAAATGTAGGCCATTTAAACATTAAAGAAGCTTTGGGACTTCAATTTCCAAACCTCTAGAGCCTGAGGCATTCGGGGATAAACGGAGATGTATGGCTTAAGTAGCTGTTTCCCACGTGGCTCACAGCCAGGCCTGAGTTTCAGGCTAATTCTCACATCCTGTTTCTCCTCCTTCCCCTCTCAGGGCAGCATTTGTTTAATTAAACATTTATCTATCCTGTAGTGATTCTATTCATTTGTGTGTTTATGTGTCGATGCATATGCCATGGCATGTAAGGCCGGTCAGAAGACAGTTCATGGGAGTTGTGTCTCTCCTTTTCCTGGGTGGGTCCTGGGGGTCAAACTCTGGTCATTAGGCTTGGCAGCAAGCACCTTTACCTGCTGAGCCATTTTTGGTGGTCCAGGGCAGTATTTTAATGGAAGTGTTTGAAAAAAACACTTTACTAGAGTTTATTGGAGCTTCAATCCAGAGTATGGCTTATGGTTTTCTCAGCTGAGACAATGTCAAGTATACCTTAACCAGGCTTGGATTTGGAGACCACCAATTCTTCAAAATTATAAGTGGATTAGAATAATTAGAGATGTTGGGGGAGAAAGACTTGGGTCTGACATGTGCTCTCTGTCCCTGAGAGAGAGAGAGAGAGAGAGAGAGAGAGAGAGAGAGACAGAGACAGAGACAGAGACAGAGACAGAGAGAGGGAGGGAGGGAGGGAGAGGGAGAGAGAGAGTATATGTGAGTTAGTTTCTGGAAATCAAATTCAATGCTTTGTGCATGCTGGGAAATTTTTTCCCACTAAACTACATCCTCAGGCATTGTTTTGTATTTTCTTACTTATGAAAAGTAATAAATGGGGTTGGAGAGGTTGCTCAGTTGTTAAGGGCACCGGTTACTCTTGAAGAAGATCCGAGTTCAGTTTCCAGCAGTCACATGGTGGCTCACAGCTATCTATAACTTCAATTCCAGAGGATCTAATCCCTTCTTCTGGTCCCCACAGGCACTGAAGTATTTATCTAAATTGTTTTATCATTAATAAAAACTCAGGAGTCAGATGCTGGGGCAAAAACCTGATAGATCAAGAAAGCAGCAGAAGAATGACCAGCTGACCCTGATCTCCAGGCTTCCCAGATTGAAAGGCCCCTGAACCTTTCTAAGCCCCTCTTTATTCCTTCCAATGCTTCTCTGTTGTTTCGTATCCTGTGTTCTCCAAAATCTCTATGGCTAATTCCAGTTAGCTAGTTGTTGACCCCCTGATTCAAGGCTAACTTTATTGACAGTCTTGGACTGTCACAGTATGATCAAATTTCCCCCTTTTTGTCTAAATAAAAAGGAAAGGATTTAGCTATCACAGTAAAACTTTATACAGTAAGAACAATTATTAGGTAAGAACTACATTCACAATGTCCAGTCCATTTGTATTTGGCAAATTCAGAGAAATTATTATCTATCCTATCTTGATGAGTCCACAGTTTTATACCTAAACCACTTTTTATCATAACTTGTATTACCATCCTAAAAGTATCTTTTTAGACCTTAAAACATTTTCTTAGATAAACTACTTAAGCTTTTATATCTCTCAACCTTATACACTTTACATCTCTTTTGTAAGTTTCTTTTCTTAATTTGGTAATAAAGAAAATGGTATAACTACCTAGTCTTCAATACCATCAGAGACCAGAGAAGGATGAAATATTATCTGTAAGCAGGAAGTACAGAACAAACAGCTTCTAAAACTATAGAAATAATAGAGACATCTGGCTGCCTAGACAGTCACCTAAGGTAATGGGGCATCCATCTTTTCAGCTTATAGGCCTAGAATGTCTGACAGACAGAAGTAGGAATTTTGAAGGACTGTCCTACTTTGTCTTGGCAAAGTTGAGCAGTCCTTTCTTTTGTGTCCTATTTGTCCAGTTTGAACACCATACTGTTAACAGTCAGCAAGGGCAGATTCTTGCCCAATGGCTAGCTTTGCCACAAATGAAAGCAAACTCCATATGGAGGTTCTTCGATGCCCATCATCTTCTCTGAAGTAAATTGGTGCTGCCAGGAACAGATGTAGCTCACTGTCATGAAAAGCCTTATGTTATTAAAATATCTCAAATGCCATATTCTGTAGATCATTGAAGTATTTGAAGATCATCTAGCTATCTAAAATATATCTGTTTGACCTTGAAAACATACCAAACCTGGCTATAAGTTTGATTGTTATACATGACTAACTACTAACCTGCATTTCTTAATTATCCTCAAAAGTTTGTAATAATAACTTTCAAGCACTAGAACTTCACATTAAATTTTTAAATGAGCTATATAGGTACAATACCTTAAGGAAGTGTAGAAACATATATCCATTATGTTCTAACAAAAATAACCTTAAATTTGAATCAATATACCAAAATCCATACCAATATAAAATATTTGAAAAAAAAATATTTGAGATTAATAGTTGCTTTTTAGTGTAAAAGTAGGTTCAATAATCTTCCCTTTTTATCCTATCATCCCTATATCTCCCCTTTTTTTCTTTTCAGAAAGAGACCTCTGAATCTAACCTTCTTTGCTTAGTTTCCTCCCTGACCATGACCAATAACAACTTGAAACCAACCCTGTTAAACAATGATAAACATCTATAATCTATTGAATGACCAAAAACCACCCACCCTACTCTTGAGAATGTGGGCATAATGTTCTTAAAGTTACTTGCTGTTGTTTGGGGATCCTGAGAAAATTAAGATAATGGTCAAGTCCTGGGAGAGCTAGCTCTTGTCTGGTCTCGGGTGATGGGAAAGTGTGGGGCTTCTCTGAAGTCCTGACTGGAGTACTCTGTGAGGCTAGACCATGTTAGCTAACCACTTTGAAGTTTGTAGTCCAAAGCTGATCTTTGGATGGTGTTTGTCAGCTTAGTAGTGTTACCACAATCTAGGTGGATTCATCATTGCAGGGCCCCATCATCTTAGAGACCTCAAAGGTCACTACCAGGAGTGGTCATGGTTCACTGAAGAAAACTTAAACGTTTTAAATGTCATGTGCAGCAGATCTCAGAAAGGTTAAAGGACCACAATCTGTTAACTATATCTGGGGAACACAAACTTAGTTCCTAGTTACCTGCTTTAGACTCATGCCCAAAATCATGTACAGGAAGCTAGATGAAACCTATTTCTAGAATTAGTTAGTACTCTATATGGCTATTATTATCACAACAGAAAGTTTAAATACATATACAAAACAATCTTTTTTTAAAATTTTTTTTGGGACAGGGTTTCTCTGTTTAGTTTTGGATCCTTTCCTGGAACTCACTCTGTAGCCCAGGCTGGCCTTGAGCTCACAGAGATCTATCCACCTGCCTCTGCCTCCCTCCTGAGTGCTGGGATTAAAGGCATGCACTACCACCACCTGGCTATAAAACAATCTTTTATATTTTGAGATAATATTTATACCTTAAAAAACATTTTAAAGGGTCAAAATAAAACCAAAGGATTATGAGATTAATGACAATAGAATAGTCCCTTAATTTTGGTTGTTTTTCTGTTCCATACCAGGTGGCTCTTTTGACATGAAACAGAGATTTTTAATTTTCATTTAACATTTAACATATGCTTAGGTTTAAAGAAGGAGAGAGCCACATTCCAACTTCAAAGCTACTTTTAATTTTTTACTGACCTGGGACTACAAAAAGACTATTTGCTTTATATATATAGAGAGAGAACAGCAGAAACAAACATTTGGGAAGATTTATGAAATTCTCTCCTGTTGGATGTGTTTTATATCATTGGCCAATTTACTCTTTTTCTTGGGACAGTTTCTTCTGATGTCTCGTTTGTTTACTAGTCTTCAGATTCCTTAGTTGTGTGCCTTCATTCTCCTGAAAAGACAAAACCAAAACCCTGCTCTAGCCCTACTTTGGAGAGTTTCCCTTTTGGTAGGTTATATCTGATCAAATGAAAGGCATTTGTTAGTCTTATAAGTTAGTTTAGATTGAATGGTCACACTGGTTGATGAAGTATCACCTCCCCTAATCAAGAGGTCTCTCCTGTTCGAATCTAATTTTTATCAATTTTGATGGTATCCATAGCTTTTCTTCTCCTGTGGAAATAAAAGCAAAACCTCTTCCCCAATGTAACACATATCCTGGTTTCCATTCTGAGGTGAGCGCATCTTTAAAGTATACAGGCTGATTTAATTCTGCAATTTTTTTCTATTATTTATTGTCTCTGCAGCCGTTATTCCTTTCTTATTAGCATTTAAAAAATTTAAAGTTAATAAAGCATTGTGTAATCTATCTCTGGGGGTCTTTACCCCTTTCTGTTTATTAAGCATTATTTTATTAATATTTGTTAATATTTATGATTTTATTATTATTAATCTTTTGAAATGCAATTAGATCTTTCTATACCTGCTTGTCCTGTAGGATTATGTGGTATACCTGTAATATGCTTTATATTGTAATAAGTAAACACCTGTTTCATTTTCCTAGACACATGTGCTGGAGCATTGATAGTCTTAGTTTGTACAGGTATTTTCATGATGTCCATAACTTCTAATAAATGCGTGATTACAGAATCAGCCTTTTCAGAACTCAAAGCAGTTGCCCATTGAAATTCTGAATATATATCTATGGTATGGTGCACATACTTTTCCAGACTCCACGAAATGAAACATATCCATTTGCTAAATTTCATTTCTTTGAAAATCCCTTGGATTACTTCCTGCAGGTAGTGGAGTTTGGTTATACAAAGAACAAGTAGGACAGTTCCTTATAATTTGGTTTGTTTCCAAATGATAGAAAAATCTTTCATTAAACCTTTGCTGTTAATATGGTGTTTCTAATGAAATTCTGAGGCTTCTAGCACATTTCCTACCAATAGCTGATCAATTTCATCATTATCTTGTGTTAAAGGGCTCGGCAGGCCCATATGGGATCTGATAATATGTTATATACAATGGATGATTTCTACTTCTGATTACTTGTTATAATTGAATAAATAACAAAGTTAATTCTGAATTATCTAGAATAAGTTCATCAGTTTCAATATGTAAAACAACTCTTTCTGCATATTGAAGTCAGTAACTATATTGAGGCCCTGAAAAGTCTAATAATACCATGAGAATAGCATATAACTCTGATTTCTGAACTGAATCATAAGTGCTTTGAGCCACATTACTTATTTTTCCTGACTTATAATCTGATTTATTTGATTCAGTGTAGATTGTGGGGCTCCAGAAATTGGTGTTCCTCATAACATGTGAAGAAGGATCCAATTAGTTCTTTTTATAAACTGAAGTCTCTTGCTTTGGGGATATTTGTTGTTAAGCTCCCTCCAAAAAATTGCTGCAAGCTCTGCCAGTGTTCATTTTTTGTCCATAATGAGGAAATTTCAGCATTAGTGAAAGGCACTCTAATTTCTGCTGTATCTATTCATGTTAATTGACTAAGTCTCAATTTTCCTTTCAGAATCAATTCAGAAAACTTTTCTATACAGGTCTTTAATTTTTTACTGTCTTTATGTGACAAAAATATCCATTCTAAAATATTATCTTCTTTCTGTATAAGAGTTCCTGTAGGAGAATGTGTAGAAGGCAAAAAAAAAAAAAAAAAAAAAAAACCCACAAAAAACCAACCAAACAAAAAAACCAAAAAGCAGAATACAATCAAGCTCTGGATCCTAATAATCCACATGTCCTTCCTGTAATTTCTTTTCTATGAAAGCCAATTCTTTCTCAGCCTCAGCTGATAATTTTCTTGGACTATTTCAGTTTTTATCTCCTTGAAGGCTTGAAACAAATTAGTTAGTTCTTGAGTCGTTAATCCAATTGTGGACCATAGCCAGTTAATATCTCCCAGCAATTTTTGAAAATCATTAAGAGATCATAATTAACCTCTCCTGATTTATTCTTTCTGTGGTTGAATTTTTTATAAAACTATCATATCCTAGGTAATTAATAGAATCTTCTCTCTGTATTTTTTCAATAGCAATTTGTAATCATCAACAAATTCTCTTTACTTTCATCAAACATTTTTTCTAAGGTATCTACATCTGACTCAGCTAGTAAGATATTATCCTTTCAGTGGTAAATTATAGATTGAGGAAACTTTATAATTTCTATTAGCAGTTGTACAAGACCCTCCATTGGTATCTTCTGTCTTCTAAGAGGTAGAGAATTATTATAAGAAGACACCATAAAGGCAACTTTTCTCTATCCTGTTCTTATCAAGGTATAGTGAAAAAGCAGTCTTTTAAATACACCCAGGCAGGCTTGTCAGTTAATCACTTTAAAGGTAGGGCTGTTGGTGACTTTGAAAGACCAGCAGCTGTTGTGCCCTGTTTACGTACAACCTGAAGGGTTGGTGACTGTTTTTGATAATACTTTTAATATCTCTCTCAGAAGCATTCTTTATTTTATGGTTTGTTTCTGAGGTTGGAGGAATGCTAACCTGTGTTTTCCATTGCTGTAACAAATCATATGCCCATAAATTCATTGCTGTATTAGCTACCTGTGGCTTTAATTTTCCTCTCTGTCCTTCTGGCCCTGTACACTCAACCTACCTTCTACTTTGCTTTATCTAAGATAAAGTTCCAATCCCTAGAATCTGAATATTTACCTCCTGAAGAGGCCAATCTGGATGCCAAGATTTTAGTGTAATTATTGTTATATCTGTGCCTATGTCAACTAAACCTTTGATTACAGTGCATTTATTTGTATTTTTAGTATATGTGCTTTGGTCTTTGATCATTTATAGAAGTTTGCCAAAATTCATGTTTTTATGGTCTCTCAGAAATTTTTTTTTTTAATACAGTGAGGCTGTTCTGTCATCCAGAGTAGTGTGTTTTTTAACAACAGGCATTAAGTCTTTTAACTGCTCTGTGGAGGAATTTCTCCAATGCTGACAGGAAACGATTGAACCAAATTTGATAGTGAGAGACCCCTTGAGGCATTTTCAGGTGGCAAAGGGTTACCTTGCCTGTCCCATGTTGATCTGCATTCATTAGTCCAATGCCGGCCTTTGCCACACCTTCTGTGTATTCTAGAAGGCTATGGCCTCTGTTTAGATTATCTTTAGAAAAAACATTGTTTCTAGGAAAACTTTGCCTACAATCCCTTAGATGGCCTTGTTTACTACAATAAAAACACCTGACCTTTTGATTTTTCTTAAAATTTCTAGAAATTACTTCTATCAAAGCAGCATCATAAGCATGAGATCCAGTATCAGCTGTATTTTTAATCCACTCATCTATTAGTGCTGATCTTGTCTTTAAAGGCCTAATCACCCTTTTGCATTCAGAATTAGAATTTTCAATAGCCCGAAATTCAATTAATATTTGTGTAACTTCTGGATCTGATAACATTTTATTTACAGCTGGACTTAATCTTTGCAAAATTTCAGTGAAACCTTCTTTTGGACCATTTTAGTAAATGACTCAGTCCTCTTTCCTGATTCTTCAACCTTATTCCAAGCATTCAAAGCTGCTAGAAGACATAGGGCCAAGGTGTGATCATCAAAGCCAAACTTTGCAAATCAGCATACTGGCCTTCTTGAGAAACTGATTTTGGGAAATATCAACACCTCTAGCCCTACTTCGTTCTTCTATGGCTCTAGCTTCCTCTTCCCAGAAAGCATCAGAAGGCCCATGTTTTCTCCTTGGCACCTGGGGCATGCATGTGGTTCTGCTCAGTTGTGATGGTGCTGGGCAGGTCTGTGAACATAGATTTCTTTGCTGTTAGTCTCTGATTTCTTTAATGTTCTGGAGATAGAGTTATGTATTAAAGTGATAATGTCATACATGCATGAGTGTTTGCATGTGTGTCTGTGTGTGTGTCTATGTGAGGGTGTATGGGTATATGTGTGTGTTTATGTGTGAGTGTATGTGTGTGTGTGTCTGTGGATGTATGGGTATATGTGTGAGTATATGTGTGTGTGTCTATGTGTGGGTTTATGGATGTGTATGTGTTTATCTATATGTGGGTGTATGGATTGTGAGTGTGTCTATGTGTGGGTGTATGGATGTGTGTGTCTGCGTCTATATGTGGGTGTGTGTGTCTGATTAAGCCTTGAAGGTGGGCATAGCAGCTCACTTAGTTAGAAGACTGACTGATGATTTGTTCTCTAGCTTTATACATGCACATGAGTGCATACACACACACACACACACACACACACACACACACACACCATCAGATGAATGAATAATAATGAGATTGTTAGAGTGGATTGGGGGCACAGGGTGACACATATATAAATCAGCAGGTTTTCTTTTCCTCACTAGCAATTATGGTGCGTCCCTTTTGGCACAGTGCGAGGCAGCAGAGAATGGCTGTCAGCAGGTCCTCTGGCTGTATGGCAAGGAAGACCAGATAACTGAAGTGGGCACGATGAATCTGTTCCTCTACTGGATAAATGAAAATGGAGGTAATTGCTCTTCTGGGGACGTGACAGTTGGTGGCAGGGGTGCAGGGACTGGGGTCCAGAGGCTGCTGTGGAGCCTACGTCACACATGGTTCTATAGTCTTGTTTCTGCTGGAGAGATGGCTCAGCAGACTAGAGCAGTGGCTGCTCTTGCAGAGGACCTGGGTTCTGAGCAAGTACATGGTAGATCACAGCTGTCTGTTACTCTAGTTTCCAGAGATCCAATGCAGTCTTCTGCCCTCTGTGGGCACTGCACGTGTGCAATGTAAAGACATACAGACAAAATACCCATGTACATAAAATACATTTTTTTCTTAAAAACAGATCGTTTTTCCTCCCCTTTGCTGTCTCCTAGTGTCACAACAGTCTTCAGTGATGAGTCTTGGTTAGTTCAGTAGTAGTTCAATCTGTACCACGTAGTATGTGCTAGTAAACCGTCTGTTGACTATGGGGGCGGTTAGTGCTCGCCTCCTTTTTTTTTCAGAACTTGGAACTGAACTCCTACATGCTAGGCAAGCTTTCTCTAGAACTACACTTGTGGCCCCCACTTTACTGTTTATTTTGAGGCTCTCTATAGTTGCCTGGGCTAGTTTTAACTCACTGTGCAGCCCGCACTGACCTTGAGGTTGCCATCTTGTCTGAGCCTCCTGAACAGTGAGGTTCCAGGCATGCTCCACTAGGCTTGACTTCGATGGCCCTTTGACTTCTGTTTGACCTTGTGGTGCTGAAGACATAAGCCAGGACCCTTCTTCCTGTTGCCAGGGCTCCACCACTTCTCCGCACCTCTCTCTCACTAGAATTGTCTTCAGAATTGGTGTCCTTTCTACACATTTTGATAACATTTCAGAAGCCCTGCAGGTTTTCTTTGCATTCTGTTTGATTGACCTAGACTCTTAGGGTGCAAGGAGGCCCAGAGGTTGGGAGTGCTTGCCGCCTAGCCTGATGACCTGAGTTCAACACTCGCCACCCACAAGGTGGGAAGAGAGAACCCATCCCCAAAAGTTGTCCTTGCACCTCCACCTGAATGCCCTGGCATGCATGTATCCGAATATTCCTACACAAAATAAGCTGCACTTTTAAATATAACCCAGGGTATATCCTGAGGTTGCCAGTAGATCCGTGTTTGTTGACTCTTGGCCACTACATGTAAATCACAGACATTCTGTTCTTTTATTTTCTTAAGACAAGGTCCTGTGTATACAGCCCAGGATAACCTTGAACTCACTATGCAGCCAAGGCTGGCTTTGAACTTCTGATCCTCCATTCTCTTCTTGAGTGTGGGGGATTATAGCACACCTGGCTGTAGACGAATTTCTAAATTGTTTTATTAAATAAAAAACATGGAGCCAAATATGGGGGTGAAAGCCTTAGAGATCAGGGAAATAGGAATAGCCACCAGCCAACCTTACCTCACCCACTCTGTAGCTTCCAAATGCGAGCTACTTCCTGTCTATCCATGCCTTTATATGCCTTGCTTTTCTGCCCTCTCATTGGCTTTTAGCCCAGCTACCTCACTTCCTTGTCATTGTCTGTCTGTACAGACCTCCAGGTCTCTATGGTTGGTACTGGGATTAAAGGCATGTGTTACCATGCTTGACTCTATTCCCTAGTATGGCCTTGAACACAGACAGAGAGACCTTGCCTGCCAAGTGATCGGATTAAGGGCATGTGCTGCCTGACTTTGTTTACTTAAAATGGCTGGCCTTTTCCCCCTGATCTCCAGGCAAGCTTTATTTATCAAAGCACAAATAAAATATCACCACACCTGGCTTTTGTTGTTGTTGTTTTGAGGTAGGACCACATTCTATAGTCTCTGCCAACTTCAAACTTAGAGGAATCTTCCTGCCTCAAGCTGTGGAATGCTGTAGTTATAAGTATGTGCCAATATATGTGGCTTGAAATTCAGGGCTGTGTCTAGCATCCTGAATGCTTCAGTGTCAGGCTTTGATGTGAGTTCAGTGAAGTGTTGACAGTTTATATGGTGTTGAGCTAAATGATCCAAAGCAAGGGACAAAGTCGGCCTGCACTGACCATTAGGATATTGATTGTGAGATGTAGGAGCACATTTTTAGACCTGTTTATGTTTTTCCGATTGTTTATAGACACTGAAAATGTGAAATGAAGTCAGGGTGTGGCTGGCCGTTCATGTTTCCAACACCATCATTAGGAGGTGGAGACAGGCAGATTGACCCTGACTCAAAAAAAAGGCAGAGAGCAATAGAGGAAGAGACTCACTGTTGTCCTCTGGTTTCTGCATGTATGCACACACCCACATGCATGCACATGCTCATACACACACACACACACACACACACACACACACACACACACACACAGAGAATTAAATGATGCTTCTAGGTACAAGCTCCCAGTCTCAGCTTCAGTATCCATTTTTAAAAGGAGCTTGTTGCTTAGTGGTGGCCTCTTCACACATGCTTTGTTTTGCTAAAAGGGGAAGAGATGATTCAGATGAGGCTGAATGTAGCACTGTGTTCCGGTTTGGTACAAGGCCTTACACTCCATCAAGGGTGAGTTGGCCCTGGGCGCCTCTGCCAGGCTGTCTCCTCTGGCCTGGGCATATGATTCAGCCAGACACACCAGACATATTTCTACTCGTGCTGTTTGCATTTGGAAATGTAAGGAAACAAAATTTATGCTGGAATTTGTGGGATTTCAAACTGGGACTTCTCATAAACATATATGTGAAGTGATGCTAGAGAGGTGGCTGACGCTGCCGTCCTGTGCTCAGGAGATGTCTTTCTCCCTGCCCACTCCTCTCCCTGTTCCCACCCACCCAGCACCACAAGCCACCACAAGCACAAACAGGGACATCATTCAGAAAAGGCAGTGTCATTATTTATGGGAGATGTCAAGGACTTTAACCACCACCTGCATCATAGCTCCAGAAGTTGTCCTGGTGACTAATTGTTCCTGAGAAGTCACAGCAGTCTTGCATGGCTGTGAGTAAAGATCAGAGTGGGAATGAGTGATTTGTCTACTGCCTCTTGCAAAATACACGAGTCCTTAATAGGAGTTAGATTTTATGACTTGCCCAAGCTGGTTTTAGTCTCAGTGTGCTCCTTCCATTGGGTTATCCATCACTAGGCAAAAGGGGGTGGGAGTGAGTGGGCCAGGGACAAGTGCTCTGCTTCCAGAGGACCCGAATTGGATTCCCAGCACCTATGTCTGGCAGCTGCCTGTAATTCCAGCTCCAGGAGACCCACAGGCACTCACACACACACACACACACACACACACACACACACACACGTATACAATAAGAAGAAATAAAAAGAGTCCTCTCCCTTGGGCCTCTTCAGTCCTCTTCTCTGTCCTAGCCATGATCTAACACTATCTAACACAATCCTTGTGTAGCTCTCCTTGGAGGGTGAGGAGGGGGAGAAAACAATGGGTCATAGAACTTAGGGCAGTAACCAACCCCCAGCCTCTGCTGAGCAGCAGGCTGTGTTTCCCTCTCGGCTGGCTCCTGGGAGTGTGTCTGTGTTTGCAGAGGAAAATGACTACTTCTCACCCAAATGTCCTCATGTCCTCACCCTGTCTGGGAAACAGGGGAACAGATGTTCTGCCTCTTGACCTCAGGCTGGTGGTTACAGTTGGATGCTAAATTCATTTCACACAACAGCCTTTACACACATGAAGGCTGCTGTTTGTGTTTAACTCAGTATTGTCTTAGAGCTGAACTAACTGTAGGAAAGGTCTATGCACGTGTGAAAACTGCACACACACACACATACACTCATGCATTTCTGTGTCTAGCTAAGGAGCCATCACAAAACACATTTATTTTGAGATCATTAACACTTCTAAAATGACAAGTAGCCTCGGGAACATTTCCAGAACCAATTTCTTCTTTCTAAAAAGCAATTTTCAGAAAATAAATAAACTCTCTAAATCAAACTGCTGTATAGCCTAGCAAAGATGGTTCATTCATTCATTTAGTAAAATTAAAAAAATACTTATTATAGGGGATTGGGGCATGCCCCAGTAGTTCAGAGTAATGCTCTTCCAAAGGATTCAGGTTCAGTTCCCAGCACTTAAGTGGTAGCTCATAACCTGTAACTCCAGTTCTGGGGGATCTGGTCCCCTTTTCTGACCTCTGTGGGTATTGCATGCATGTGGTGCACATACGTACAGGTAGGTGAAACACCCATACACATAAAAACAAAACAAAAAACCTCATCGTCAGTGCTAGGCCAGACATGATGCAGGGACTGGGGCACACAGAGATGGACAGATCTCTATTCTGGTAACCATTATGAAGCTGAAGAGCCTAGATCCACCCCACCTCGAGACAGAAAGTAGTGGTCCCAGAGCTAGGACATTGGTGTGTGGTCACAGCTTTTTCTCACTGTCACTAGCCTGGGAAAGTGCACATTTGTTACTCCTGTAGAGTAAGGATTGAAATGAGTTAGTTCTAAAGTTCTTAACTGTATTCAGGGGCCTGGGAGAGCCCTAAGACAACAGAAGACCACTTGTGGGAATCAGTTCTCTCCTTCTACCATGGGGTTTCCAGAGGGTTGAACTCAGGGGGACAGACTTGGGACCCAATGCCTTTATCCACTGAGCCATCTTGCTGGTCCTTTTTTTGTTTTTGCTTATTTAAGAAAATTTGTTTTATTCTTAATTATGTGTGTGTGTGTGCATCTGTGTGGAGAAATGTGCACACTAGTGCAGTGCCCATGGATTCTGAAAGAGGACTAGATCCCTTGGAGCTGAGTTGCAGGCAGTTGTAAGCCTCTTAGGTGGGTACTAGGAACAGAACTCTGGTCCTTACCAGAGCAATACCTGTTCTCACCCACTGGGCTGTCTCTCTTGTGTCTTCTTATGAGAAGCGAGTAGAGGTTTGAGAAACCTAATGATGCAGGGCAGTGGAATTAATTATCTGCATGCTTATTATTTGTCAAATTATCAGAAATGGTTTTAAAAATGGCTACTGTTGTGACATGTCTAATGAGTGAAATTTTGTAAACATTCCTGTTTCTAATTAACAGAGGAAGAGCTGGCGACACCTCCGCTAGATGGCATCATTCTCCCAGGTGTGACGAGGCAGAGCATCATAGAGCTGGCACAACAGTGGGTGCGTGCCCTTGATCCGAACAACTCCCATGAGCCCAACACAAAGAATCATGAAAAATGACCCCCCTTTGCAATGATATCATATCCTGTGGTTCCCACCAATGTTATCTAATCTTCAAATTTTACCTTGTGCAAAAGATCTCTCTAGAAGGTCTGTGTTGGCAAAACCAGCCAGTAAGTATTCTTTTTAGTAGAGTACACAGAGAACCAGCTGAACAGGCTGTCGTAGTGAGGAGGGTTTCTAACTAATCTCAGTCTGTTTACAGGGTGTCTTCTACTACCGCTTACCTGGTCTACACTGGGTGTTTGCACCCAGCCCTTAACTTCAACTGTAAACTATTCCTCATTGCATTGGTGACATGTTCTGTATTTATTCCAGTGTGCCCACGACCATTAGAGGAGCTACAGATTTTCATTGACATATTAATATCAGCATAATGTTGATTTGTCTGTCTTTCTCCCTCTACTGCCCCCCACCCTGTTGTCTTAGATTTCTACACATGCTTATTTTAAAATTAAAAACACTCAAAGCAAATATAAAATTGTTTTCAGTAAACTTTCAAATTCATGCCAAAGACAGTGTTTGTAAGGTAGATGTGGGAGGGAGTTGGCTAGCTGACTAGCATGGCTTCTTGGCTGGTCCTTGTGACCCATGTGTTCTAAAGATCCCCAGAGACCATGAAAAGGCTTTGAGCACACTGTGGCCAGACAGTCCTAGTGGACAGATGTTTAGACACACACGCATTATCTCATAGTGGACCAGCAGTTTCCCTGGAAAAGACTGAAAGTAGAAGACATTAGCTAAATAATCCTACCATGTCCAGAGTAGACAAGACCCAACTGCTGCCAGTTGGCTGGCACATTGGGCATGACATTTGCAAACTGTTGGTTTAATTTCAGACAGCTTGCCCTGTCCCAACTATGTCTGCCCTTGGAAAGATGGCTTTTTGAAGCTCAGTAATTTCTGTTTTACTAAGAGAACAAATGGACCGAGTATAGAAGGCCCGGTGACAAGGTGTGAGCCTGAGTGTCCCGCACCTCCGGTTCCTGAGCTTGGAAAACAGGTTATTATGGAGGGGTCTTTCTTGACTCCTTAACTGCAATTCATTTTAAAGCTATGTTGAAACAGACAAAATGCCAAGAGGCACTCGGAGGCACCACAACTTGCCAGGCAGGGGAACTAGTCCAGAGATAAGGATGAGCTGAGCAAACACGATTCTGTTCATTTGCAAGATGGGTTTATACTGTTTTTGTTGTTGTTTTTGTTTGTTTTTGTTTTTTTCTCTCTATAACACAGACCTTAACTGTTTTCAGTAATGTTTGCTGATTTTTCTGGAACACAAATTGTTTAGTAATTTATTTAATTTTGAACAAAATCACAACACCCCTTGGTGTAAAGTCAAAATATTGGCTCCTAACAAATAGTGACTGCTTCAGCCGTATGAACTAAGTTTATGATTTTTACCAGTTTTGAAGGCAACCAGATAAGGCTTAGTTCAAATCTAGGGTTCACTGTTTACTAGCTGACTGGTCTTAAGGAAGCCCCCTCTACCTTCTGGAAACCAAATGCCCTCAACTGTAAAGTAGAGAGGATGATGCATTAAAGACCTTGGCATGTGGTGGATACTTGGTAAATGGCAGCTGTCCTTGTACTGATATATGATGCAGTCAGTTGTTCTTCTTAATCATAAAAGATGTGGAAAATGTAGTAAGTAGCACTTAGAATGAGTTAGTGTGTGAGACCTTATCCATGACAACTGTAAGTCTTGACATAAGCATGTGTGAAAATGTGCCATGAACCCAGGTGAACATCTTGATGACTTCATTTGTGAAAGTTGTCAGTCATTTGGAAGTAGGTTGCTCAATACATTGGGTAGTCACACATTGTGTCCTTTCCTACTCAACGTGCTAGGGCAATCACACAGTGTGCCCTTTCCTGCTTCTCCCAGAGGACCATTATGACACCTTCAAGTTCAGCCAGATCCAAAGACAAGCACTGACTTTCTTTTTCTCTTCTTTTTTCATTTTTAATACTCCAAACAGGGTGAGTTTAAGGTGTGTGAGAGATACCTCACCATGGATGACCTGACCACTGCCCTGGAGGGGAACAGAGTGAAGGAGATGTTTGGCTCAGGGACGGCCTGCGTCGTCTGCCCGGTTTCAGACATTCTCTACAAGGGCCAGGTAAGACAAATAGTTCTATATGTCAGTCATTTCTAAAGTTAGTTTGTGCCCCGGGGTTGGTGAGATGGCACAGTGGTGAAGACGCTTGTCATCCAGGCTGAGAACTTGAGTTTCGGTCCCCGGGACCCACGTAACGGAAGGAGACAAACTGACTCTAGCAGCTTAGCATCCCTCTGACCGCCTCATGCGCTTGACGGCATCCTCACTACCTGATGCTCACAATAAGTAAATGAATGAATGGAATTTTACAAAATGTAGACATTTACCTGTAACTTAATGGAGTCATAGAGTGTGCAAGGGAAATTTGAGCTGGCTGGGCTTGAGCTGGCGCAGCACTTGGGTCTTTCTGGAGATTCAGTGAGAGCTCGGACATGAGATCGAGGCAGCCTTGTCCTTGGCAACTGTGGAGCTCTTCACCTCCTTCTTCTGCCCGCCTGCCGAGGTAGGCTGCAGAGCACGTAGCTGGGTCTCAGTGTTCTGGTTTCTGCCGGTTCTTCCCAGCTGCTGCAGTTGGAGCGGAGGGGCAGTAGGTACAAAGTGCGCGTGAGAACTGACTGTCCGTTCTTTCATCTGCCTCGATTCCCGTTGTCAGCGTTGTGTAGACCACCGTGCAGACATTTCGAGTGGTGTGCACTGTGCTCACTCAGATCTTCTGAAGCAGCTCGAGGATTTAGTTGTAAGGAAATAATACTTACCTCTTTACTGCATTTGTCTAATTTTAAAAAACAGATTTGTTTCTTTTATTTGTGTATGGGTCTTTTGTCTGCATGTGTACCATGTGCATACAGTGCCTGTGGAGGCCAGAAAAGGGTGTTGGATTTCCTGAAACTGCTGTTACAGGTGGTTATAAACCACTGTGTGGGTGCTGGGAATCAAACCTGGGTCCTCTGGAAGAGCAGCCAGCGCTCTTAACCACTGAGCCATCTCTCCGCCCCCATTTATCCAATTTTACTTGTACCATAAATGCATTATCTTGCCAGTTGGAGGGCTTTCCCTATTATAGCAAAATCTAATCCTCATGCACATCTGGTCAGCCTCTATCTTTAGAGTGAAAAGATAGGAATTATTTTACAGGCATTCCGTAAATGTGTAAATGTTATTCTGTAGGCGTATAGGCAGTCTGTAACAGTGTAGGCATTATTCTGTAGGGGTATGCTTTTTATTCCTACAAGACTAACTGCTTCAGATGACTCGTTAAATGTAAGTTCCTCTGATTTATGAACAACATTACAATGTCAGCTTATTGGGATTATTATTATTATTACTATTATGTTTTGCTTAACATTTTAGAATTTGCTTTTCAGATGTGGCTACTGACACAATTTCACATACAGATTATTTCACTGTGGAAGAACTACCTGGTTTTATGTCCATGTGGCAGAGAGACATGAGGGAAGGCATGAGTACCAGAGAGGGATAGAGAAAAGCAGAGAGAGGAAGGAGAGATTGTAAGGGGCTAATTTGAGTATTTTATGGCAGTATCTATGTATGTTATTGGTCCATTTTAGTAACTAAAATCCAATTGTTAACTCTATTCTACAAATAAAAAGTTTACAAAGGTTAACTTATTTTTAATGCTTCTCCTAAATGGTTCTGGGAGGCATTTAGAGCCCAAAGGGTCTGCAATTATCCTATTATACTAAAAGGTATAATAAGAAGAGTGTTTGAGAATATGCACTATCTATTAAAATCAAAGCATCAAAAGCCAACCAGCCAGCAAGGCATGAACGGGCATGGCTCAGATACAAACTAAGGGCACGAAATCTCTTTCAGCTATGGATTTAACCTTGACTTCTCATGAGAGTTGTAGCCCTTGGAGGTATGTATGACTTGTCCCAGACCAGGTTCAGAAATCCCTTTTGTGAATGGAGATGAGACTTGCTTTAATTTATTCCTTTGAAATGACTTGCTTTCGTTTGTTGCAAAATATCTTTGAGCTCTGATTTCTTGCCAGAGGGTTCAACAGAGGGCGATTACTCACCCTATGAATTCTTAGAATCCTGTGTTGAGTTCTTCTACTGTTTCAGGGACCCCTTCTTGTCTCCTGAATTCCTCACACTGTCCCGAAGAACGGCATTCCAACCTTTTGTGCCCTTGATTGAGTTGGTAGGAAATGAACACGCTGTCATTGGCTGACTGGTTTTTATTCAGATTCTGAGCAGAAAAGACTCCGTTGTCGGAGGTAGTGTGTGTGATAGGTATGTTGGGGTGCCTCTCTGGGCCTCGAGGCGTTGCCTTCATCTCACGGGCGTGCTGCGCATCTTCCCGTCACGCCCGTGTGTGCTTCACACCCTCAGACCACTCTCTTCCTTCTTTTGCAGATGCTGCACATTCCAACAATGGAGAACGGTCCCAAGCTTGCAAGCCGCATCTTAGGAAAGTTGACTGATATCCAGGTAGACATTTTTACCAGCTGGGGTTGGGGGCAGCTGGGAGATGGCTCAGAGGTTAAGAACATTTACTGCTCTTGAAGGGGACCTGGGTTCATTTCCCAGAACCCACAAGTCAGCTCACAGCCCTGGTTCCAGGAGATCTGGTACCCTCTTTTGCGTGCCTGTGCCTCCACTCCACACATGTGCACACATACATGCAACAAAACACTCAGATACAACAAAAAATTAAAGAAAATATTAAAAGAAATTCACCTTGGGGCTCATATTCATAAGCAGTTTGGTGAGGTGGAACACGCCTTTAATCCCAGCGTGGGAGGTATGGGCAGGGGGATCTCTGAGTTCAAGGCCCACCTGGTCTATGTAGGGAGTTCAGGTCCACCAGGGATACACAGTGAGGCCTGTCTCAAAAAAAAAAAAAAAAGTTGAAATACAAAAGATGCACCTAGAGGATCAGTGATTGAAATGCTTGCTGTTCATTGTGTGCAGGTCCCTATTTGCACAAAGTCCTATGCAAATGCTGGGTGGACATGGCAACCCAGCTGGTAATTCCAGCTTCTGAAAGAGAGCCAGGGGATCCCCAGAGAAAGTGGTTAGTAAGACCACCATATCCATGAGCTCTGGGCTTGATTGGGAGACCCTCCCTCTAGAGATATGGTAGAAGAGTTTCAACCTTGAGACTTTCCACACATCTGCACATGTGTGCCCACATGTACATGTGTCTACACATATAGAAATGCATACACATGAATAACACACATACAATGGGAAAAGAAAAAGATAGTAAGAGATACACATGGTAGAACATTTGAGAAAAATAGAACTTTTCCCTCTCCCTTTATGCTCTTTAGTGATGGAGGCACCGAATCCAGCATGGGCTAGGGATGTAGCTTGACTGGTAGCGGGCTTTCTAACATGCATGAAGCCCTGGGTCGAACTGCATACAACCAACAGTGTTTTGGGTGTGTGCCTACAATTCAACACTTTGGGGTTTGAGGTGGGAGGATCAGAACTTCATGGCTATCCAATATGTTGCAAGTTTGAGGCCAGCCTAGGCTACAAGAGAGCCTATCTTTAAAAACAGACAAAAAAGCCCAATGGTCCACTCAGAACCCATACTGAACAGAGGCAAAGAGGTCATCAGCACAGGCACAAGAGATTGGAAGTGACTCAGAGTCAGTCACAAAGCACAAGTACCCTACATATCCCCGCTTGTTAAGCAACAGCACCAACCATCCCTAATCAAAACCACATCTTTGTTCCCTCAATTATTTTGTGCTGTGTCCTCAAGTCTCCAAATTATCCTCTTACAAGATGGCAAATTGGTTCTGTTAGCCAAGCGACTAGCTTGTCTGTTTCCAAGAAAAATAATTTTAGTAATTACTGAGAGAAAAAAGAGTAGGATGTTACATCATGTTTGACATTTGATCTCTTTGGGTGTTACATGGAAACATGATGTTTCCCTACAAAGTGTTCCACAAAATTGAATACAAGTAACGACCACAAAAAACAAGAGAAAGAAAAACCAAGGCTCTTGCCAGTATGACCCAGGGGGAAGTCTTTGAAACCTCAGATCTGACTTAAAGTCTATAATTCTAAGTGCTAGGCTAATTTCTTGTCCCAAGGGGCCAATTATCCACATTGGTCCTGGGTGCTAGGTTACAATAAATACCTGCTGCAGGGGGAGAGTTCAATACAAGGTTGTTTTATTTCTTCTCTTTCCCCCATTTCTTTCTTTTTCTAATCAACAAGGAAAAGCACTCCTGGTTTTTTTTACAGAAGCAGAGGTAAACTTGGACAACGCTGGCCATGCTGTCTGCTCTTGTGTTTCTGTCCACCCTAATCATCTTGGCTTCCATTCTTTGGGTAGTTTCTCTTCTCCAAATGCTCTTTGGTCCATGACACTACCACACCCGACAGTGTGGTTGCCTCATAGCGTCATGGCGACCTTTGGCGCTCATCCCATGCAGGAACTTTTTATCACTCAGTTTTTTTTTGAGATAGGGTCTTACTGTGTAGATCAGGCTAGACCTGAACCCCTGTGGGAACTTTTTAAATACCTCTTGAGCTACCTAAGACCAGGAAGTTCCATTATAATTGTCCTATGTCTGTCCCCTCCTAGAGCTCTTTTAATGCCGGAGTTTTTTACTTTCTTATGTCTCCTGGGGTTTAACACAGGGTCTAGGGTAGAGAATACGGACAGTAATATTTCTTCATTGAAAGAAGGAATGAGATGCCAAGATAAATTGTTTTTAAACTAAATCATATGTTGCTCTTAAGTATTTACATATTCTAAGAAGAGATAAGAGAAATGTCTTGAATAATGTGGCATTGATGGGCTTCATAGTACTAAAACAAAATTCTCGAGGCTAGTAATTTTATAACAAGAAAAGGCCTGTCTGGCTCACAGTTTTAGAGATTCGACATTGGTCTCTGAGATTGGCAGGTAGCAGGTTCCCATGCATTTTAGCTGGATCCACTGCCCTTTTCAAGGGAATAGCCCCAGTGACCAAGCCTTACACCCTACAGTTCTGCTGTCATTCAGTAGCACCTCCCTGGGGAAAAGCCTTCAAACCAGAGCCACCGAAGGAGACCCAGCTGACATCACATTGATTGCAGTGTCACAGTCTTCTTCCAAAGCCGCTTTTCGTGTTTTCTTAACACAGTGGATATTGACACCATGACACCTGCCTTGGGTAGCTGGAGCCCCGGCCTCATGTATCAGGGAAAGCAGTGTGAGGAATGAGCTCCATTTCCTAGGATGGGAAAAGGCAGCTACAGGTTCATACTAAGGTTATTTTCATTTTATGGATTGATTGAGACAGGGTCTCATAGAGCCCAGGCTAGCCTTGACTCCTGTGGATCCTTCTGCCTTCATCACCCAAGTGCTGGGATTACAAGTATATGTTGACACACTTGATTTACCAGATTTTTTATTTGTAGAAGATTTATTTTTACTTATGTGTAGAAGGGGATGGTAGAAGTGGAGGTACATGCACTTGTAAGTGCTGGTGCCCATGGGGGCCAGAGAGGGCACTGGATCCCATGGAGCTGGAGTTAGAGACATTTGTAAGCGGACACCCAGGTCCCCTGGAAGGTCAGTACATGCTCTTAACAGCCAAGCCCTCTCTCTGCTGTAGTAAATGAGCCCATTGTACAGCTGTGGCTGCTCGGGTCCCTGAGGGTTTGCTCAAGTGTCTGTTTTAGACTGAAACACATGCTTTTGCCTTTGTCATAGTACGGAAGGGTGGAGAGCGACTGGACAACAGTGTTACCCTGATGGAAACCCCCGTGGGTTGGTGATGTGCCACAGAAGACGGACCTCTGCCCTCAACCGTGACCACCTGTTAGTAGTTTTGCATATTGTAGATGCAGAGTTCATGTTTTACCAAGTGGAGGTTTTTCCTTGAGCCACAGAAAATTGCCAATGCCAAATGTTACCTGTAAATGTGGTAGTAATTGCTTCCTGTAGCATTCTCTGGAAAGATGATGATAAATGCCTACCCTGTCCTGCACAAGATCCAAATGTCTGTTCCTTAGTAGAAGGTAGGGTTCCTCAACCAATGAGACCTCTGTATGCGCAGAAGGATGACCCGAGGACATTTCCTAGGTGGCATCCCTGTGGCTCATTGGTGTCAGAAACACACAGGACAGGGCTTTTTGCTATGAGTTTTTGTTGTTGTTGTTGTTATTGTTGTTGGGAGTTGGACTTCCTAGGTAGCCCTGGCTGGTCTGGCTGATCTAGTATTCCCTAATGTCTGGCCAGGCTGGTCACAGACTCATGGCAGTCCTCCTGTCTCAGCCTTCTGAATACTGGGATGACAGTTGTGTACTATCATGTCTTGATTTTTTTTCTTTTAACAAATTTGGTCCCCTGGATTTCCTTCCTCCATGTTTTTGTAGGTCCTTAAGTCCAAGCTAAAGGCAGTCTGTCCCTTCTTGGTGTTATGGTCTGCCCCAGTCTCTGGGTGTCTGTGAGGCTCACACTCACTGTCCCCCCCGTCCTCTTTACATAGTATTATAACTGGCTGCTCACTGTGCTGCAATGAGACTAGGGGTCCTATGCCTTCGAGATCTTTGTGTCCTCAAAGCCCAGCACAATATAGGTATTCAGCACATGTTTACTATAAAAATGAACATAGAAGTATACTTTCCGTCTCTCCATGCTGAAGCCCTCTTGGGAGCCATGCCTAATTCTGGTAACATGTAGCAGTAGTACCTCAAGCTGTCTTTCTTGTCCATGGAAGACATCAGTCAGTTGGAAGAATTATCTTATATTTTAAGATTATTATTATTGGAACTGAAATGATTGCCCTGGACAGAATTCATGATAAAATAACAACCACATGGAAATTACAGATGCTGTACATTAAATGTTAAATGCCAAATAGAGGGGTAGGTAGGGAGATACACTCTGGATTTTGATCTTAATCTGCATTTTGTGACATTCTCTTAGGTGAGCATTAATGAGCATCTGGCGAGATAACAGAATAATTCCAGAGAGTGTTTTCCTTGTTTAGGAACTGTGAGTGAAGAATTCTTTTATCTTCCAGTTTATCCAGGAGAAAGTCATGCCTTGATAGAAAGCACTCACCCTTGGAAGGTCAGCTCTCAACCATGGTACTGTGGCTTCTTGGTCACAGTGGCTTTCATCTTGCTGATGAAACTTGGGTCTCTTTAGCATTCCAGGGGAACACATTGTAAAAACTTCATCCATTAGAGACATTCCTTAGAGACATTTAACAATACATAGCACTTTGGTTCTGTTCCAAAATGTTTAGCTGTTGAGTATTTTAGACAGAAACAGTAAGAAACTGGGAGAAGGAGAATGTGAAAGGAGATGGTAAAAATATGTCTTCGTGGGCCTTTCCCTTGGTGACTGAAGTCTTGGGTGAGGGTGTCCAGCTGCTCTCCATCCTTTCCTGCACATGTTCATGAGGCAGCATCCTCAGAGATGCTTCTGGCTTCCCACGCCCTTTGACCTCATCTTCAGTATCTGTCTGGGAGAGCTGCAGGTGTATTAGCGGTCAAGAAGTGCAGAATGACCAGGCTGAGTTGTCTGCCCCGAGTCCACTATAGACTTTACATTTCTAAATTAACAGTGGCCTGTGTGATGGTTAGAGAGCATATGTTATGACCTCTTACATAAAAACCTGTTGAGCTTTCCATCAGACTCAGTTAAAACGGAAGGCAGGACATGTGTTTTTAAAAAAAAAACCTGGACGTCTGATACAGAGCTCAGTCTGCCATTGAAGTAACAGGACAGGAGATCAACTTTTGAAATGACTTCTTAAGTAGGCATAAAAGGAATGTCTGGAATATTTTTTTCCTTGTGCACTGTCTATTCAATTGCAGGGGCATAATGCAGCAGGAGGGTTACATTGTCAACAGGCAATTACCCCTTCATCAAGACTCACTAATCCTAACACTAATTGATCATTTAAGGCACAAGGCAGAATAGCATTAGAAACATGTAAGGCTAATCTGTTGGGTGCAATCAACAAATTAATATTATTGCTGATATTTGCATAACTGACTGCAATTATTTCCTGTTTAATTGGGTTGATCCAATGAGATTCAGCAAGTCCCATGTGAGCAGGTATAAACATAACTAAACACAACTGGTAGTTTAAGAGGATGGTTAGCTTATCTTGCATGTCTTGGTTTGTCAGCTTTCCCCAGAACACATGTGAAAACCAGGCGTTTGAAAGGTAGAGAGAATCGGAGCCTTGGCTAATGTGGTTTGCTGATGGAAATGTGGTTATTAGAATCAGTTTATCAAGGATTCTACTAAGGGTGCTTAAGAAGAGGCCTCAGGTCCTGAGAAGTGCTTCGAGCTGTCACAGAGAAACAGGGGGGACTGCATAAATGGGCGATTTCTGGCCTCCTGTGCTTGCAGAGGCACAAATAGAAGGGGAAGTGACTGAAACACTTGGTTAGGGAGCCATGTTTTTTCCTGCTGAAAGAAACAAGCTGTAGTGGGGTCTAGGGAGATGGCTCAGTGGTTAAGAGAACTTGCTGCTCTTGCAGGCACCCAGGGTTCAGTTCACAGTACCCACCTGGCAGCTCACAACTGTCTTAATTCCAGTTCCAGGGGATTTGATGCCCTCTTCTGGCCTGTAGGGGTACCTACATGCATATGGTGCACAGATAATACACTGAGGCCCACATACATATAAAGTAACCTTAAACAAGCTGTGTGTTGATGTAGTGTCAGCTCCGTGAAGAGGTGGAGAGGCTACCTCAGCCTCTCTGGGATACAATCCTTATTGTAGCAGTTGTTGCTTGTTAATAACACATCTCAACAAGCTGCCTTCCCTCTGTGGAGCATTCCTGGGCACGTGGAGACGGGTGTGAGCACAAGGGTAGAAAGACTTCTTGTCACTTCTGCACTTTGGGTTTGCTTTAAGGGAATTAACTGAAGCACAAAGCTGCCCCTGGAAGTTCTTTTCTTTGCCTCCCTAGCTCTGTGTTCTACATAGTTCAGCGTCCTTTCTTCAAAATCATATTTAATTAACATCTGTGACCGAGGCCGATAGCCTCTCGGGAGACAACAGCTGCTCATTCCCACTAGATGGTAACTTCTAAGCTATGTAGAACAATAGATACTCTTGGATCACATCAAGGCCAAGGACTTCGCTGTTTCATGTCCTGACCCAAATAAGGTAAAGGAACCCTTCTTTGCTGAGTGGGTTTCTTATGAACAGCCAAATGCTGCAGTTACAGGCCATGGGTCCAGGGAGTGACTTCAGGGACATGTGATAGCAACTGTCGCTTTGTTTTGATGCAGGTAGAATTTGTTCATCTTTCTATGGTCCACATATCTATGCCCCCTAAGAAGCAAAGGGTTTCATATTCCTTTGTATTATGTGTTACTGAACAGAGGCCATGAGGATGCACACTGATTGCATGCCCACAATGTACACCTCACACAGCCTGCAGTAGGATAGGAAGTTCACACAGAAAGTAAGTAGCATGTAAACATTACCTCATGGAGCGTGTGGGCTGATAACCGATCTAACTTTAGACATAAAGTGATGGTAAGCAGACAACAGAAGGACCTCAGAGCACAGCTCTCTAAGCAAACATGTTTGGTTTCACTCTTTGTGAGGAAGTCTTTGCTGCGTGTGATCTTTGCTGCTTATTCAGGAAGTTAGAGCTGAGTTCCTGTCCTTGTGTCTGGGTTTCCCCCAGGCTCGCCATTCCCCACCCAGGGCACCTGTCATCTGCACTCATATCTGTCACCTCATTCCCCACCCAGGGCACCTGTCATCTGCACTTATCTGTCACCTCATTCTTCTGAAGCAGTTGTTGTCAGGTGCATCTAACAGACCGTCCGTGTCTGCATCTTTGCTCATCTCAATAAACTCAAAGCAGGATTATGTGTGAAAGAAGCAAAGGAAATGACCCCAGAGAAACATTCCGACTGTGTTCTCTTCAGTGGGGAAAGCTGTGGAAAGGACAGCCCAGAGGGAACAGGTCAGCCACTTGAGGGGTTCTCACAGAAATGTGACTTTCAGTTGAAGGTCCTTGTTTTCTTTAGTGCTGGGCGCTGAACGCTAGACAAGAGCTCTACTACTGAGCTGCGTCTCCCTCTTTACTTTTTATTGTTTGGTTACGTCATCTCACTTTTGATGCCCAAATTTGCAGACTCTGTAACCTAGGCCGGCCTTAGATTTTCAGTTTTCCTGCCTCAGTTGAGAGGCACCAGGCCCACTTTCAGTTTGAGGATTTCAATACAGAAACAAAAGCCACCGGTTCTGGTGGCCCGTGCCTGTAGGATTTGCTGAAGGAAGTGGAGGCAGGAGAAGAGTCTGAGGCCAGCCTGAGATACACATTAAAAACAAACAAACAAAGGCCATTTAAAATATTACAAAGTTAATTTTATTCCTTTTTAAATTATTGTTGAAAAGCCTGGGTAGAATCAAGAACCTTTGACCCTTAGTGTGTGTTCCATTGTGGGATGACTCATCCATAACAGGCTTGAGGGCCAGCTGGCCCAAACCAGTAACAAAGATACTTTCTGAGAGCCAACCTGGGTCTGCTTAAGGGCCTTAGCAACAGCAGCTGAGACATGATCTGGAGATGAGCTGGACCAATGAGAGGCAGCCATGTCACACCAGCAGATGCAGATTCATCAGACCTCCCCCCAGGGTGGGGTGGAGGGTATATAAGGGTTGCCTCTTCCTGAATAAACTGAGCTTGTTGTTTCGACATTCTCTGGGAATTTGTGTCGTTGACTCTGGGCCTACTTGGCCCACTCCCCCAAAGGGAACAACAGCACAGGACCCTGCCACATTCCATAGTAAAAGATTTCTAAGCTATTTAATTTGGAGAGGTTGGTCATGAAATTTAGGAAGACCATAGTAGTGTTTGTGGGTTATAACTCCATGGGGCCATACTTACTTTAATAAGTGACAAAAACATGAAATTTAGGACAGGTGTAGTGGCATATGCCTTTAATTTCAGCACTCAGGAGGTAGATACAGGTGGATCTCTGTGAATTTGAGGCCAGCCTGGTCTACAGAATGAGATTTGGGATAGTCAGGGCTGCATAGGGAGACCCAGCTTTTTTCTGGGAGAATAACAAGGAAAGCATTAAATTCAGCCATAGGAACCAGGTGCTTTAGAACCTACTGGGTGTGTGTTTTGAGATTTCAGACCATCCACCTGAAGGTGTCCTTTTCACGATGGACCCGATGTCGGAGCTTTGAGACCTCAGTGGTACAATGTTCAGTTAAGTCTTGCACCGAGATCCTGAGAGTTAATGGAAGCCAGTGAGTGGGAGAGAGTAAAGTATCACACTGACAGACATGTCTGCAGGCCACTGCCACGTGGTGATGACACAAGGTAGCAGTCACTGAATGAAAACAAGAGAAGGACAAATGGAGGAGGTTAGGAGAAAAGGGACGGGCTATCTGGGGTGCAAACTATTTTCATGCTGTTCACAGAAGCCTCCTTATTCTGCCAGGCCCGTGCCAAGTGCCGTCAGTGTCATCAGGGGCCACTCCAGCAGCTCATCCCTTCAGATGCTCAGGCTAAGCTTTGTGGTTGTAACCTGGGGGTCCCGTTGTGTGGAAACCCTTTACTAACGTCCAGGTGGGTAAGCACCACAGTGTGTGAGCTTTGTGGTGTCTGGTCTTCAGTGATTGTGTTCTCAGGTTCAGAAGCCCTAACCCAAATAACCAGTGTCGACCAGACCGTTGCTCTTCCTCCCTTCGAAGCCTTGGGCCCTCTACTCTCGCTCCTTGGTGAAAATGATAAGATAGGGCACCATGCTGCTGTTCCCTCTGGCTGCTTTCATGAGGGCCTGGAAGTCATCCTCAGGGTTGGGGAAAGGATGGACATAGCTCTTCAGTCCCCATGGCTCTGGTTCCTTTCCCAGGAATGCAGAGTTCTTTCAGTTCTCTGTAGATTAAAATCAGGTCTCAAAAAGACCTGGGCAGATGAGGCAGGAGGATTTCTGTGAGTTCTAGGTCAGCCTGAGCTACAGACTTGAGTTCCAGTTTAGCCTGGACTATAGGGTGGTATCCTCTTTGTGATGTAATTAATAAGCTCCAGACACTAAGAAGGCTGAGGCAGGAAGCTGGGAATTTAATCTTCAGTCATAGAAGCATAGCAAGACCGTCTCAAGATCCAACTAGCCGGTGTGTACAAATCTGCATAGCTGTAGATCTTTCTCTGCTGATGTCCAGAGGGGAATGCGCCCACATCATGTGTGTGCAGCTACAGCTCTACAGGGGAGGCCTGAGCTACACAGGCCTAGGGTCTGTGCCCCTTTGCCACCATGCCCGGCAATTCAGTGGCTGAGAGCAAATATGTACAGTGAGTTTTGACACCAGAGATTATGAGTGGGAACAGAGTCAGCTGAACAATAGTGTCTCAGCCAGCCCTCCTGTATCAGCATTGGTTAACCACATCACTGCAAGGCCCAGCTTCTTTTTTAAGCAGACAGAAAGAAACACTGTGAACAAGGTTCAGCTTTCAGGGAAGGTGGTTAGAAGGTCTTGACAGGATTTAAAGGGATGCAGTGTAAAGATGTTGATGTGGAGGATGCTGGGTAAAGGAAATTACCTCATTCTTTGAAGGGTTTGTAGAAACTCAATTAAGCACTCGAAGGTGGCTTTGTTGTATCACAGCCATCTCATGTGAAGCACTCTATGTTTGTGTTAAGGACCCAAGGTGGTTGTATTTTGTTGGCAATAGATAAATTCTTCATTGTTGGCAGGTTCTTCAGATCTGTGACTATGAACACTCCTCTGCTGCCAATAAAACAACTGAAAACCACTGTTTGTCTAGTGTCGTGAGACTGGCAAGGCTGCATGTGTGAAGTTATGTTATGTCCCAAGGTTTCTGGTCAGTGGTGGTAGTGAATGGAATGTGCATCTCTGAACCACAGCAGCACCAAGAAGCTGAGGATTGAGGGCACCAGAGACCTGAAACCACATAACCAGAGAGAGTCTAGGTGTCTTCATCTCAAATGTCTGAGCAAGAAATAAAATGGGCATTTAAAGACCACCTCAGGCTGGAGAGATGGCTCGGAGCAGAGGTGGGGGGCACCTAGCCTGATGACCTAAATTGTCCCCAGGACTGACCTGGTTGACCTCAGCACGTGTGTCAGAATGCTCTCACCACCCCTAACACACACATAAATAAGTAAACCAACCAATCACCTCCCCTGGCTGCAGCATTTTGTTCCTTCCAGTGCTGCACACTGGGCAACTTCAAACATCAGCTTGGGTGTGTCTGAGGGCTTTTCAGAGGGTCATCTGAAGGGAGAAGGACCTGCCCTGGGTTGGGTGGCACCCTCTCATGGGCTGCGATCTCAGACACAAAGCAGAAAGGAGCCTGTTGAGTGAAGGCATTCCAGTTTCTCTGCCTACTGCCTTATCAGGATGTGAACAAGCAGCCTTCCTTCTGGTCATGAAGTGTTCCTGCTGTGAAGAGCACATCTCCCCAGGCTGAGTCAAAATCAATCCTTTTTTCTCTGACTTGCTTTTGTTAAGTATTTAGCAATGAGCAAAGTCACTAAAACTGGTCTTTTCCCATCTACTGCCATGAGTTCACCTCCCTGACGAATGGTGTATGGCATGTGGCTAGTCACCTTCAGAATACAGAAAAACTTTACAAAGGAAAAGACACTTGGTCAAGACCCTGAGAGCATAAACAAGACTTTATATTAGGCCGTGAGTAAATTTCCCTCAGATGCACTTGCCTTTGAGAGAATAAAGCTGAATTCAGACTTGTCCAAATGCACTTGTTACATATGCATGCTTTTCCTGCATTCATGTCTGTGCACATATGTGTGCCTGATGAAAGCTGGAAAAGGGTTTTGGGACTCCTAGGACTGGAGTTTCACAGTTGTGAGTTTTCATGTGTTTGCTGGGAATTGAACCCGGGTCCTCTAGAAGACCAGCCAGTGCTTTCCATCACTGAGTCACCTCTCCAGCCTCCACAGATGCATTTTTGTGGTTTACTCAAAGTAATGTAAGTGTAACAAAAACCAAAGGTGGTTTTTTGTTTTGTTTTTTAAGAATTGCCATAAATTGAACTTAAAAGTGTTGTGTGTTAAATGACCTGCACACATTGTTAACCTGTGAACATCTTGGCCCTTAGCTAAGATCTCTAACAGGGAGTTACATGTAAGTGTTGGGGACACAGCCTAGTGGCAGAACACTTGACTAGAGTGCCCAAGGCCCTGGGTTCAGTTCCCCAGAATTGAAGGACAAAGGAAAAAAGGAGGGAGGAAAAACAACACATGGAATTGGGAAAGTTGTCGTCCCTCCAACCATGTCAATGCTGCACTCCCACAAGAATGACAAGGGAGATGTGACATTGCTGAGGGTGGTGACACACTTATAGGCACTGATGTGACAGATGAGAAGAGACAGGTGTCTCCTTCAGGGTTGGAAGTGTCTCTTTGTGTTGACATGGGAAGTCCAGAGAACAAGACGGGGGTTTCCAATTTTTGTGATGATTTTTCTACAAGGCTGATTTGACATGATCTGGAGCATATTCTCCTGATCAAGGGTCTGATTCCATATAAGACACGTGACCTATGCCTCCTGTCATGATAATGTATTGTACAGCCTGACTTCATTTAGAATGTTGACAAGAGGCAAATTCACATCCTGAAGCCAGGAACCTCATGATCAGGTAGGTTTAGATGCTGATCCATAAAGTAGCCACTGCTTGGCTCTCTAGCTCTGTCTAGGAAACCCATGGCTATTTTCCTCCAAGGTCATGGTTACCAGAGGTTTTCAAAATGCAATGAAAAAAAAAATCTTTCCAGTTTTCCATTCTTTTTATTTAAAGCATTTATTTTTATTTTATGTGTCTGGGTATTTTGCCTGCATGTATGTCTTTGTACTGCATGCATACAGGGTCCACAGACCAGGAGACAGTATTGGATCCCCTGGCCCTGGAGTTATAGATATTTGTGAGCAGCCATCTGGGTATGGAATTGCACCTGGGTCCTCTGCAGGAGCAGCTGGTGCTCTTAACCATTGAGTCTCTCCAGCCCCTTGCTGTTCTGTTCTTAACAGATCTGTGCTGACTCTATCCCTAATTTCCAAAGCTGAACTGTTGAAAGAGAGAAAGAAAGAAAGAAAGAAAGAAAAAGAAGAAAGAGAAAGAAAGAAAGAGAAAGAAGAAAGGAAGGAAGGGAGGAAGGAAAGAAGAAAGACCGACTTGCATTTGTTTAAAGGTAGTTATATAATCTAGTAAACATTTCTCATTAAAGCTTCCTTCATCCTGGGAACCAGGTGACCCTGCTTTAATCTTTAGCATCTTCTGAGCTAGAAGGAAATATCCTAACACACAGATGGCTAATCATGAGAAAATGGCTAAGAGCTGTTGGCTGATCTTGTGGTCATGAGTTCATACCTTAATTGGTGAGTAGAGGAGATAGAAATCAGAGTGGAAACCAATTGAGTCAAGTTCTACATTCCTTGTGAACAGAACCTCCCTGGGCAGTTGGTGTGTCTATGGGGTCATAATGCCAAGTAACTTTCAGATGTGACTGCTATTAGGATCTGTGAACTCTGAGGACAGAAGAAGACCCTCTGGTAGGTGGCCCTCACCCCATCAGTTGACACCCCATGGACACAGCTAAGTTTCCTGGGAACTTGGCCTTTAGATTGCAATAGAAATCCTGCTTAAAATCTGCAACCTGCTTGGCTTCCTCTGCAGGTCACAGATGAAGACCACAGCATCAAATATTGGCCTTTCCCACCGGGTAGCATCCCAGGTGGTGATTAATTTTGATGGTGGGCTTGTGTCATAGCTTCAGCTGTGAACCTGACACCTGGGAAGAGGGTGCCTCAGCTGAAGAATTAATTGCATCAGATTGGCCTTTGGGCATGTCTATGGTCATTTTTTTTTTTAAATATTGCTAATAGATGTAGGTGGGCCCAGCCCACTGCGTGTGTCCCTAGGCCTGTGGACCTGAACCGTGTAAGAAAGGCAGCTGAACACGAGCGTGGGAGCAAGCCTGTCGCCACATTCCTCTATGGTTTCAAACTCCTTTGAATTCCTGCCTTGGCTGCTCTTGATGATGGACTGTATGAAACCTGTAGATGAAATAAGCCCTTTCCTCAACAAATTGCTTTTGCTCATGGTGTTTATCACAAAAACAGAAAGACAACTAAAACAGACTTACCTTTGGGAATGGCTTTGGTTCTGACACTGAGGAAGTGGAGGCAGGAGGATCAGAAGTTCAAAGTCATCCTTGACTACATAGCAAGTTTGAGTTTGTCCTGGGTTCCATGAGGTCCTGGGGGTGGGAATTAAGACACTTGGTGGGTATCGAATTGGCTAGCCTCCCTAATTCCAAAATCATGAGCTAACTGAATTCCTCTTAACAAACTTTGCCATTGTTTTGAGATAGTGTCTCACGTAAGCCAAGCTGGTCTCACACATGTAGCTGATGGTGACCTTAAAGTTCCGATCCCCCTGCCTCCACCTCCCAGTGCTAGAATTACAGGTCTGAACCATCACACCTTGTTTAAGTTTCACTGAGGAGCTAGGGAAGGACTCTACTAAATGAGCCCCATCACCCTTCCGTCCTGTTCCTTCTTATTAATCACCTACTTAAATCTCTAGTCAGGTGTACCAAATCAACAGGTAGTTTTGTTTCTGTATTTCCCTTCTACTCCTACGCCTTCTATTTCTGGTGCTTTTCTGGCTAGCCACTGCAGTGCACACTGGTGATTATCATGTCACTCTTTGCCTCTCTCACTAGACTAGAGCTTTCTCAAAAGAATTTGTCTAATCCAATTTCCCATCTTCCAAGAATGAAATTCTTCTGTCTTGGTTAAGGTTTCTATTGCTGTGAAGAGACACCATGACCACAGCAACTCTTATAAAGGAAAGCATTAATTGGGGCTGGCTTACAGTTCAGAGGTTTGGTCCGTTTTTGTCATGGCAGGAAGCATGGTGGCACATAGGCAGACACAGTGCTGGGGAAGGAGCTGAGAGTTCTACATCTGCATCCTCAGGCAGCAGAAGAGACACAGGGCCTGGCTTGAGCATTTGAAACTTCAAAGCCCACCCCAGTGACAACTTCCTCCAACAAGAACACTTCCTATGAGCCAATGGGGGCCATTTGCATTCAAACCACATCTTCAATCACAGACAAGTGTTCCTTTTAAGCACTCAGCATGGCGTCTGGTATCTAATAGAGCATTTGTTGCAACCTGGCTTGCAGGTTCCATTGAGTCCTCTTAGAGAGGTCACTGGAAAGAGGCCTGATAGGAAAGCTACAGTTGAGGGTCAGGAGCATGAAAGCAGCTGTGTGGTGCTAATCCTAGCATCTGGCATCTCCTGACAAATCCCTGGACTTCACTGAATGAGCTTTCTCCCGCCCTCCATGCGTGGGCTCATCCATGCTCATGGACAGGATTTCCACCCTGGTACAGTTCTTTGTAATGGATACCATGCCCAGAACTGCAGCAGCTTGTTTGGCCAGGACCCACCACCTTTTCAAGTCTGGACTTTTCTATTCCCACACAGGTAAAATGGGTCTTGTTTCTCTCTAGATCAACACTTTTGGAACAAGATCACTGCCGCTTGCCCGATTATGATTGCCTCGGACCCCACCAGCCAGTCTTTAACTCAGATTTGATTTGACGTGAACTTACCACAGCACTTTGCCTGCGGTGATTTCGGCTGCCTCCTGCCTCCTCCGGGCTGCTCTGGCTCTAGTCTTCACTACTTTGTCCTGCCAACTTCCTCTTGAAGCCTCAGCTTGCAAGAGCTCCTACTTGGCCCCAAAGACATAACCATTTAGCTTTGAAAATCATAGTAGCTTCCTGGTGTGTGGGTTTAATTTAATTTAATTTTTTTAGAGAGTATCTTTTACAATCTAAAATTGCACCTGCTGGATTAGTTTTGAAGTGATTTAAAACCTAGCCATGCACAGCTTTGCTAGCAGACCAGTAGCAATAGAAAGCCCTGTGTGCTTTTTGGAAATACAGTCTCTAAGACCCTTGTCAGACCTAACGAAATCAGAATTCTCGTTTTAGCAAGATGACTTCTCTGCATACTCAGTCCAAAAGCACTGATCTTCAACCTGCTCAGCATCACAGAGCCACAGCATGCCTAGCAACCAAATCATTGGCAAAGCAGAAATGGCTTTATAAATAAAGGAACTGGGGATATTGGAGCAATTGTCTCTGTGGGTAAAGTGTCATTACACAAGCATGAGGACCCAAGTTCATATCCCCGGCACCCAAGTAAAAATCGAGGTAGAGTGCAGAGTCTGTAGGGCTAGTGCTGGGGAGACAGAGACAGGAAGATCCAGGGGTTCTCAGGCCAGCCAGTCTAGCCAATCCATGAACAACAGGTTCAGTGAGATATCCTGCCTCAAAAATATGGTGGAGTGTGATCATGGAGACACCAAATGTTGCCATCTGCCTTTCAAATGCACACAGATATGCATGCATGTATATAGCATATATCATACTAATAAAATAAAATAATCAGTACTGATATTGAAGGGCTCACATTACAGTGCTCAGAGGAGCTTTGGGTTTGGGTTGGGAAATGTTCCCCCTAAATAGCTAATCTTTCCTCCCAAGAACTTTCCGGGCACTTCCCTTCTTTCTGGGTCTCCTGTGAGGAAGGTATCATGGTGGTCCATAAAAATTACCACACAGGAAATTACAGGAGCTCTTAATTAGTGAATTCCTACACTTTATTTAGTCTTTTTTTTTCTTTTTGCACTGTAGGCCTCAGGGCCTAGCTACACAATTAGAAAGATCAACAAGACTCTCAGCCAAGCTGTGGCGGGCTGTCTTTTGGAATGCATCCCTCATGAGTGCTTCCTCTCATAGCCTTGTAGTCTCAAAAGTGCTCTGCCAATGGCAGTGGGCTGGCTGAGAACATGGCAAGGGACTGAAGCCCTCCAAGGGTCAGCACAGCCCCAAGAGCTTTCTTTCTCCAGTTACAGGGTCATGCCTTTCTTAGAACCTAAACTGAGGCTGAAAGTAAGGGCAGGGGTGTGTGTGTGTGTGTGTGTGTGTGTGTGTGTGTGTGTGTGTGTATATGTGTGAGTCTGTGGGGGGGTCATGTTGGGGTGAGGGTGCACATGTGTACTTGTGCATATGGAAACCAGAGGACAACTCTGGCTATCTGTCTTCCTGGTTTTTGAGGCAGAGTCTCTCACTGAGACCTAGAACTTGATGCTTAGGCTAGGCTAGCTTGCCAATGATTCCCAAGCTAGGCTAACTTGCCACTAAATCCCAGGAACTGTCTGTCTCTGCCCAGTGCTGGGGTTTTAAGAATGTATTTCGTCCCCCTGCAGACCTTAGCTCTGTGGACTACTGCAGCTCAGTGGTGTTTCTCACTCTAGACCGGGCTGTATCTGAGCCAGCAGACAGGAGGACCTCTACCCTCCTTTTAAACTGTCACCAGACAAGAGGTGCAACAAGCCCCTCGGGTTCAGGACATCAGGCTCATGTTTAAAGTGTTGCAAGCTTTATAAATCCTTCCCACTGTCCAGTGAAAAAGCCCTAAATCCAGCTATGGCCAACGTCTCCAAATGGAGAAACGCCAAACCTCACTTAGGTGACTTCCTTCTACACAGCGTGATGTTATTAATCAGTTGCCAATTTTTGCCCTGGGGTGAAATCCCAGGTCTCCTCTGTCTCATTTGAGGTTTTGTCTCACGTCTTGAGCCTCTCAGTGCTCTGCTCCTGACCTGGTTAGTTTTATGTCAACTTGACACAAACTAGGGTCACCTGGGAAGAGGAACCCCAGTTGAGACATTGCCTCCCTTGGATTGGCTGGTAGGCACGTCTGTTTGGCATTTTCTTGACTGATGGTTGGTGCGGGTGGTGCCAACTCTGGGCGGATGGTTCTGGGCTGTAGATGGAAGCAAGCTGAGCTTCCTTCCTCCTTCAGGTCCTCTGTGGTTCCCTCCTCTGCTCCTGCTCGAGTTCCTTCTCTGACTTCACCCAATGATGGGTTGTGATCAGAACATGCAAGACAAACAAACTTCCCTCCCCAAGTTGCGTTTGGTCAGTGTTTTGTCACAGAAACAGAAAAGCAAACCAGAACAGCTTCTCTTCCACTTCAGATGGGGATCTCCACAGCGGACTTTGGGCTGAGCTGTGGTCAGTGGAGGAGACACAGGCCCTTCAAGACGTGCTTCTCTTACACTTCTAGCTTGGATGCATGGTTTTGGCATTGCTCATGCTGGGCTGACTACTTTCAACCGTAACTACCATGTGTCTTTTTCTTTTCAGCCAAGGTGACTGCTGCTGTGCTCCTTGGTGTGTGTGTGTGTGTGTGTGTGTGTGTGTGTGTGTGTGTGTGTTGCCAGCATGTATGTCTGAATACCGCTTGTGTGCCTGTGCCCGAGGAGGCCAGAAGAGGGATTTGGATTCTCTGGGTGAGCTTCCATGTGGGTGCTGGAAACTGAAGCTAGGTTCTTGGCATGAGCCACAAGTGCTTTTAACCCCTGAGCCATCTCTCCAGCAGCCACCTCCCTGTTACTATTATTATTTTTGTCTAAGGTACTTTCTCTTATTTGTCTAAATTTCAGATTCAGAGAGAGAGGTGGGAGAGGGGAGAGGGAGGGAGGGAGAGAGAGCGTGCAGAGAAAGAGCAGACAGAGACTGTCTCAAGGAAGCATTCAATTTGGAGAATTGAGAAGCTGAGCCTCTGTCGTCATCGTCCCTCCGCGCCTTGTGAAGCAGCCACACCTGAGTAGAGCAGCCTCTCTGAGAGACAAGGTCCTCACTAAGCTGACCCTGAAGTTCCTTTCTGTCCTAAGCGCCACAACTCTATGACATCTGCCCTTAGTGGGTGACTCATGGTGCCTTTCCGTGACTTCTGTTTTCCTCTCTTACAATTAATAATTCTCTTAAGGACTCAGTTGCTTAGCAGTTGCACACGGTGCAGGGGTGTGGGTCCTACATTAGCCATCTGTGGAGGTTTGAATGAAGCCTACCTCAGCGGCTCGGCCGGTCAGACCATTGGGAGCCAGTTGGTGGGTTAGTCCACTAGGCTTAGGGGGTGTGGCCTTGCTGGAGGAAGTACGTCAGTCACTGGGGGTGGGCTCTGAGGGGCAAGATTGAAACGTACTTCCCGTCAGCCATTTCTGCTTTGTGCTTTGAGGTTCAAGGTCAGAGTCTGAGCTTCTAGCTCGACTACTTGCTACCTCCGCTTGGAACTGTAAGCCCCAAGCCCAGTAAACGTTTCTATAAGTTGCCTTGGTCATGGCGTTAGTTATCACAGCAACAGATAGATAACTAATACATTGTCTATTTTTTTTCTTTCCTTTTTTTTTCTCTAGTTTTTCGAGACAGGGTTTCTCTGTGTATCCTTGGTAGTCCTGGATCTCGCTCTGTAGCCCAGGCTGGCCTCGAACTCACAGAGATCCCTGACTCTGCCTCCCGAGTGCTGGGATTAAAGGCCTGCACCACCATCACTCGGTGTACACTGTCAAATTTTCAGAAGATTCTATTAAGAGTTATATTCAAAACCCAACACATTATGAAGACTCTTCAAATCATCAGTGTGCTCATCTCACTTTTTCTTTTTTTATGGTATTGGAATAGGACCCGGGGCCTTGCACATGCTAGGTTACATAATCCCAACCCTTTTATTTACTTTTATTTCATGAACATGAACATCTTGCTGCATTTGAGTGCATCACAGGCACGTCGTGCCTACGGAGGCCAGAAGAGGGCGGTAGGTCCTCTGGAACTGGAGTTAAAACAGCGGAACCCATAGATCAGAGAATCTGTAAAGGGATCTTCCCGCCAATTAGTCATAAGCAGGATTGAGTCTTGATTGTGCTCAAAAATAATTCACCCATGATTCTCCATGTGCACTGAGCAGCTGACAACAGAACTCTGGGATATCTCAAGACAAACCAGTAAGGACCAGTTACCTGGCAGAAGCATGCACTGCTGAATCAGGGACAAGACAGGGAGATGGGTCCCATTCTCTGGAGATTAGCTAATTACTAATCTAATGAACGTGCCGTTCATTCTTATGTCACCACACTTCCCTGAGGAGGAGAAAGGGAGAAAGGCACACGCACCCTGTCTTTTTAATTACCTGTTAATCGGACAATGGGACAGTCAGAGTGCCTAAAGGCCAAACGCATATCCATAGAGCATCTTCGAAAGGTGGTGTTCAGTTAACAAAGAAAGTGAAAAAGGTTCAGCAGAGTTAAGGATTGTGATTCAAGCCCCTAACTAGCTTGGTCAGACTCATTCGTCTTAGGTTTTATCTGGGAAGGTGAAGTGGTTCTCTTTGCCTGGGGGTGTAGCATGTTTGTTAATGTACAAGTTGGAGAGTGCATTGCTCTTGGAGGCTTCTGTCATTGCTTGAGCTGCATAATATTCCTAAGGTTCTGGAGGATTTTTTTTCCCAGTATAAAAGTTTACATAACATTTTCCATGCTATTCATGTCTAATATTTCCACCAGAAATAATTATTGTTGCTTGTGGTAAAAATTAAGTACAACATTCTCTTTGTGATTTTCTCATAGGAGGGTGCACGTGCGCGTGCGCGTGCGCGCAAACACACACACACACACACACACACACACACACACACACATTCACATATACACATTTTAAAGCCAGTAACAAAATTTTCTTCCAGAGCCACCAAAAATGACATAGAAAAAAGTTCTATTGAAATCCTTTTTATGCCTTGGAGAATGTTTTGACATTTTAAGTTTCACATCTAAGGGATAGTGGGATGAGCAGATGTGCTCATTCCATAGGGCCTGGAGCTTGACCAGAATGGTGGACATTTCACATTCTTGGTCCTGATTCTGGCCAGGGGTTGTGGATCTGCCAGAGAAGATGCAGGGGGAAGCACACATCTCCAAGCCCTTCTGAGCACCTCGCTTTCTGTGGCCATTCTCCTTCAGATGACACCAAGCAGATGAACCAGTATTGATGAGTATTACGAACTAAAGTTATTAAGGACTTAGAACAGGGCTGTTAGGACTCATTTTCCATGCTGCACCTTGTGATGTTTTCTGTTTGTTTGAGGGAAGGATGGCCTTGAACTTCTACCTTTACCTTCCAAGTGCTGGGATGACAGCTGTGAACCACCATGTCTGTTATGAGTGATGGAAATTGCCTCTGCAGCTTCTCAAAAAATAAATAGGTATAGACTTACACTCAAAAATACAAGCCAAACTACAACTCAAAGCAGTAGTTTGTACAGCTGTCAACATTCAGGTTGACAAAATAGGCTCACGTTTTACTAAAATTATACCACTGAGTGGAGGTGTATTGTAGATGTAACAGTCTTATTAAATAAGAAACACAGAGCCAAATGCAGGGTTCAGAGAACAGAACAGCCACTAGATATAGAGGCCAGAAAATGGTGGCACACATGCCTTTAATCCCGATCACATGACAGAAGATCTCTGTGTGTTCAAGGATACAGTCAGCATGGAGACACACGCCTTTAATCTCAATACCAACCATAGAAGACCTGGAGGTCTGTACAGACAGGCAGTGATGAGGAGGTCATGTGGTTAGGTTCACAACCAATGAGAAGGCAGAACAGAAAGTCAATAAAAAGACATACACAGGAAGTAGGTCTCTTTCTGAGGGGAAGTCTACAGCGGCAGCGAAGGGTAAGAAAGGTTTTTAGTATCAGCTCTTAGCTACTGCTCTGACCTCTTGGGCTTTTAACTCTGCATTTGGCTCTGTGTTTCTTATTTAATAAGACTGTTACATCTACAGTGTATCATGGAATTTCTCTTTTTTAGTTCTTATAACTGCATGAGAAGGGGTCTAAAGGAGACATACCTCAGACTGAAAGCCTTGGTGGGCCCTCTCAGAGAGTTTGTCTGAGAGTCACAAGGATGAGTAGAGATAGCAGCCTCAGTGTGACAGCCTCCTCCACACTACTGCAGGAATAGAAATTTGATGTCACTTCTTTGGGGGAAAGATTTTGGGAAACTATGCAGTGGGAATTTAGTGGTCTTGGGGGCTTAATTTCTGCTTTTCATTGGTGGTGATTATAGGCATTATTGTTAGAGATGAGGGGACAGCTCTACACTGGTACCCTCCGCAGCCCGAGGAGTCTGTCCCCCTTCCCCTGGGACTCTTAGGGACATTGACTCAGGACAAATCAGGATTCACAGTTTTGAGGAGAAAAAGAATTTCTAGACTAGCCATTTTATGACAAAGCAGAATTGGAGATTTTGTTAAAGATATTTTACTATGGGTTTAAGAGTGAGGGTTAAGGAGAAAGAGAGGCACTCAGAAGAAAGTAAAGCATGCTCAAGCGGGGGTGTGGGTACATCTCCAAGAGAGCAGAAGCAGTGGATGTCTTAGCTGTAGCTATGTTTCACGTTTGGTGGTTCTCAAGTTACATCTCAAAAGTTGCTAAGAACTGCCACCCCCCTTTTCTCATTTGATAAGAGAGATAAGTGAGGTGGTTCTGGACCTGCCTTGGATGGAGCTGTAGTCTGATAAGGTGAAACACTTCCTTTCCCTCTAATGGGTTTCTGGTGAGATTCCCAGAAAACTGCAGGGTTATAGTGGGAAGGGAGAGGCCTTGAGCAATTGTTAATTGTGTTGGAATCTTTGTTTTGAGGCTGGCAAGAGGCTTTAATGGGATTCCGGGTAGGGGCCTCTTTTCCCTCTCACATCTCCCAAATATTCCCCATCTTTCTATCCTGCCTTTTATGGTTGTTGGTGCCTCAGCTCCTTATATGTGACACCCATTCTGTAAGACTTCTACCACTAGCACATACTCAAGACCTGCTCAAAATGTCTACAGGAGAGGCTCCATAACCCAGAGCAGGCTGCTATTTTGCCCAAGATATAAGCCTTTAGACAGAACATACAAGAAGTCTGTCTACAAGAGATTCACTGGATGGATAGACAAACTCCCAGCAAGAGATGAATTAACCATACACAATGTATGGGCTCTCTTTCTAAATGAACAACCCAGATACAAAGCTGAACATCAAGCTCCATGGAGGACGGGCATCCTTGAATTTAAAGACCACTGATGGATTACCAGCAAGGAAGCCGAGTGGTTAAAGCCAAGAAGCTAAAGAGCTAATAACTGAATTCGGAGGTTACCTTCTTTGCCATCTACTTCAGGAGAGGCATTCAGTGACTTGGTTTGTGAAATAGTTTGCCCATGTATGCAGCTCTGTGTTGGAAATATCCTGATGGTCCAGCCTTCTAGTTTTTTTAAATGATGGCTGGGTGCATTTCTAAATATGACTGTGTAGGGAGTAGATGCCTGATCACCTATTGGACCGGTCTATAAAGGCCACAAGAAGTAATGTATGTATTGTGTCTGTTTCTCTCAAGAGGTTTGATTGACCAGAATTTAGGTCAATGTGAGAAAGAAGAAAGAAAAGGGGAAAACATTATAGCAGTGAATCAGAACTCAGGAAGTAGGGCTTAGCTGTGAGACTCTGATGTGTGGTAGGGAGGGGCTTTTACCCTAGTACATGTTCTGTTAAGGGGAGAGTCACTCTCCCAGACTTTTAACAAGCCTTTGGGTGTCATATTTCCTGAAGTCACAGTATTTTCAGGAGTATTTTCCTGTACAGTTGACTGATCGGCCCATACGTACTTATCACAGGATTCAACTACACTTGACATTTAGACTGGAAACAAGGACTGCTTGACTAAAGGCAATAACATCACCCATGTCCTTTGAAAGAAGCAATGACTAAATGCAGAGGAGCTGTGTTTCTTACATTTTCTTGAAGACGCTGCAGTTTTTCTTGCTCAGGAAGTAAAACATTTAAACACTAACACACACTTTCCACTGCAGATAAGAATTATATGCTTCGATCCCCAACCAAGAAGTTCATTTTCAGGATGGGGTGTGCACATTTTTATTGTTGTGTTAAGTAATTTTCAAGTTGTTATGAAATTTAAAAAATTAAGAGTTTGGGAGAGATGGCTCAGTGCATAAGCACACTCACTGTTTGCAGGGGACCCATTTTTTTTCTGTCCCCAGCACCCATGTTGGGTGGCTCACAACCCCCTGTAACCCCAGCTCTAGGGGATCTGATGTCCTCCTTTGGCTTCCACACAAAGCTGTGAGGCCCACAACTGGATTATCTGTTAATGAATCAGCATCATCCCTGACTTCTCTCTTTCCACCTCTTGTGAGGAAGGAATAAAGTCTTGGGAAATACAAGCTCTTTTGGGGTCCCATCCTGACATCATCTCCGTTTATTTGCATGAGCTTTAGAATGTCCACAGGGAGAGCCAGCATTCCCCAGTGGCAGCTGAGATTACTCATGGTGGCTTCTGTTGGCTGACAGTCATGGCGGATGCCATTCTACACTGGCTGTACTTCTTCTGCCCTGATGGTTGTGTCTGGTCTTTGTTCTGTTGATCCCTGTGGATATCGTAAGCTCTGGATGAACTCTACTACCTCTTTCTGTTTGAGACAATATGAATGGTCCCAATATACTTAATTATTCCTGTATTTTACGGATATGAGTGCTCTGTCTTCATGCACACCAGAAGAAGGCATCAGATTCCATTACAGATGGTTGTGAGCCACCATGCAGTTAATAGGGATCAAACTCAGGACCTCTGGAAGAGCAGCCAAATGTTCTTAACTGCTGAGCCATCTCTCCAGCCCTAATATCCTTAAATTGTGACAACCCCAATGGGCAGACCAACTTCTGCTTCTGCACTCTTTCTGCCTCATGTGGCCATGTATTCTTCTTCCATTCAAGAAAGCTGCTGATCTTCTTTTGTAAATTATTTTTTAACTTAAAATATTTATTGTTATTATTTTAAATTATGATTAGGTGTGTGTGTCTGTATATGGGTGTGGGCTCTGTGTGTGCAGGTGCTGATGGATACTAGAGACAAACAGCATCAGATCCTCTGGAACTGGAGTTACAGTTGGTTGTGAGCCATCTGTTATGGATGCTAGGAACCAAACTTGGGTTCTCCAGAAGTGGACTTCAACCTCTGAGCCATATTTCCAGCCCCCAAGTTAAAAAAAAAAATGTGTCTATGTGTGTGTCTGTGTGGGTATGTGAATGTGAGTGCAGTGAATTCAGAGGCCAGAAGAGGGCACCTGTAGCTAGAGTTTTCTCTACAAAAATCTCTGGGCAAATCTCTGTCACCCGCCAGTCCCACAGCCACTCAGACCCGACCAAGTAAACACAGAGACTTATATTGGTTACAAACTGTATGGCCGTACCAGGCTTCTTGCTAACTGTTCTTACAGCTTAAATTAATCCATTTCTATAAATCTATACCTTGCCACGTGGCTCCTGGCTTACCGGCATCTTCACATGCTGTTTGTCATCATGGCAGCTGGCAGTGTCTCTCTAACTCAGCCTTCCACTTCCCAGCTTTATTCTCCTCCTTGTCCCACCTACACTTCCTGCCTAGCCAATGGCCAATCAGTGTTTTATTTATTGACTAATTAGCAACACATTTGCCATACAGAACATCCCACAGCAGGCACCAGCTCACCTGAATCTAGAGTCACAGGCAGTTGTGAGCTTCCCCACTTGGGTGCTGAGAAGGGAACTCAGGCCTCTATAACAACCTTCCATACTTGTGACCACAGAAGCATCCCTCCAGCCCCCAAAGCTGTCCATCCTTATGACTGAATCTATCTGAAGATCATTTATAAGAATCAGTGGTTGAAGCAGATGGGTGGGCCACACTGCCATCAATTTCAGTTTATGTCTGTGGACATGAGCTGCGCACCTTCCATGCTGACATTTTACAGCAGATCCCAGAACACTGATTTATGTGCCAATTGTAGTATCTGCCTTAGCAGAGAAATAAGGAGTTATCTGTAGGGTGATCACTTACATTTAAAGTTTGAGGAAGGCACATTGTCACACTGAATTGTTAAATTTCATTTTTATACTCAGCTAATTTCCTAAATAGCCCCTGACCTATATCTGTCTTAAGAAGGCTGCAAAGTGATTTATGTGCCTTTTCCAGGAAGTGGGTGCTGAGCTGGATTCAGGGATATATGTGTTTCACCAGGGGATAAGATGCCTGTGGAAAGGGGAGGATTGAAATTGGACATACAGTGTTTCCCACAGATGGATACCCTGGAGCCAAGACAATCCCCCAAGCCAAGTCTTGTGCTGGATAGAAATGGAGAGTCTTAGCAACCCAGTCTTTTTCTAGGGTTGTTCCAGGAAGAGGGTGGTCTGTTCTCAAAGGTGGGGGTAGTTCTGAAGGTGGCTGTCATGTACATATTCTCTTTGTAGTTGTTGACACAAAAAAACATAGCTTGCACCTCAAAGGGAATAGGAGATTGTTTGGAGTCAAATGGAAGTGACCGTGGCCCAGAACACAGATTTAGACAACCCCACCCATTTTGTTCAATGTAGTAACAGTTTCGTTATGTTATATAGTATTAACAAAGAAATACACAAGTCAAGACACTTTTCATTTTTTTTCATCTATAGTGTATATTTGTGTGTGTGTGTGTGTGTGTGTGTGTGTGTATGTGCATGTCTTTCTGGGAACGGAACTATGCAGAGCAGTGCATACTCTTAACCACAGAGCCATCTCTCCAGCCTCTGAAGACACTTTTGGAATGCACTGGCAGAAACCTTAGGTAGGCAGAGTATAGCAAAATGGGAAGTCTCTGCTGTAGGTTTCAGGGGCCACTTGTCAAGATTCTGCTGGCCTTTGGGTTTGTAGAACCTAGAAGTCTGATCACTAAAAGAATTGACCTAATAGTCACAAGGAGATACACACAGAGATGGGCAGTAAACATAAGATACTTTTGGCCCACAAGATGCAACATTCTAGGTAAAAGTGCTTCCTGTCAAGCTTGATCACCTACGAGTGGAGACAATAGAATTCTGTAAGTTGTCCTCTGACCTGTGATGTCATGGAGGTGTGGCACCACCCCCCCTCAAAATGTAAAGAAAAGAGAATGTGTCATTTTACTTTAAAATGATTTAACCCAAGGTGAATTTCCGTGTACTTATTTAAATCATCATTTGTTTATTTTTCGATACCTCTAACAGTGTGAGAAACTAAAGACATGAAGTAGAGTGACCCTGGCTTAACCACACAAAGCTGGCAGTGAGTGCACACTTTGCATTCATTTAAGAGCTGCAGTTAAAGCCAATGGTCCAGCAGGATGGAAACACAGCTTTGATCTCTTTTCAGCTTGGTGACTGCCCAGATTCCGATCAATAAATAATTCATTCAAAGAGAATCTGAGCTGCAAGAAAATCACTTAAGTTTATTGGACTGATTTCTTTATCATTGGATATTTAAAGTCCATCTTAGTGTTTACATTAGCAGCTGCACTGGGCAAATACTCAAACCTTGATGTCTTACTCTGGTAAAACTGTATCTGTTGCTCATACAAAGTGCAATCAGTTCAGGCGACGTTTTGCAGATGGTCCCTCCAGAGATGTAGGATTCTTCCTACTAGTTTTGACAACATGCATGGTAGGCTCCAGGTTTCTTTATCTACCCATCTGCACTTCACTGTCATCAGCACAGAGGCTGGCTCAGAGGTATGGGTGGATTTGAACTCGAACCTGCTTGTGTCATACTTCTTATAGTCAGTGACCCAAAATACAACCCTGTGGTCAAATCCCAAACCAGAAAGGCCAGGGAATGTCAGCAGATAGAGGGGACGTTTTCCCGAATACTAGTAGTTTATACCTTATATTGTTTCCAATTCATTGCTATGATTAAAAACTCTGAGATGAACACTACTTTATTCCAATCGTTGTTCACGTTGTTTTTTTTAGGAAAAACTAAAGTGAATTTGGGGTCAAAGACTGAACTTTGTGATATTGCCTTTGCTGGGGAGCTGAATCAAGTCCTTCTGTCACCGTTAATATAACTGTAATAATTTCTCCATGTCCTTTTAAAATTTAAAAAAAAATTTATGCATATGGGTATTTTGCCTGCATGTATATCTGTGTGCCTCACGTGTGCCTGTGGAGGCCAGAAAAGGCTGTCGTATTCACTGGAGCTAGAGTTAAAAGTGGTTGTGAGCTACCTGATGTGCGTGCTGGGCACAAAACTTGAGTCCTCTGGAAGAGCAGCAATTTCTCTTAACCAAGGAGCCAGCTCTCCATTTCTCCCTATCTTTGTCAACAAGACTCCTGGTCAGTTAAATGCAGACATTCATTTCTTCAACTATAAAATGACACCTGTCTCACACAGTTGATATTAGTCCACTCCATGGTTGTAAACATGATTCACAAGTAACAATGTTTGTATGTATTCTATTATTATTACTATCTACATTTTTACTTATTATTATTGCATGTGTATGATGTATGTATGTGGGTGTGTGCCATGGTGCCCAATGTGGAGGCCAGAGGATAACTTGTGGAGTCCATTCTCTTTTTCCATCTTTATGTCATGTCCTAGTCAGCTGAACTGTCAGCTTAATGCAGCCTAGAGTCACCTGAGAACGGATTGCCCAGATCAGATTGTCCAGTGCACATATCTGTGGCGGATTGTCTTGATTGCCAATTGATGTAGAGGGCTCCACCCACTGTGGGCAGCACTGTTCCCCAGGGAACGGGATCCTGGGCTGTAGAAGGAGCCAGCTGAATATGAACATGGGAGTGAGTCAGCAAGCAGTGTTCCTCCGTGGCTTCTGCTTCAAGTGCCTGCCCCGACTGCACTCATGACAGACTGTAACCTCTGACCTTTCCTCCCCTAAGTTGCTTTGGTTTGCAGTGTTGCCACAACAACAGATAGGAAACCACAACTTGTGGATTCTAGGGATGGAACTCAGGTTGTCAGGCTTGTGTGGCAAGCGCTTTTACCAGCTGCGCCATCTGGGCAGCCCTGGTCGCTATTGAGAAGGAAGTTTGGAAAAATCTTGAATGCCTGATATTCGTTCTGAAGTATTTTCAAAACTTTATTTTATTAGAAATTTTGAGAAATTATAGAAAGAGGGTGTTAGTTTCCAAAACCTCTACTCTCTCCCATTGCTCACGCTCATTGATAATCATCAAAACCATCTCTGAGTCAGTGTGGAGCACTCTCTCCTCCAGTTACTGCCCAGCAAGGAATGCTGGTTACAATTCCACTAGCAACCTTCTCAGCCAGGAGCTGCTGACCAGAAGACAGAGCAGGTGTGTAATGGAGCAAGCCCTGTTCTTCTCCTTTCCTAGTGTGGTCAGTTAGTGCCAGCAGCAGCTTAGAGCTAACAGCTCATGAATGTTCTGTCACCAATGCTACAAATTAGTATCGATTATCAAGATTGACTATTGCTGATATATAAATAGTATCACTGAAGAAAAGACAGAATAACTCGTATGTGTGAGCTTTCAGCATGGGAGGTAGGCAGGAAAGTTACCTATGCCGTGTAAAGAGTGTCTATAGAGAAGAAATGAAAGAAATGGCATTAAATCGTGAATACACGTGCATGTATGTATGTATGTATGTACGTGTGTGTGTGTGTGTGTGTGTGTGTGTGTGTGTGATGGTCAAAGGATGGATGAGATGAGAGGCAGAGGTTGGATGACCAAAGACACAAAGTAATAAGACCTGACCTGCCCCCCTTAGAACATTCCATTGAACTGGGTGGGTCTTAAGAGGATATTTAAAGACCAGATGCTCAATATGCAGTAGCCAGGTGCAGGAAGCAAACTGCAGCCTAGGTGCTTAAGCACTGAAGTGAGCAAAAGGAAAAAGGTTGCAATTGCAAGATGTAGCCATCTTCTCCCACCCCAAACATAGAGGAAACCATCTCCTCGCCACCCCAAACATAAAGGAAGCCATCTCCTCCCCACCCCAAACATAAAGTGAGGGAGACCTGCTTCCTCCCCCCCCCCCCCAGGGTACTCTTGAGGAGAGAGAAATGAGGAATATGTAGATAGAAATATAGAGGAGAAAGACAGTTAGAAAACATAGGATAGCTCGGGAGGGCCTGGGTCAAAACCCACCAACCCCTTTTCTGTAGTCAGTATTTTTTCCCAACTCCACCGACATAAAGCAAACATGGCTGTGCCAATGTGTGGACCCACCCACAGGAAGTCAGGGACTCCCATTTGGACGTGTGGTTTACGATTTGAGTTCCTGCTTTAACTTTCACACCCTGTGTCGGGTTAAACAATGCTCCTCCTTTCCCCATGTGTCCTAACCCCGGGACTTGTAACTATGATATTTCTCATGGGAGAGGAAAACTTTGCAGATATAAATAGGACCTTGGTGGGGAGGTTTTCATGTCAGTTGGGGGATCAGCTCAGTCTAGTCACATGAGCTCTTAAAAGGTGAAGGAAGAGGAATGTGGTGGCTTCAGGAGGAATGAGATCTCCCCCAGGAGGAACATCTTGCTGATGCCTTGAACTTGGCCCAGGGAGACCCTTTGAGATTTATAATCCACAGAACCCAGAGAATAAAGGGTTTTTTTTTTTTTTTTTTTTTGCCACAAAATGTATGTATGGCCCTTTGTTATAGCAGCAACAGGAAACTAATACAAACAACCTCCTTAAAAAAAAATCCCACCTCTAGACCAGTTTGATTCCCAGCACCCATATAGGGGTTTACGACTGTCTGTAATGTCAGTTCCAGGGAATCCAACGCCATCTTTGGTCTCTATGGGCACTGCACACACATGCTGCATGCATATACATGCAGGCAAAATACCCCCCCACACACACACACACATGCACACACACACACACACACACACACACACACACACACACACACACACAACCCCTGCTCTAGGATGCATTTCCCTGGTATTGACCATGTAGTTATTTTATTCTTGAACATTAGATGGTGCTAAGCATCCATGTTTCTGGAGATGCCAGTCACCTTTTCTAATTTAAAATAATTAGGACCACATGACAGTCGCTGAAATAGTTGTTTGAGAAAGTGTAAATCCCACTGTTACAGACTCAGAAAACCTGCCTGAGAGTAGTGGTGATTGACATCACATTGGGGACCCAACGGTCTCTACTGATGAAAAACTCAGAGATTAAACTCATTTTCTGTCTGCTTGCTGTGCATTCTATATTCCTTCAAAATATGAAATTGTGAAGAATAGCATCCTTTCAGAATCCCCAAGCACCATGGAGTCACAGAGCACAAAAAAGTGATTGGGAACTTAGTGTTCCAGGGGATGTGAGCAAAGCCAGTTGAGGCACAGGCTTTGTTTTCTTAAACACGGTGTGCTTCAGTGTTTAAGAAAAGGCAGCAAAAGCTGCCTCCATGTTTTTTCTTGAAAATTATTCACTCTATTCCTGTTAGTGTTGAATAGCAACAAAGGCAGCATCATTTGTAAGACCCAGGTGGGCAGGGTCTTATCTCCTTGTTGATGTTGTTGTTGTTCTGAGACAGCATCTCACTTTGTAGCCCGGGCTGGTCTGTAACTCACTGTGTAGACAGGCTGGCCTTGAACTCATAGAGACCCACCTCCTCTGCCTTCAAAGTGCTGGTATTAAAGAGTGCATCACCATGGAAGCTTTGATGATGCTTTAGTAATTTGTGTCTACGGTTTTTATGTTTGCCATTTAAGAATCTGATCTGTGTATTGCACATTTCTAACCATATGTGTATACTCAATTCTCTTTGTTGAGTTTAGTAGAACAGGTTGTTGATAGCTCAGATTTGTGGTGTATAATATAGCACTTTACCACTCTGGAACTCAGTGTAACAGAAGGAAAGGTGACCAGGAAGAGGAGCATCTGGGAGATGTAAGCATTGACATCATGGCTACCTTTGCTCACTTCCTTTTCAGAAAGAACTGTAGCAAGTCTTTCTTGTTAGACTTTCTTTGGACTGTCAGCTCCCAAATAATGACGTGGAGACTTACTATTAATTATGAAAGCTTGGCCTTAGCTTAGGCTTGTCCCACTAGCTCTTAATTAAACTGGTTAACTTAAATTAACCTGTTTCTATTAATCTACGTTCTACCATGTGGCTCTTTACATCTCTATTCTGTAAGTCCAACTCCCTCTGTGTCTCATGGGTTAATGCTGGGCACCTAGATTCATCCCTTGAGTTCCTCTTTCTGCCTGGAAGTACCTCCTAACCTCTCCTGCCTAGCTATTGGCTGTTCAGCTTTTTATTAAACCAATCACAACTACACATTTTCACACAGTGTACAAATATCCCACAACAAATAACATTTCATGTACTCATTTTCTCTTGAAAACAATTGTGTGTGTGTGTATGTGCTTGTGCAAGTGTGCATGTGTGCATGGCAGTGCAGTGTTGCAGAAACCTTGGTCTTCTGCAAGAGCAGTACATGCTCTTAACCAGTCAGCCATCTCTCCAATACGGGGTGTTGTGTCCTGAGTATGTACTGTGTCCTGAGTAAAAGCAAACACCCTGGAAGATGAACATCTGTCAGCTGAACATGAGGGCAGAAAACATATCTCCACTCAGAGCAACTGCAGACTCTCAAGGCTGAATGTTGAATGCTTAATTCTGATCTGAGACCATGGGCTGGAAATATCCCTGTTTTAGGTAAAGAACTCGTCTCCTCTAAGCACAACTCAAGGCTTACTTGAAAGTCTTCTGCTGCGGGCCGCAGGAATATGTCATAAGAACTCAGCTGGTTATGGCAAAGTCACTACCTGGAGGAATCAGGGAATTCCTCCAGAGGAAGCCAAATCCCAAGGAGTTTTTGGTGTTACTTGGCTTGTTATATATCAGCTGTCTTCTGTTATGAAAATCATGTGTGCCTTCATAGTTTTCCCAATTGACTTTTCTCTAAGAAGGGCTAACAGTGTGGACTGATCACACTCTGGACGTACACATTCCAGGTATTTGGAGAACAGCCTTGGGAAAGGCTTTCTCTGGAATCAGATATCTCCCTTAGCCACTTTCAAGGACTACAGGAAACACCACCCAGGTGGGCACCCAACTTCCGAGGACTAACAATGATAGCAGCCCACATGCAAGTCTCCTGACTTAAGGTAAATTCTACAAGGAGACACTGCCTAGGAGAGGTGGACGTTAAGTAATAGCTTTACACAATTTAGCTCGGACCCTTCCTTTATATACCGGGATTTCGAGAGCACAGGACGGAGAAGAGAAAAGAGAATGGAAGAACTAGATGGGTAAGAACTTGAGAGGAACAAACTGAGATGGGGAAGAACTAGATTGAAGGGCTAGAAGACAGGACTAGAGGAACGAGATGGAAGATGAGAAAGAGCCAGATGGGGAAGAAAAGATGAGGAAGACCCAGATGAGAGAGAAGGAGATGGGAGAGGAGCTGATAGGGGGAAGAACTAGATAGATGGGAACCTAGAAGGGACAGAACTAGATGAAGGAATTAAGATAGAACCTAGAGGGGACAGTAGATAAATATAGAGAGAAATCAGGCAAGAAAGGAGCTAGACATGAGAGCAGAATAGAAGCTGTGTAGAGAGAGAACTATCACAAAATAATAAAGTGTATGAACTAAGGAGTTTCGTGTACATAGATTCATTTCTTTTCATCAAAGATTAATTATCAGCTGGTTGTAGATTCTTCCTGGATCCTGGGAGGGGACTATCAAGGGGCTGGACCCCCATAGTCCCCGATAGTCTTCTCTGTCATTCATGGTCTAACCCTAGGGAGACTTTCTCCCATGTGGGGAAGAAGCAGCCAAGGTCAGGTGGGATACTTTGCAATCATCAACCCAAGTCATTGATCCTGACCATAATTTTTTTCTCCCCACCCTGTTTTCTTTTGAGGCAAGGTTTCACTGTATAGTCCAGGCTAGCCTAGAATGCACAGAAATCTCCCCACCTCAGCCTCCCTAGTGCTGGGTTTACAGATATGAGTCAGAATGCCAAGCCTAGCACAATGAACTGTTTTCTATCTTCTTGAATTAGTATAATTAAACAGTTAAAGAGAGGAAATCATGTGACATAAAAGAAAGACTAGTTAGTAAGGGCCACACCTGTGCAGAAAGCCATCCTTTCCAGAGACAGGCTGATCTCCATATCTACACTTGGAAGAAAGAACCTGGAACTGTGGCCTGCTGGTGAGGAACCGAGGACTGGTAAGAGTTTTTAAACCTTGGTGCTGTCCTCGCAAGTGAGAGACCTTTATTAAAAGTCCAAGGTCCTGGTCAAAATATCCCAAACTGAAGAAAAAGAGAGCGACAGACGTGTTCACATGTGGGGGTTAGAGGTTGATACTGGTGTCTGCCTTAGGGTCTTAGCATCTGAGCACAGTGATGTGGGGTAAGAAACTGTGTGCCACAGGAGATGCAGGGAAGGAGAGCTGGTGGCCATTGGGGTACAGAGATACGAGGGAGTGAGAATGGGGCTAAGAAAGGCAGGGAGAAAATCAGCTGCATTTGAAACTCATGCCCATCACCACCAGAGGGACTCCCAAGTTCAATTACTGGTACTGTCCTTGCTACAAGAACAGCTTTAGAATACTCAGAAGATGCTAATTAGTGAAGGTATAACTAAAATGGAGATACAGGTGTTGGCCAGTATTGTAAAGAAAGAAACTTACTTAAAAGTGAGTGCTTTTCCCAGTCCACTGGAGAGGGAAGGGAAGGCTCTCATGGCTGACTCAGTGGATGGGCCCACCACTCCTTGTGTCTGCCTTTCTAGTTGGGTACCACCATGTGGTGTGGTGGGATGCTGTCCTATCACAGATTTTCCATGTCTGTGTCTAGCCAGAAGGTGCTGCTCTAATACAGTGAGCCACAGAGAGTAAACTAATGCAGTGGTAACCGGCGCCAGGAGAGGGATAAAGATGTTATGTCTGTGTAAGAATCCAGGCACAAAGGTGTCTATTATGAGGGAGAAGAGGGCTTCACTGTAGCATGTCCCTCTATAGATAGTCCAGCTACATGTAGACACAGAGCATTGCCTTGTGATATTTCACTGTAGCATGTCCCCTCTATAGATAGTCCAGCTACATGTAGACACAGAGCATTGCCTTGTGATATTTCACTGTAGCATGTCCCTCTATAGATAGTCCAGCTACATGTAGACACAGAGCATTGCCTTGTGATATTTCACTGTAGCATGTCCCCTCTATAGATAGTCCAGCTACATGTAGACACAGAGCATTGCCTTGTGATATTTCACTGTAGCATGCACCCTCTATAGATAGTCCAGCTACATGTAGACACAGAGCATTGCCTTGTGATATTTCACTGTAGCATGTCCCCTCTATAGATAGTCCAGCTACATGTAGACACAGAGCATTGCCTTGTGATATTTCACTGTAGCATGTCCCCTCTATAGATAGTCCAGCTACATGTAGACACAGAGCATTGCCTTGTGATATTTCACTGTAGCATGCACCCTCTATAGATAGTCCAGCTACATGTAGACACAGAGCATTGCCTTGTGATATTTCACTGTAGCATGTCCCCTCTATAGATAGTCCAGCTACATGTAGACACAGAGCATTGCCTTGTGATATTTCACTGTAGCATGTCCCCTCTATAGATAGTCCAGCTACATGTAGACACAGAGCATTGCCTTGTGATATTTCACTGTAGCATGCACCCTCTATAGATAGTCCAGCTACATGTAGACACAGAGCATTGCCTTGTGATATTTCACTGTAGCATGTCCCCTCTATAGATAGTCCAGCTACATGTAGACACAGAGCATTGCCTTGTGATATTTCACTGTAGCATGTCCCCTCTATAGATAGTCCAGCTACATGTAGACACAGAGCATTGCCTTGTGATATTTCACTGTAGCATGCACCCTCTATAGATAGTCCAGCTACATGTAGACACAGAGCATTGCCTTGTGATATTTCACTGTAGCATGTCCCCTCTATAGATAGTCCAGCTACATGTAGACACAGAGCATTGCCTTGTGATATTTCACTGTAGCATGTCCCCTCTATAGATAGTCCAGCTACATGTAGACACAGAGCATTGCCTTGTGATATTTGCGGCCGCGTAAACAGTAACCTGACTTCTCATTAACGCTCCTTTCTTGATAAAGAGGCTTCTGTTCTGTGAATTTGGGGCAACAAAGAGTGATCTGGAAGTTTTTTTTTTTTCCTAACAGGGTGTAGCGTACATGGACTAAAACTAGGACTTAAAATCAGCAGACTTTTATTTTTATTTTTAACAAACACAGCTTTGCTTTACTGTATAAAATCCCATATGTTCTAGGAAGAGCGTAGCGAATACCGCGGGGACTAACAAAGGATCAGAGCGGAGTGCGGGCCTCGTTTTCAGAAAGTTGGGATTTCTTCTGATGGTGGCAAACAACACTCAAACAAATACTTCTTTTAAAGATGTCACACCATCACTCAAAATGTTAAACCCGATTATAAAAAGAGTGTCTTTAAACTGAGCTGAGACGCAATTGTATTCAGAATGACTCATTTTACTTTCAAAACTTAGACCAGGGAAACTTTTTTTTTTAAGTGAAGATTTTTCTACCACAGGAAGCAAACTGCATCAAACGTTTTCAGTATGGGATGACAGCTGACCCCAACTTAACTCAGCAAACCACCCAAGAATAAACTAAGGGGCCAGGTAATTCTGCCTCCTTTCACATCCTAGATGCCAACCTTCTGCCTTTGCATTTTTTAAAAGCAAATAAGCGGAAGTAGACAGGTGGAATTTGTGGGTGCCCTTTTATTACCAGATTTTCCTGGTGTGTCAGTACGTGCTGATTTTCTTAGCATGTAGAGGTAGAGGCAGGAGGATCAGAAGTTTAAGGCCAGTGTGGACTACATGAGATTCTGTCTTTAAAACAAAAAGATGAGGTGGGGGGGGGAGAGAGAGAGAGAGAGAGAGAGAGAGAGAGAGAGAGAGAGAGAGAGAGAGAGAGAGAGAGAAGGACAGGGGTGTGTGTGTGCTAGTGTGTTTAGGTCTATCAAGTTTTATCAAGGAACACCCCAGAATACCTCAATTGTTCTACAGGGTGCCTAGCCCTGAATGGGACTTACTCCATCTACTAGGAGCACAGTCATGTCAAAAAGCAGGGTGGGGACATCAATTAGGTCTCAGGTGGTTTCCTTCTGTTGAAAATCGTAAGCACCTTTACCAGGCTCTACGGAAAATCTCGCCTCTTGCTCCTTATAAGGAAGCAAGCCACCCTCTGCAGGGCTGGCTGACTGAGGAAGTGCCGGCTGCTCTGCTCGGATCCTGTGCTGGCGATGTAACGGCTGCAGAAGAGGTGAGAGGGAATGAGTCTAGGGTTTGCAGTCTCCCTTGGAGTTTCTTCTTTAAGGGAGGATGAATAGGAGGAAGTGCCCTTCCAACCAGACTTCTCCTTCCTCATGGTTTTGGGGAGACAGGAGGAATGTAATGTAACTCGAATTTGTAAATGGTCTTATTAATAAAAAACCCAGAGCCAGATATTGGGGTGAAAAACTGAGAGATCAGAGGAATAGGACAAGCCACAGCCAACCTCACCTTACCAACTCCTCAGCTTCCAAGGAGACCTACTTCCACGCCTATATGCCTTTCTGTTCTGCATCTCACTTCCTCTCTCCACCCAGCTACATCACTTCCTCTCTGTCTGTACAGACCTCCAGAACTCTATGGTTAGTGCTGGGATTAAAGGTGTGTGTCACCATGCCTGGCTCTGTTTCCAGTATGGCCTTGAACTCACAGAGATTGGGATGGATCTCTTCCTCCCGAATACTAGGATTAAAGGCGTGTGCTACCATTGCCTGACCTGTATGTTTACTATAGTGGCTGGGTTTTTCCTCTGATCGTCAGATAAGCTTTATTGGGGTGCACAGAGAAAATACCACCACAATGTAAGATGCATTTTGAGAATATGTGTATTTGACTTTGAGTTATGTGAGTGAAGGGGAAATATGTCTATTTTAAGTCCAAGAAATACCAGGCAAAACCCTTGAAAATTTGCCATAATCAGTTTAGAATTTTTATGAGACTTTAGTGCAACATATTTTTTATCAAATAAAAGTTATAGAAGCAATTTGTTCTTTTGTTTGTGTGTCTTGAGGACCTGGTTCTAGAACTCACTATGTAGCTGGGGCCTTCCTTGAACTCATAATCTTGTGGTGGTTTGGCCTCTGTACAGTCTGGCTACCTAGCTACTTTTTTTAAAAAATTTTTTTTGAGACATGGCTTCTTTGTAGCTCTTGCTGCCCTGGAACTCACTCTGTGGATGAGGCTGTCCTCAAACTCAGAGACACACCTGCCTCTGCCTCCAGAGTGCTGTGACTAGTGGTGTGCACCACCATGCCCAGTCTGGCTGTTCTTTAACTATTTCACTTTCTTTATCGTATACCTCACGGCTCAGTGTGTACATACATTTTCTTGTCACCATTTCTGATGTGTGTGTAAAGATTCCCTATTCATCCAGAAATCTTTGGTCCAGTGACTAAATCACAAAACATTTCAAAAGGAAATATTTGTATATATTTCATAAACAACCATTTTCTCTGATATATAGAATTAGAAGCTAGTATTTAATCTGATGACAGTGTTCACTGACTCAAAAGAACTCTTTCATATCTTTAAAAACATTTTATTTTTAAGTGTGTGTGTATGTGTGTGTGTGTCAAGCATGTGTGCACATGTGCGCATGAGTGCAGGGGCTGCGGAGGTCAGAGGAGGGCACTGGGTTCCTTGGATCTGGAATTAATCATGGTTGTGAGCCATCCAGCGTGGTGCAGGAAACCAAACCCTGGTCCTTTGGGGGAGCAGCATGTGTTTTTAAAACTGAGCCATCCCCCCGATCTCTTGTCTGTGTGTGTGTGTGTGTGTGTGTGTGTGTGTGTGTGTGTGTGTTCTGTGCAGGCAGCCATAGCTGCTCCCCTATCTCGTGTCTGTGTGTGTGTGTGTGTGTGTGTGTGTGTGTGTGTGTGTTCTGTGCAGGCAGCCATAGCTGTTCTGTGTTCATTATTGTAACAGCCATGTCATATCCACAAGACTGATTCTCACAGCATTCTTCCCAATTATGGTGGTTTAAAAGAAAATGTCCCCCAAAGGGAGTGGCACTATTAGGAAGTGTGGCCTTGTTGGATTAGGTGTGGCCTTGCTGGAAGAAGTGAGTCACTATGGAGGTGGGCTTTGAGGTCTCATATATGCTCAGGCCACACCCAGTGAGACTGACCACTTCCTGTTTCCTGCAAGTGAAAATGTAGGACTCTCAGTTCCTTCTCCAGCACCACATCTGCCTGCATGCCACCATGTCCCACCATGATGATAATGGACTAAACCTCTGAAAATATATAAGCCACTCCAATTAAATGTTTTCCTTTATAGAGTTTCCATGGTCATGGTGTCTCTTCACAGCAACAGAGATCCTAAGACACCATCTTCTGACTCTTACAGTCTCTTTGTCCCCCTTCTGTCATGTTGCCTGGGTCTTGGAGGAGTTTTACAGACATCCTGTTTAGGGCTGACAAAGAGAAATTCAATAGAAGGCTTAATTCTATTTGTGAGAAAGCATGCGTGAATTATCTTTATGTTCACAAGTTTGGTGCCTTTGTTCAACAACTGCATGTTCAAAGCTAACTATGTGCAGGATGTTGCTCCAGGCTCTTGGGATCTGCAGGGAACCAAGCTCAGTCCCCTGCCTCTGTGAACCTTGTGTTCCAGCAGTAGGTTAAGGGTCTGGACAGGAACCATGGCTAGAGCAGGGGTAGAGGGTGGTAGAGAGAAGGGAAATGAGATGGAAGGGATATGAGCAGGACAGACTGTGGTCCTCATGGAACCTGATGAGAGCTTGAATTTCAACAAAATGAGAGCTGCAAGGCAGCTCTGAGCAGCAGACAGGTGCCATTTGGCTTGCTTTTGAAAAGAACCCCTCTTGTTTTTGTATTGAGTGTCTTCCGTGAAGACAGCAGAAAGATCAGTGGAACGCCACTTAGTAATTCAGTCATGACAGTGGCTTGCTTGTACTCCTAGGTGGAGAGATGGTAGGAAGTGCTTGGGCAAAATCAAGAAGGCTTCTTGCCAGAGTAGGAAAGGGTCACGAGACAGAGACAGTTGAGGACACCTCAAGAGCTTCATCCTTCTGCAGCAAGGATGGGGTCAGGTAGGCTGGGGTCGGTGACACTGGCATAAACAACTCTCCTGAGGCATGCCCTCATTTTAGTATTGTCCCGAGGATCAAAAGAGCCAGGGCATCGACATCCTGGTAGTTGGAATGTGAAATGTTCTTTAGTGTCTCCAATGGTGGTACCATTTGATTTTGGGCACTTCTGGGAGTGTTGGGGGTAGGTTCTGTGGCCTTGGGGGAGTCTAGTGGGAAAAGGAGGGGCATTGTAAGTATAACAAGACTGGTCTGGACTTCATGTCTGCCATGAAATGAAGAGCCTCATCCTCTGCCTGCTCCTACCACGACACTGCCTCATCATCGAGCTGGGACCATGCACTGAAATCTCTGATACAGTGAGCCAAAAAGAACCTTCCCACCTCTACATTTTTCTCAGTCTCTAACACTCCTCTATTTGTGGTTTTAGTTTCTATAGTTTCTGTTGTCTGTGGTCAATGGATATCTGAAAACATTAAATGAAAAATTCCAGAAACATGCAGTTTCTAAGTTTTATTTATTTATTTTAAAGATTTACTTTTAAAAAAAATGTATACATTGCTTTGCCTGCATGTGCATGCCTGGTGTCTGCAGTGACCAGAAGAGGGCATCAGATGGGGTCTGGGACTACAGTTACAGATGGTTGTGAGCTGCCATGTGGGGGCTGAGAATTGAACCTGGAGCCTCTGGAAGAGCAGCTGGTGCCCTTAACCACTGGTCATCTCTCCAGCCCTGAGCTGTAAGTTTTAAATGAGGTGCTATTCTGAATAGTGTAATGAAGTCTCATGTGAATTCACTGTACCCTTTCTTAGATAGGAGCAATCATTTATTCAAGGTTCCCACACTGTATATGCTACTTGCTCACTGGTCTGCTGTGGGATAATGCCCTTGTACACTGGTTTAATAAAACACTGATTGGCCAGTAGCCAGGCAGGAAGTACAGGCAGAGCAAGCAGATGAGGAGAATTCTGTGGTGATATTGTGTTTCCCAAAATATTGTGTACCCTAATAAACTTATCTGGGGTCAGAGACAGAACAGCCACTAAATACAAAGGCTAGAAAATGGTGGTACTCACATCTTTAATCCTAGCACTCCAGAGGTAGAAATCCTTCTGGATCTCTGTGAGTTCAAGGCCACATTGGAAATGGCCAGGCATGGTGACACACGCCTTTAATCCCAGAAAGCAAGCTTTTAATCCCAGGGAGTGATGGCAGATAGCAGAAAGGTATATAAGGCATGAAGACCAGGAACTAAAAGCATTTGGCTGGTTAAGCTTTCAGGCTTCTAGCAGCACAGTTCAGCTGAGAGCCATTTGGATATGAGGACACAGAGGCTTCCAGTCTGAGGAAACAAGACCAGCTGAGAAGTTGGCCAGGTGAGGTTAGCTGTGGCTTGTTCTGTCTCTCTGACCATCCAGCATTTCACCCCAATAAAATCAAACCCGGGTTTGATTTTATTAATAAGACTCTCTAAGATTCGTGCTACAGAATTCTGTGAAGAGGAAGGGCTGAGTCAGAAGATGCCAGCTGCCAATGAAGGAACATGTCAGCAGACCAGTAAGCCATGGCCACGTGGCAAAGTATAGATTTATAGAAGTGGGTTAATTTAAGATATAAAAACTAGATAACAAGAAGCCTACCATGGCCATAGTTTAAAAATAATATTAGCCTGCGTGTGTTTACTTGGGTCCCAGTGGCTTCAGGACTGGTGGGTGAGAGAGATTTGTCCTGACCATGGGCTGGGCAGGACACAGGAAAACTTTTGGCTACACTGGTCATTTAGTGGCCACATATATTATCAAAGGGAGAACATTCATTGCAGTAATGAAATGCTGTTGTGAAACACTATTCTGGGGAGAATAAACAAACATCTACTCACCCCAGATAGGGTACCCAAAGTAAGGGTACCTCCCTGTAGTGGTATTTGCTCCACCCATCACCTTGGGCTATAGGGCTTGAAGGAGGTGGTACTTCCTTCAGAGTTATATGTTGTATGTGAACTCTTAACAGGAGAGGGAGAAAGGTCACATGCCCCTTCTCCTTGCTTCTGTCTGTGAGGTAGATTTGTTCCAGGTCAGATCAGAGGACGACTTCAGTTGTCTACTCCATTCTGTATTTATAAGTGTTTTTCCTCAATTTACCTTAATATATTTCCCTAATACTTCTTAAACAGACTCCTGTGGATTTATTGCTTTATTTGGCACCCAACCAGGTGGATCTGAACCCTACACACCCCTACTGGGACTACTTGCATGACCAAACCCAAACGCCTGTGGGCAGTTGCTAGTGAGTTTCTCTGCCCTGCAGAGCCCATGTGAACCCCTGGGAACTGCTTGACCCCTGCTCATGTGACCCCCTGAATACAGAGGCCATGTTGGGATCCTGTAGGCCAGGCAGCTCATGGCAGCGGTCCTTATAACCACTGCCAGAAGCACACACATTTTGTGGCAGATAGAGCACTGTGTCAGAGAGAAAGGTGTCGGCACCAGGTGCCTTTCTAGTTCTGTGCTTCTAGTGGTTGGGTCAGGTAACAGACCTCTGCCTGGTTAGAGACTACTAGCCGACTGTTCTTTACTTTTAAAACTGTTCACTGTGGTTGCTGCCAACTCCATTTTTTGAAACTCCCACTGCTACTGCCACTGCCATCATTATGTGCACAGCGCACATGCACACCCAATCCCAAAGACTGTCTGCAGGTGTCCTGGGTAGTGCTTCTGCTTTTTCATTTGGTGCATTGCCTCATCTGTTGTGATCCTGGAAGCTCTGCCTAGTACTCACCGGTACCAAGTGGGGGTTGCCTGGGTAAGTGCTTAATTCATAGGAGCCATTCAGAGACCTGAGTCAGCTCACACTAGACCTGTTTTGGTGCTAGACCTGCCATACCTACTGGCTAAGCAATGGTACTACATCCAAAAATCATGGAATGAACCAGCCACTCACCTAACCTGGTTAAGTACACCTGGAACATCTGGACACCTAGGACAATCTTTCAAGGAGTTTATCTGAAGTAAATTACTTGATAATTTTTTACTTTAAATTGATTAATAAAAACACAATAAAATTTTTCTTTACAAATTTTGAATATTTCTCAAAAAAATTGCAGACAATTTCACCACTCAGGAATTTAATTTTTTTGTTTGTACTATGAATGAAATATTCCAGGAAATATATGACCTTCCTGGGATGTATATAATGTTTGCCATAATAGCAATTAGCATAGTGATTCATCTGATATCATTGAAAAATTGGCTTAAAAATGAGACATTAATGGGACTGATACAAGACTTATTTAGAAAGATTGTTTCTTTGGAATCCACTAATTTACCACAAGAATTTCAGTCCATTAATAATAACTAGACAACCAGATTTAATTCTATTGATAATAAATATGAATACTTAATGGATAAAACAATAACTCTCCAGAGCAATCTTAATGCCATTCAGATAATTTCTAAGGAGAAAAGATCATCACTAATGGATAGAATAAAGTCTTGGGGGTCATATGTTTCTGATGAACATAAAATATTGTATGATTCCACGAAATCTGTAGAATCCTTTACAACAGAGGAGGTTCAAACACAACAACAGGCAGTAGTTAATGGATTTCAAGCTCTGGAGGAGTCGCTCAGTAAGAATAATAAAGGAACTAATAAACAGAAGGGCAGAGCCATAAAGTCATAACACCATCAGGTGGCTCTTATAAAATGGCTTATCCTGTCACCATCCATGAGAAGCCAGCAGATGATACACACCCTGAAGAATATATGAAATATCTCTGGCAACCTATTAATATGAGAGATTTTTAAAAAATATTAAGGAAGCAGTAGTCACCTATGGAATACTTTCAACATAAGTAAAACATGTTAAATATGTAGTCTTCTAGAATAGAATCTTACAAGATAATTGGAATCAGTTAATTTCAGCTATATTGGAGTTGCAATGGAAAAGCTGGTTTAGAGAAGAGGATAAAGCCCTTTAACAGCAACGTAAAATCAGAGGTTTTGAGATCTCCCAAGATCAAATTGTTGGTGAGGGCTGTTTTGCTGATTTAAAAGTACAAGCTACCTTGGATGAGCATATATTATCTCTATGCTGTATAGCAGCTTTAAATGCCTGGGAAAAATTCCAGAACCAGGGAAACTAACTGGGCTATATACAAAGGTTTTCCAAGAGTCAAAAGAACCATTTCCTGTTTTTTTTTTTTTGTTTTTTTTTTTTGTTTTTTTTTTTTTACAAAAGTTGACCATGGCTATAAACAAGGCAGTATCAGACCAAGAATTAAGACAAGTATTAACTCAATCCTTGGCTTTTGATAATGCTGATACAGAATGCAAAAGAATACTTACAACTTTAAAGGCCAGGTCAGCACCTTTGCAGAAATGGATTCAACACCAAATGGTGTTGAGTCTCTTGCAATGAGGCTTGGACAGGAGAGGCAATTTCTAAAGGTGGAAGGAGGCATCGAGGTAACAAATCTTTTAACTGTGGTATGCCAGATCATATAAGAAGAAATTGTACACAGGGTGCTCCTAGAAGCAATGCTTCTTCTAGAAATAACCCAAACAGGAGACCCAAACCTTCTGGATTATGCAGAAGATGTGGTAAAGGCCAACATCAGACCAATGAATGCAGATTAACAAGAGACATACAAGGCAACCCTTTACCAGTGGGAAACACCTACCTCTTGTAGGCCCCCAAATTGAGCATGGTCCAAACATTTTCAATCACTGTAGAGGGAATTCCTCCACAGAACAATTAAATAACCCAGAGCCTAATGTAAAGAATAATACTGCACTGGATGATAGAACAACTTTGACAGATGGATCAAAAATTCCAAAAAACAGCATAAAATTAATATTTTGGCTGACTTCCATAAATGAACAAAGACCAAAGCCTAAAGTGTGAATTAACAACGTTGTCCTTGAAGGATTAGTGAACACAGGTGAGTGCTATGGGATGTTCTGTACGTTGAGTGTGTTGCTCTGATTGGTTAATAAATAAAACACTGATTGGCCAGTAGCCAGGCAGGAAGTAGAGGTGGGACAAGGAGAAAAGAGAATTCTGGGAAGTGAAAGGCTGAGGCAGAGAGATGCTGCCAGCTGCTGTGATGAGTACCAACACGTGAGATAATGGTAAGCCATGAGCCATGTGGCAAGGTATAGATTTATAGAAATGGGTTAATTGAAGATACAAGAACTAGTTAACAAGAAGCCTGCTGTGGCCATACAGTTTATAAACAGTAGAAGTCTCTGTGTGTTTACTTCGTTGGGTCTAAGCAGCTGCAGGACTGGCGGGTGAGAGAGATTTGTCCTGACCGTGGGCCAGGCAGAAAAACTCTAGCGACAGGTGAGGATGTGACTATAATTACACCAAAATCATGGCATCCAAATTGGCCTCTTCAAAAGGTAGATGTCTAGTTTCTAGGGATTGGAACTCTATCTCAGGTAAAACAAAGTTTGAGATGAGTTGAATGTATAGGGCCAGAAGGACAAAGAGGAAGGCTGAAACCATATGTGGAAATTATAGCAGTGAATCTTTGGAGCCAAGATCTGTTATATCAGTGGAATTCCCAGATTAAAATTCCTCCAATCTCAGGAGTGGAATATAGACCAATTTATGTTTCTAGGAATAATATTATAAGATACTATGAAAAATAGCCACCAATGATTTAAGCTGTACATAAACAGAGCACAACTGCCATTGAAGTCTCAGAAGTACCAACGGCCCTACCTTTAAAATGGCTAACTGATAAACCTCTCTGGGTTGGACAGTGGCCTATGACACAAGAGAAACTACAAGCCTTAGAACAGCTGGTTCAGGAGCAGTTAAATGCTCAACACATTGAAGAATATGCCAGCCCTTGGAATTCTCCTGTATTAGTTATTAAAAAGAAATCTGGTAAATGGAGAATGCTCACAGATCTGAAAGCCATTAATAAAGTAATTCAGTCTATGGGCTCCCCACAGAATGTGATGCTCTTGCCCTCTCTGTTACCCAAAGAATGACCTATTATAGTTATTGACTTAAAAGACTGTTTCTTTACCATACCTTGCTGTGGATATCGCTCTGTATAAATAAACACTGATTGGCTTATAGCCAGACAGGAAGTATAGTCAGGACTAACAGAGAGGAAAATTGAGGAAACAGGAAGGGAAGGGAGAGATTGCCTGAAGCCGCCGCCAGGACAAGGAAGATGTAAGGTACCGATAAGCTACGAGCCACGTGGCAAAGTATAGATTAATAGAAATGGGCTAAATATAAGAGTAAGAGCTAGACAATGATAGGCCTGAGCTAATGGCCAAGCAGTTTAAATAATGTAAGAGTCTGTGTGTTTATTTTATGAGTGGGCTCTGGGACTGATGGGCCTTGGTGGGAGCTGGAGAGAAATTCTCCAGCTACAAATGGCACCCAACATGTTGGCAAGAGTTTCCACCTAAAACCTGAGTAAAAAGATTCTAAAACGGAGCTAAAAACCATTCCTAGTTGTTTCTTTCAAGTTAGCGGCAACCTGCGTGTTTGAGCTACTATCTACTATGGCAGGTTCCTGGTGTGTGCGCTCAACCTGTAGTATGGCGGGAATGAGGCCTCTGCAAGTGACACATTAATCTGCATGGTGGATTTAGCCTTTGCTAGTACAAAACAAAAAGAGGTTTCTGGGCTACACGCTGCTTTGATAGAAGCATAGACCCACTATTTCTGAGAGTTGATGGCTTCCAGAGCTGGCAGAAAATGTACCACTGCCATGTTGGGAAGCTGAACATGTTGGTGGAGCCAGCAGCCACAACACCGTTTCCGTCTTAGAATGCTGCAGTTTAAAGCAATAGGTTCACAATAAGACTGATTTAGATGGAATAATTTGCAATGTATGTAAAAATGTACATAGGCTTAAAAGAGAGAGAAAAAGGAATATATACAGTTATATAAGCAAATAGTTTTTAAAAATAAAGTCTTTAAAGAAACAGTAAGAGTAATAAGCCATATGGTAATATTTTATTTGTACTGAAATGTGATTTTATTTTCATGTTAATAAATAAAGTTGCCTGGGGTCAGAGCTAATAGCAAGCCATCGCAGAAGCTGGGCAGTGGTGGTGCATGCCTTTAATCCCAGCTCTTGGGAGGAAGAGCTAGGTGGATCTCTGTGTGTTAAAGAATACAGCCAGCATTGGAGACACATGCCTTTAATCTCAGTACCAACCATAGAAGACCTGGAGGTCTGTACAGACAGGCAGTGACTAGGAGGTCATATGGTTGGGTTTATAACCAATGAGAAGGCAGAACAGAAACTCTATAAAAAAAGACAGACACAGGAAGTAGGTCTCTTTCATAGAGGTAGGACCACTGCCAGAGGAAGGGTAAGGTTTTTAGCTCTTAGCTCTGACCTCTTGGCTTTCTTCTTTGCATTGGTTCTGTGTTTGTTATTTAATAAGACGGTTGGTTACATCTACAAAGCCACGTAAAGATGGCTATCACACAGAGAATCTGGATTATGTTGTCTTTGATATTCGTAACTGAAGAAAAACATTTGATTGTAAAAGCTGTTGAGTTATGCCAAAATGTATACTTTAAAGGTACCTTGACTTCAAAATTTGGATGTAAGGATATGTTGCTTTGGAAAGGAGGCTCTGCTTTTGTTTCCACAGAAAGCCAGAGGCTATGGATTTGTTCCAGAATAAGATACATCAGGTTTGACCAGCCAAGACCACCTGAAAGGTCTCTGATGACACCATGGCCCAGATGATCCAACATCCAGAACCATTTCAAGGAAACTGGATTAGACGATACACCCTCATGGACTATTCCATGATCCTAAAATTTTCTTTGTGTCCCCATAAGATACAGCGCCCCCCTCCAGCAGGAAGTAGTAAGAGAATCTACGCCCAAATTTCCAAATATACCAAGCTGGCTTTGGAGATGGAATGGGCTCACTCCCTCTCTAAACCCAGGCATACTGCTAAAGTAAAAGGTTAAGAGATTCTTGTGTCCCAAATCAGAAGAGCTCTCTGGTGTGGGACAGAGAAAAACCAATATTTTTATTTAAAACAGGTTGATTATAAATACAATCTCTTTCTAAAGAAGAAAAGGGGATATGATATAGATATGATAGGATAAAAGGGTAAGTTGCTAAATCTATTTTTAAAGAGCAACAACTTGTTTAAAATGTTTTACATTGGTATAAATTTTAGTTTATTGATACAAATTTAAACTTAATTTTGTTATACTGTATATATATTTCTATTCTTGTTTGAGGTATTATGTTTATGTAACTCATTTAGATTAGAATGGATAATTAAATAGATTAATAATTAGTCATCTATGATGATCATACTTATGGCCATGTTAGTTAAGTCTTCTAGGTATACATAGATATATTTCAGATAGATAACTAATCTTCAAATACTTCAAAGACTTATAGAATATGGCATTTAAAATATTTTTAAAAATTTAGACTTTCTGGACAGTAAGACATGTCTGCTCCTGGCAGCACTGATTTACTTCAGAGAGAAGGATGGGCATCGAAGACACACCATATGGAGTTTATCTTCGCCTTGGCAAAAATAGCCATTTGGACAAAAAACTGTTCTTGCCTGGACTGCTTGATCGACTGGACATGCAGGACCCATGGAAAGGTGACCACTAAACTTTACTTGACAAAATGGTCCTTTAGGTTCCTGCTTCGCAGAAAAAACTGCCAGACGTTCTACAGGACACACAAAAAAAAATGACTGAAAAACTCTAGCCCTGTAGGCTAAAGACAGATGCCCCAACTTTACAAGAGAACTTTGGATGACTGTCCAGGCTGTTAGCTGTCTCTGTCTACCCTGCAAGACTCCCGAAAGTTGCTTGCATCCTCCCGTTTCTCAGGTAATATTATATCCTTCTGAGGTCTTCGATGTAGTTGAAGCTGGATAGTTACAATTTTTCTTAGTTATGATAAAAGATAAGTTAGCTATAAAACCTTAAACTCACAAATATAAGATAGATAAAATATTTTTGTTAATATTGTAACTGTAATTCTTGCTCAATAATTGTTTTGCTATATGTAATTTTACTATGTTAAAGTTAAAACCTTCCTTTTTGAAAAAGAAGAAAAGGGGAAGTGTTGTGGATATGGCTCTGCATAAATAAACACTGATTGGCCAAGCAGTCAAGAGATGTCAACAGAAGGTCCTCCCACAGGGAATATTAAATAGCCCTACCCTTTGTCAATATTTTGTGCAAAAACCATTGGAAATAATTCATGCAAAATTTCCAAAATCTATAATCCTGAAAAAATACAAAGAGGAAATTTTATTAATTACTTAGGATATAAGATAGATCTACAAAAAATTAGACCTCAAAAGGTAAAAATCAGGAGAGATCAATTGCAGACTCTTAATGATTTTCAAAAATTGTTAGGAAGCATTTCCAGCTTACAGACCATCATTGGGATACCTAAAGATAGACTAGTAAATTTGGCCAATACCCTAAAAGGGTACAAGCACTTAAATAGTCCAAGAGAATTATCAACTGAAGCTGAGAAGTGCTGCGGGCCACAGGAATATATCATAAGAACTCAGTTGGTTATGGCAAAGTCACCACCTGGAGGGATCAGTGAATTCCTCCAGAGGAAGCCAAATTCCAAGGAGCTTTTGGTGTTATTTGGCTTGTTATATATCAACTGTCTTCTGTTATAAAAATCATGTGTGCCTTCATAGTTTTCCCAATTGACTTTTCCCTAAGAAGGGCTAACAGTGTGGACTGATCACTCTCTGGACATATACATTCCAGGTATTTGGAGAACAGCCTCAGGAAAGGCTTTCTCTGGAATCAGATATCTCCTTTATCCACTTTCAAGGACTAGCAGTAATAACAGTCCACATGCTAGTCTCTTGACTTAAGGTAAATTCCACAAGGAGACACCACCTAGGTCAGGTGGATATCAAGTAATAGCTTTACACAATTTAGCTCAGACCCTCCTTTCCTACAGCCTTACTAACTTTATAGACCTATAACTCCTTACCTAACCACTTCTAGGAACAATAGATAACTTTCTGTGCTGACAGATATGCTCAGCCAGAACCCCAGTTCAAGCCTCCCTATAATTATCATCATTGGCAGCATCTGGGCAGGTCCATCCCCAGATGGAGGAAAGTACTTTATCAGAGATACCTCTGTCCTTTCTAAAAACAGACTTAAGCATCCAGGCTACCCATTTGAGAAGGCTTGGCAGATGTGCCAATTAAGCTTTACTTCCTCCTTTCCCAAACCTTACCTCTAGCTCCAGATCTCCCTTTAACTATCACCAGAGGCATCTAGCTATACACATGTTGCCTAGCAACTGAGGACACTTTCCCCCACCCTGCAGAAAAACGGCAGATAGCTTGGACAGATAGGAGCCACAGGAAAAAAGAAGACAGTTTTATTTTCTCCCACTGATCTAGCAACTTATAGATTCTTAACACTTTCTACCAATCACATTTAAGATTATAGTTGAGCACATAAGAGCCCTCTTCTTAGATATTACCTGAATTTAGCCTTTAGTTAATTCATTTCCTCGTTGGTCACTTCCCTTTGGGGTTGCAAATGATAATTAATGGTTATTGCCTCTCAATGTGATTCTTATCACCCCTCTGTTTGACCCTGGAAGCCTGGCTTTATATACCAGGACTTCCAGGGCATGGGGGATGAAGAAGAGAAAAGAGTATGGAAGAACTAGATGGGTAAGAACTTGCGAGGAACAAATTGAGATGGGGAAGAACTAGATTGAAGGGCTAGAAGAGAGTACTAGAGGAATGAGATGGAAGATGAGGAAGAGCAAGATGGGGAAGTACTAGCTGGGTAAGAACAAGCTGAAAAGGATATAGGTGAGGCAGAATTAAGATGAGAGAATTAAGATAGAACTTAGATAAGTGTAGAGAGAAATCAGGCAAGAAAGGAGCTAGACATGAGAGCAGAATAGAAGCTGTGTACAGAGAGAACTATCACAGAATAATAAAGTGTATGAACTAAGGAGTTTCGTGTACATAGATTCATTTCTTTTCATCAAAGATTAATTATCAGCTGGTTGTAGATTCTTCCCGGATCCTGGGAGGGGACTATTGAGGGCCTGGACCCCCTTAGTCCCCGAGAAGGAATTGGCTCTAGTAGAAAAGAAAATATGAGAAACACATGTGGATCATGTGAATCCAGAAATTTACTACATTCTGGTCATACTCCCCTCCAGATACTCTCCCACAGGGATTTTGATGCAGAGGGAAGATATTATATTGGAATGGATATTTCTACCATGTAAACAGAGTAAGAAGTTAAAGGCTTATGTAGAAAAGATCTCTGGTTTGATTCCAAAAGGAAAATTAAGACTTCATCAGTTGACAGGAATGGACCCAGCAGAAATTGTAGTACCTTTAACTAATGAGGAAATTTTCTCATTATGGAAAGATAATGAATACTGGCAAAGAGCTTGCAGTAAATTTTTGGGAAAGATTAAAAATTGTTATTTCAAAAGCAAGAGAATAGAATTCATTAAAAAAAACTGAACGGGTCCTTCCTCACATTGTATGGCAAACACCAACCTCTGGAGTCCCCGCATTCTGTACTGATGCAAATAAATCAGGAAAGGCAGGATATAAATTGGGAGACTTAAGTAAAGTAGTTTAAAGCCCTTACAATTCTGTATAAAAGGCAGAACTGTATGCCATTCTTATGGTGCTAATGGACTTCAGGGAACCTCTTAATATAGTTACTGACTCTCAATATGCAGAGAGAGTTGTTTTACATATTAAAACTACTGAATTTATTCCTGATAATACAGAATTAACTTCACTATTTATACAATTACAGGAAATTATCAGAAATAGGGAACATCATATATATATATATATATATATATATATATATATATATATATATATCACATATCAGATCCCATATGGGTCTGCCAGGTCCTCTTGCACAAGGTGATGATGAGATGTATCAGTTACTAATAGGTAATATGCTAGAAGCATCAGAATTTCATAAGAAACACCATGTAAATAGCAAAGGTTTGAAAAAGGACTTTTCCATCACTAGGTAACAAGCCAAGGAAATTGTAAAAAAAAAAAAGTCCTACTTGTTCCTTCTACAGCCAAATTCCATTACCTTCAGGAAGTAATCATAAAGGTATACAAAGAAATGCAATTTGGCAGATAGATGTGTTTCATTTTTGCAGAATTTGGAAGATTAAAATACGTATACCATACCATTGACACCTACTCAGGATTTCGATGGGCAACTCCTATGAGTTCTGAAAAGGCTGACTCTGTGATTACACACCTATTAGAAGTTATGGCCATCATGGGCCATCATATCTGTACAAATTAAGACTGACAATGCTCCAGTACATGTCTCAAATAAAATGAGACAGTTTTTTGCTTATTACAATATAAAGCATGTTACAGGTATAACACACAATCTCATAGGCCAAGCAGTCATAGAAAGATCCAATCGAACTTTAAAGGATATGCTAAATAAACAGAAACAAGTAACAATGACTCCTAATAATAGATTACATGATGCTTTATTAACCTTGAATTTTCTCAATGCTAATGAGAAAGGAACAATAGCTGCAGAGAGACATTGGACAACAGAAAAAACTCCTGAGATAAACCAACCTATTTACTTCAAAGCTGTGTTGACCTTGGAATGGAAACCAGAATACAACCTACGTTGGGGAAGAGGTTTTGCTTTTGTTTCTTCAGGAGAAGAAAAGCTATGGATACCAACAAAATTAATAAAAATTAGCTTCAAACAGGAGAAACTCCTTGATGAAGAGAGGTAAAAGCTCATCCACGAATGTGACATCTCTACAAGTTGTAAGAAAAACACAGCAAACAAGGAACAGGACAGGGTTCTGTTTTTTGTCTTTATAGGAAAATAGGAATACCCATCTTCAAGAAATCATAAGGCCTTGAACACCCAGATATACACAGCAGAAGGAAAGAACCTATTGGTACCAATATACTCCACAGTGTAATATCTCACTGCCTAACAGCTATATCTCTTTAACTCTAGAAGTTGCAGTCCCAATTCAATTATAAATCAAGCTGGCTTTGGAGTTGGAATGTGGCTCTCTCCTTCTTACTAAAAGAAATCAGGAGATTGTGTCTCATATGGGAAGAGCCGACTGGTGTGAGACATAACAAAACCAATAATCTAGGGACCATTGTTGTCAAGATTCTATTTCTCTTTATGCTTATTCTTGATTTCTTGGAATCCTTCTTCACAGGTCATGTCATCTTAAGATTCAAACTTACCATTTTGATATTAATAATGTGTAACACAAATTCTAAATGGTCTTTTAATAAAATACCCAGAGCCTGATATTAAGGTGAAAGCCAAAAGATCAGAGAAGCAGAGCAAGCCACAGCCACCAGCTCTTACCTCACCAACTCCTCAGCCTGAAAGAGCTCCAGCCCAAAGGGCTTCAGCTGAAAAAGCCTCAGCTGATATAACTCTAGCTGTACGAGCTTCTTCAGCTGAAAATGCTTCTAGTTCCTGTCTCCTCATGCCTTATATACCTTTCTCTACTCAGCTATTAAAAGCATGTGTGCTTCCCAAGTACTAGGATTAAAGGTATGTGCTCTGTTTTCTCTCCTAGACTGAGTCAATCTCATGTAGTCCAGGGTGGCTTTGAACTCACAGAGATCCAGATGGATCTCTGCCTCCAGCGTGCTGGGATTAAAGGTATGTGCCACCACTGCCTGACCTCTATGTTTAATCTAGTGGCTTTTTCTTGATCTTCAGGCAAATGTTATTAGGGTATACAGTCTATCACCACAATAATGTTCAAGTTTTCCATAGTGAAAATAAGTCTTCCCAATAGCAATCTGTGAAGTCTCCAGAAGGAAGATGAGGCCTCACAATGGCTCTACTTGGTTCAGAAAGATGCCATTGTACCTAAGAACATTACTCAGTGATCAGCTTTGGACTGAAAATTCTTCAGGACAGTTCTAAGATGAGATGGTCCATCATACTACACTTTTAGCCAGAATCTCAGACAATCTTATTCCTTACTCTGATACTGGCTGCAGACTTTATGGCTAGCCCTATTAAGACCTAACTATCTAAGCTTTCTTACAGGACCCCACAGAGATAACATTACCCCCTAAACAACAGGAAGCAATTCTAAGAAAATGATGCCCCTTTCCCAAAGGTTTCATTTTTCTCAGGGTTATGAATGGATGGTTATAGGGTTGGGGTGGAACAATAAAATTTAGACTCAGTATTCTCCTTTAGAAAAGAAAAAGAGGAATGGATAGGTATAGTATATTAAGGTAGATTATTGTATCTACTAGTAAACTTTTAGCAAACTGTCAGCCTTGGATAATTTGCACTGATATGGATTCTTGTATATTTGATACAAATGTAAACTATTCTTATATAAACTATTTAAGGTAATTTGTATATTGATATAAACACAAAACTGTATTTGTTGTATTGTACATATATTTCTACTCCCATTTGAAATATTTTTGTATATTGATACATATTAAGAGTATTGTTGTCATATTGCATATTGCACTGTACATTTCTACCTTTGTATAAGACATTTTGTGTATTGTCACAATTTTGAGGTCATTGTCTTTATATGGTACATATGCTTACAGATTTTTTTTTTCTTGTTTTCCGAGACAGGGTTTCTCTGTGTAGCTTTGCGCCTTTCCTGGAACTCACTTGGTAGTCCAGGCTGGCCTAGAACTCACAGAGATCTGCCTGGCTTTGCCTCCCGAGTGCTGGGATTAAAGGCGTGCGCCACCACTGCCCGGCTCAGATTGTTTATCTTGTTAATATGAAGCCTTAGTCCTTAGGTTATTTAGAACTTACAGAACTATAGTCACCCATACTTGTCATTTCTATTGTTATGTTAGGTTCTCCAGATTTACAGAAACATATGTCAGATGGATAGGTAATCTTCAAACACTTCATAGACCTAGAGAATATGGCATTTAAATGTTTTGATAACTTAGAATTCTGTTGACATGAGACACTGGCAGCACTGATTTGATCCTGAGAGAATGTTGGGCTTCTAGACATTTCTGTTTGGAAGTTTGTCTTCTTCTTGGCACAAAATGGCCTGCTGGGCAAAGAACTTCCTTGCCTTGACTGCTGACAGTATGAACGCTGTCCTTTCTGAACAAGCAGGACACAAGGAAAAGTGACTACTGAACTCTGCCAAGACAGGGTAAGATGGACTTGCAAAATTCCTGCTTCTGAAAATGGTCTGTCAGATATTCTAGGCCTGTAGCCAAATTGGATGCCCCAACAATGCTGAGAAACTTTAGGTGACTCTCCAGGCTTCTGGCTGTCTCTGTCTATTCTCACAAGAATTTTGGAAATTGCTTGCTTGCATTTTCCATTTTCTAAGGTATTATTATTTTCCTTCTCAAGTCTTTGATGACGTTGAAAACTAGATAGTTATAGTTACAGTCTTCTCGTATCTTAGTTAGAACATATTAGTACTAGAGTTAGAATCTTCAAGATAGGACAGCTATTGGAGTAACGTTAGTATTTGCCATTTACCTATGTTCTGGACATTTCTGGACATTAAGTATGTCTTTCTTGTTTGATGTTCTTCTTGTTGGTTGTAGTTTCATTTTTGTTTATGTTATTACCCTTTGTTTTTTCTGGACAATACTTGATCATCGTTTTTTTTTTTTTTCCCTGAGAAAGGGTTTCTCTGTGTAGCTTTGTGCCTTTCCTGGACTTTCCTGGATCTTGCTCTGTAGACCAGGCTGGCCTCGAACTCACAAAGATCCACCTGGCTCTGCCTCCCAAGTGCTGGGATTAAAGGTGTGTACCACCACTACCCGGCTGATCATCATTTTTTTTTTAACCTTTAAAATTATTTATTTATTTTTTTTTTTTTAAAATTTTTACTTTTATTTTGCAATACAATTCAGTTCTACATATCAGCCATGGATTCCCTTGTTCTCCCCCCTCCGGCCCCCCTCACCTTCCCCCCAGCCCATCCCCCATTTCCACCTCCTCCAGGGCAAAGCCTCCCCCGCGGACTGAGATCAACCTGGTAGGCTCAGTCCAGGTAGGTCCAGTCCCCTCCTCCCAGGCTGAGCCAAGCGATCCTGCATAGGCCCCAGGTTTCAAACAGCCAACTCATGCAATGAGCACAGGACCCGGTCCCACTGCCTGGATGCCTCCCAAACAGATCAAGCCAATCAACTGTCTCACCCATTCAGAGGGCCTGATCCAGTTGGGGACCCCTCAGCCATTGGTTCATAGTTCATGTGTTTCCATTCGTTTGGCTATTTGTCCCTGTGCTTTATCCAACCTTGGTCTCAACAATTCTCGCTCATATAAACCCTCCTCATTCTCGCTAATTGGACTCCCAGAGCTCCACCCGGGGCCTAGCCATGGAACTCTGCATCCAGATCCCTCAGTAGTTGGATGGGGTTTCTAGCACGACAATTAGGGTGTTTGGCCATCCCATCACCAGAGTAGGTCAGTTCGGGCTGTATCTCGACCATTGCCAGCAGTCTGTTGTGGGGGTATCTTTGTGGATTTCTGTTGGCCTCTCTAGCACTTTGCTTCTTCCTATTCTTATGTGGTCTTCATTTACCATGGTCTCCTATTCCTTGTTCTCCCTCTCTGTTGTTGATCCAGCTGGGATCTCCTGCTCCCCCAAGCTCTTTCCCTTGACCCTTGCCCTTCATTATCCCCACTCACATCCAGGCTGTTCATGTAGATCTCTTCCATTTCTCTGTCATTGGGTGATCCCCATGTCTTTCTTGGGGTCCTGTTTTCCAGGTAGCCTCCCTGGTGATGTGAGTAGCAGTCCATTCATCCTTGTTCCACATCTAGTATTCTCCTATGAGTGAGTACATACCATGTTTGTCTTTCTGAGTCTGGATTACCTCACTCAGGATGATTTTTTTCTAGATCCATCCATTTGCTTGCAAACCTCATGATGTCATTGTTTTTCTCTGCTGAGTAGTATTCCATTGTGTATATGTACCACATTTTGTTTATCCATTCTTCAGTTGAAGGGCATCTAGGTTGTTTCCATGTTCTGGTTATTACAAACAATGCTGATATGAACATAGCTGAACCAGTGCTCTTGTGGTATGATTGAGCATTCCTTGGGTATATGCCCAAGAGTGGTATAGCTGGATCTTGGGGGAGATGGATTCCCAATTTTCTAAGAAAGCACCATATTGATTTCCAAAGTGGTTGTACAAGCTTGCATTCCCACCAGCAGTGGAGGAGAGTTCCTCTAGCTCCACATCCTCTCCAGCATAAGGTGTCTTCAGTGTTTTTGATCTTAGCCACTCTGACAGGCATAAGGTGGTATCTCAGAGTTGTTTTGATTTGCATTTCCCTGATGATTAGGGATGTTGAGTAATTCCTTAAATGTCTTTCAGCCATTTGAGTTTCCTCTGTTGAGAATTCTCTGTTTAGTTCTATAGCCCATTTCTTAATTGGACTGTTGGGCATTTTGATGTCTAATTTCTTGAGTTCCTTATATATTCTGGATATCAGTCCTCTGTCAGATGTGGGGTTGGTGAAGATCTTTTCCCATTCTGTAGGCTGTCGCTTTGCCTTGTTGACCGTATCCTTTGCTCTACAAAAGCTTCTCAGTTTCAAGAGGTCCCATTGATTGATTGTTTCTCTCAGTGTCTGTGCTACTGGTGTTATATTTAGGAAGTGATCTCCTATGCCAATGCATTCAAGACTACTTCCTACTTTCTCTTCTAGCAGGTTCAGAGTATCTGGATTTATGTTGAGGTCCTTGATCCACTTGGACTTAAGTTTTGTGCACGGTGATAGATATGGATCTATTTGCAGCCTTCTACATGTTGATATCCAGTTATGCCAGCACCATTTGTTGAAGATGCTTTCTTTTTTCCATTGTACACTTTTGGCTTCTTTGTCAAAAATTATATGTTTATAGGTATGTGGATTAATGTCAGGGTCTTCAGTTCGATTCCATTGGTCCACATGTCGGTTTTTATGCCAGTACCACGCTGTTTTTATTACTGTAGCTCTATAGTAGAGCTTGAAGTCAGGGATAGTGATGCCTCTAGAGGTTGTGTTATTGTACAGGATTCTTTTGGCTATCCTGGGTTTTTTGTTTTTTCATATGAAGTTGAGTATTATTCTTTCCAGGTCTGTGAAGAATTGTGTTGGTATTTTGATGGGGATTGCATTGAATCTGTAGATTGCTTTTGGTAAGATTGCCATTTTTACTATGTTAGTCCTGCCTATCCATCAGCATGGGAGATCTTTCCATTTTCTGAGATCTTCTTCAATTTCTTTTTTCAGGGACTTAAAGTTCTTGTCATATAGGTCCTTCACTTCCTTGGTTAGTGTTACCCCAAGGTATTTTATGTCATTTGTGGCTGTTGTAAAGGGTGATGTGTCTCTGATTTCCTTCTCAGCTTCTTTGTCCATTGTATATAGGAGGGCTACTGATTTTTTTGAGTTGATCTTGTATCCTGCTATGTTGCTGAAGGTGTTTATAAGCTGTATCAGTTCCTTGGTGGAATCTTTGGGGTCACTCAAGTATACTATCATGTCATCTGCAAATAGGGAAAGCTTGACTTCTTCCTTTCCAATTTGTATCCCCTTAATCTCCTTATGTTGTCTTATTGCTCTGGCTAGAACTTCAAGTACTATATTGAATAAGTATGGGGAGAGCGGACAGCCTTGCCTCATTCCTGATTATAGTGGAATTGCCTCTTTCACTGGTCTGGGGCTAAGAACCGTGTAGGCATTCCCTGGTTATATGTAACTTTGCAGGCGGGTTTAGGTACCCGCTAGCCGGGGAGGAGGCTGAAGGTGGGAGCTACCCAGGCCTTTGGAATTTGCCCCATATGAGTGCCAGATATTGGTGAAATTATTAAGGCCACTCCACGTAGTTAAAAACGAGATTTATTTAATGGCGTAACTTACAAATTAAGGGATAGGTAGGTCGCAGGGTCTGGGGAAGGTGTATTGCAGTCCAGTGGTGTTCTCTGGAGCTCTGCTTGGCCCACCTCTACTGTCCAGGGTCCCGGAACAGAGAGAGAGCACTGGCCCATCCAGATCTCGGGTCTCCAGGCGCCTCCCTTGGCCCCGCCTTGTAGGTGTGACAGTTGCCGAAGTCTCAATGGGGGTTGGAACTTCCAGATCAAAGTTAGAATGGCTACCCACTACAAAGTATTGTTTAAATCTGGCTTTGTCTTGGAATGTCTTGTTTGCTCCATCTATGATGATTGAAAGTTTTGCTGGGTATATTAGTCTAGGCTGGCATCCATGGTCTCTTTGTGTCTGCATTACATCTGTCCAGGTCCTTCTGGCTTTCAAAGTCTCCATTGAGAAATCGGGTGTTATTCTGATGGGTTTGCCTTTATAAGCCACTTGGCCTTTTTCCTTTGCTGCTCTTAATATTCTTTCTTTATTCTGTATGTTTAGTTGTTTAATTATTATGTGGTGAGGGGACTTTTTTGGGGGGTCTAGTCTGTTTGGTGTTCTATAGGCTTCTTGTATCTACATAGGCATTTCCTTCTTTAAGTTGGGAAAGTTTTCTTCTATGATCTTGTTGAATATATTTTCTGTGCCCTTGAGTTGGTATTCTTCTCCTTCTTCTACCCCTATTATTCGTAGGTTTGGTCTTTTCATGGTGTCCCAAATTTCTTGGACATTTTGGTTCATGACTTTGTTGGCTTTAGTGTTTTCTTTGACTGATGAATCTATTTCTTCTACTGTATCTTCAACGTCAGAGATCCTGTCTTCCATCTCTTGCATTCTGTTGGTTATACTTGCATCTGAAGTTCCCGATCATTTACTTAGATTTTCTATTTCCAGCATTCCCTCTGTTTGTGTCTTCTTCATTTTTTCTATTTCCCTTTTCAGGTCTTGGACTGTTTCCTTCATCTGTTTCATTGTTTTTTCTTGATTTTCTTTCAGTACTTTATTGTTTTCTTCCAGGACTTTATTGTTTTCTTCTAATTTGTTTGCCCTTTCCTCTAGTTGTTTACAGCATTCTTCCCATTTTTTTTGTCTTTTCCTCTACACAAGCCTCTAGCTTCTTCATGATGTCATTCATAAGGCTGTTTTCTTCTGCTTCTTCCCATTTTTGATGTTCAGGTCTAGATGTTGGAGGAAGGCTAGGTTCTGGTGATGCTGTATTGCTATTCATTTTGTTGTATGTATTTCTGCTTTGACTTCTGCCCATCTCCTTGTGGTTCGTTCTTGGTCTTATCAGCACACTTGGTTCAGACAGAGCTGACAGATTCAGGAAGTCTCTCTCTCTTGTCCAGATGGGAGCTCTCTTGTCCAAATGGGAACTCCAGGGCAGGATGGGAGCTCTGGTCCAGAAGGGAAGTCTGGGGCAGGATGGGAGCTCTTGTCCAGACAGGAAGTCCAGGGCAGATTGGGCGCTCTTGTCCAGAAGGGAAGTCCAGGGCAGGATGGGCGCTCTTGTCCAGAAGGGAAGTCCGGGGCAGGATGGGAGCTCCTCTCTCTCTCTCTCTCTCTCTCTCTCTCTCTCTCTCTCTCTCTCTCGTCCAGAAGGGCAGAAGTCTGGGGCAGGATGGGAGCTGGGGGCCGGCCTCTAAGTCTCAAGAAGAGGCTGGGGGCTCGGGTGAATGGGTGTGGGGGTAGGGCGTGGAGATTGCAGGGTCTGCCAGGGGTCTTGGAAAAGGGGATCCTTCCCGGTGGGGCTAGAAGGGAACCTGCCTGGTGGCCAGAACCTGGGGCCAAGTTGGGCAGGTCTTCCCCGGAGTGGCTGGTGCCCAGGGATGGGGTCTGGGCTGAGCCAGGGCACTCACCTGTGCTCAAGAAGGGAAGTCCTGATCATCATTTTTTTATTGTATATAGTTTGCATTAAGTTTAGAACCTTCTTATTTAGACAAAAAGAAGTAATGTAGTGGTATTTGCTCTGCCCATGACTGTAGCTAGAGTTTTTCTGCCTGGCCCACGGTCAGAACAAATCTCTCTCACCTGCCAGTCCCACAGCCGCTCAAACCCAACCAAGTAAACACAGAGACTTATATTGCTTACAAACTGTATGGCCATTGCAGGCTTCTTGCTAACTGTTCTTACAGCTTAAATTAATCCATTTCCATTAATCTATACCTTGCCACATGGCTCGTGGCTTACCAGCATCTTCACATGCTGTTTCTCATCGTGGAGGCTGGCAGTGTCTCTCTGACTCAATCTTCCACTTCCCAGCTTTATTCTCCTCCTTGTCCCGCCTACACTTCCTGCCTAGCCAATGGCCAATCAGTGTTTTATTTATTGACTAATCAGCAACACATTTGCCATACAGAACATCCCACAGCACATGACCTTGGGCTATATGACTAAAAGAAAGCGGGTTGGAATGGGTTCCTGCCATTGTATGTGACCTCTTAAAAGGAAGAGAAGGGTCACATGTCTTCTCTCTGCTCCTGCTTGTGAGGTGAATCTGTTCCAGGTAAGATCAGAGGACAACTTCAGCTGTCTACACTATTCTGTATTTGTGAGTGTATTTCCTCAATTTACTTTAATAAATTTCCCTAATACTTCTTAAACAGACTCCTGTGGATTTATTGCTTTACCTCCCAAATTCAACTTGATGAACCAGTGAGTGTGTTGATATTTTATTTGTGCTCTAACAAATAAAGCTTGCCTGAAAATCAGAAGGAGGAGCTAGCCACTAGTTAACCATAGAGGTCTGGAGGTCTGTACAGACAGGAAGTAATTGAGCTGGGCAGAGAGAGGAAGTAATAAGATGGGGTGGAGAAAGGAGCTTGCTCTCTTTTGGTGGAGGGTTTCATAGGGATAAGAACTAGTGGTATGCTGCTCTGTCTCTCTGATCTTTCAGCTTTTACCTCAATATTTGGCTCTGAGTTTTTTATTATAAGACCAATTAGCAATTCATGTTACATCCTGTGCCCAACATGGGGCCAGATATAAACACGAATTACTAGAGGTGGAGAGGGTGGTTTTTGGTTATTCAATGGGTTATGAATAATTGTCATTGTTTAGGATGGTTGGTTACTAGTTCATTGATAACAGTCAGAAAAAAAGCTAAACAAAGAAAATTAGATTCAGGGTTCTTGTTTGAAAGAAAAAGAGGATATAGATAAGAGGTAGATTATTGAATCTATTCTGAAAAAAAAGATATAGAAATGATGGATAAAGGGTAAATTATTGAATCTACTTTGGAAAGAAAAAAAAGAGGATATAGATATGATACAGATAAAAAAGGTAGATTATTGAATCTATTTTTTAGAAAGTAACTACTATTTTTAAATATTTTACATTGGATTGGATTTTTGTATATTGTATACAAATTATGTATATTGATACAATTTGAGATTGGTTCTGTTAGAAAATACTGTACATATATTTCTAATCTTGTTCAAGGTATTGTACCTATACAGTTCATTTAGCAATGTAATGCGAATTGCTAGTCCTTGAAAGTTACCAACTATTTAGGATAATAAAGAAATGCAGGTTAGTAGTTAGTCATTACAATCAAACTTGTAGTCATATTAGGTATGTTTTCAAGGTTAAACAGAAGTATATTTTAGATAGACAGGTCATCTTCAAACACTTCAGAGATCTACAGAATATGGCATTTAAGATGTTTTAATTACAGATTTTTTTCTTTTTTTTTATAACAGTGAGACATGTCCACTCTTGGCAGCACCAATATGCTTCAGAGAAAATGATGGGCATTGAAGAAACTCCATATGGAGTTCACTTTCTTTGTGGCAAAAGCCACTGGGCAAGAAAATGCCCTTGTATTGACTGCTGACAGTATGCTGTCCAAAATGGACAAGCAAGACACAAAAGAAAGGACTGCTAATCTTTGCCACGACAAAGTAAGAAGGCCCTTTAGAAAATCGTGCTTCACAGAAAAGTCTGTTAGGTATGCTAAGCCTGTAGGCTGAAGATGGATGCCCCAACATTGCAGAGGAACCTTGGGTGACTGTCCAGGCAGTCAGATGTTTCTGTCATTTCTCACATTTTTTAGAAGTCACTTGTTTGCACTTCCTGTTTACTCAGTTAGTATTATTTCCTTCTTGGGTTTCTGAGGGAGTTGAAGATTAGATAGTTATAGTATTCCTTGCTAAGAAATTCAGAAAAGAAACTCACTAAAGAGATGTAAAGTGTATAAGTTTGAAAGATATCAAAGATATCAAAATATAGTTTTTGGTTGGTAGAAGATGAATTAGATACAATCCTTTGTATTCACACAGATCAGATAGATAATGAAGTATTTTCTCTGAATTTGTCAAATGCAAATTGATTAGACATTGTTGATGTATTTATTGCCTGTACTTATTGTATATAGTTTTTCTTATATTAGTTATAAACTTTTTTTATATTAGACAAAAAGGGGAAATGTAGTGATATTTTATTTATGCTCTAACAATTAAAGCTTGCCTGAAAATCAGAAGGAGGAACTAGCCAATAGTTAACCATAGAGGTCTGGAGGTCTGTACAGACAGACAAGAAGTGATAGAGCTGGGTGGAGAGAGGAAGTAATAAGGCAGGGTGGAGAAAGGAGCTCACTCTCTTTTGGTGGAGGATTTCATAGGGATAAGAACTAGTGATATGCTGCTCTGCCTCTCTGATCCTTCAGCTTTTACCCCAATATCCGGCTCTGGGTTTTTATTAATAAGACTGCTGTGGGATGTTCTATATGGCAAATGTGTTGCTAATTAGTCAATAAATAAAACACTGATTGGCCATTGGCTAGGCAGGAAGTGTAGGCGGGACAAGGAGGAGAATAAAGCTGGGAAGTGGAAGATTGAGTCAGAGAGACACTGCCAGCTGCCAAGATGAGAAATAGCATGTAAAGATGCCGGTAAGCCACGAGCCATGTGGCAAGGTATAGATTAATGGAAATGGATTAATTTAAGCTGTAAGAACAGTTAGCAAGAAGCCTGCCACGGCCATACAGTTTGTAACCAATATAAGTCTCTGTGTTTACTTGGTTGGGTTTGAGCGGCTGTGGGACTGGCAGGTGATAGAGATTTGCCCTGACCGTGGGCCAGGCAGGAAAACTCAAGCTACATAAAACTGTTAAGCAATTCGTGTTACAAGTGAGTTTCACTGGGATTACTTACAGGAGTGTGGGTGAGAGGCTACTTATAGGAGCAGAAATGACTCAAAGACAGCTGCATCACCAAAGCCCACCCCAGCATTAGTGGCAGCCAACAAAAGCTGGAAACCTGAGGTGCACTGTACAATCTGCAGCCAGCTCAACAAGGTGGAGGGTGTCTATTTCAAGCAGTTCAGTTTGTCTGAGCTTCTTCCAGGCAGTTTGGTTTATTTAAGATTGTCTCGTAGCAGTCCTCACTGTTCATTTGCTTGAGGTGGGAAGAACCTAGTGCATCTCATCAGTTTCAGGGACTTCCTGAAGCCCTTGAGTTGTTTATTTCCTAAGATTACCAAACTTCCCTGGAGGATGATGTGTTCCACCTTCCTTGAGAACATCTGGTGTCTTAGCAAGCTTGCTCCACAGTAGACTGTTTTATCTCAGCAATATAGGTGTTGTATTCAAGTGACCTTTATTAACTTAATAATGGTTCAAAGCATAGTAATTAACTGGGAACTGAAATAAACCAAAGAAAGGTTGTGAAGTGCTCAGTTTCATTGAAAAGGTTAAAGTTCTCAGTAAGGAAGAGAAACCCTTTTACTTCATTACTAAACTCAGGAAGACCATTTTCCTCTCTTCCTTTGCCTTGCTTGTATCTCAGGGATGCCCCTGAAGGAGGTTACACAGCAGGCAGAAGACTTGGGTCTCTATGATTTCAGGGATCCCCAGGTCTTGGGATGTGGCACAGATGGGGAACTACAAAGTGCCCCCAAACTTAACTTAAACAGAAATAAAAAGCTACACAAAATTGATAAGTTTTAGGCTTCCTGAAGGCCTCCACCATTGCAATAAACTGAATCAGACCAAATCAGGAAAAGCCCAGGTTTAATGGGTAAATTGCTCCAGGGTGATTTCCTGTGTTTGGCTGGCTTTGAAGGGGTGGGTTTAGGGAAAGAGATGGGGAGGGGAGTTGAGGTGGATCTTCCACCACACTCCTTCCAAACATTCCAGACTCTTTGGGTATAGGGATGTCAGGGTACCAAGGGTTGAGGTGGAGCTCCCACCCAAACATTCCAGACTCTTTGGGTATAGGGACAGAGGTTCAAGTCTGACTACTTCCTGCTGGCATGAGGTAGCGTGGGGAAGAGGAGTTGGGAATTGGTGAGCTCACATTCAGCAGGAGGTGTGAGTGGAGGAGCATCTAGTTAATTGTCATCCTGGAGACCTCAGGTGCCTGTTTTTTTTGAGGAAGAAAAGGCAGCAAGTTTCTAGGAAAAAAATAGATCATTAATATCTGCCCTAGTTATACTGTAAAGATGAATGTACAGAGCAGAAGAGCAGATAGGCCCTTTAGTGGGACATCTTGGAAAACCAAAGGGTGGAGGGGCCCAGCTGCTGGACAGACCATGTATCCTGAATAGATGCCCACTTAAGCCTGGAGAGATGGTACCAGCATGAATGTCCCAGGAGGTTGGCAGCCAAGGGGGTGGTGAGGATCACAGTATGAATGGATAAGGGACCTCAGAAGAGAGAGGTAGAGGAGATACCTGACCAGTGGGGGAGTTTGGGCTGGGAGGTGGTGAGGAAGGGCCTTCTGTAAAGGAGCTCAAAAGGACTCAAACCTGTAAGAGAGCATGGGGTGGCCCAGATGTGGGTAAGGGCAATGGGAGAAGGGAGGGCCAAGATAACTAGAGTTCAATGGAGAGCTTGATGAGCTGTCGTTTGATGAGTCCATTGGCCTTCTCAACCTTTCCTGAGGATAAAGGTGTGCACCAGAAGGGGTCAGGTGGGGCAAAGGCAGCCCTGTGCTCCAGAAGGGGTCAGGGGCCTGGCATGGCTGTGTCTCCAGCAAGACACCCTGTAAAACAAAGAGGCTGTGAGCCTCCTAGGCAAGGACTTGGAAAGGGCAACTTACCCAGCTGAGAGCTGATCTTAGTCTGGCAGAGAGCAGGTATGGGGGAGAGGCCTGTTTTTCCATCATGTAGCCCTGGGCCAGTGGGGAAAAAAATCAACCCCTCTCAGTGGAACCTCCAGGTGATAAGTTGTAGGCCTCTTGAAGGCCTCCACGGTCGCAACAAACTGAATCAGACCAAATCAGGTGTAACAGTAACGCCCGCATTACCGTCACCCGTTCACCATGTCCGAGCGAGGGGCTGCGGATTAAAAAATAAGGGACAAGAGACAGCGAGTCATTCGCCACGGCTAAATGCCGAATGCCAGCCGAATGCCAGCCAAATGCCGTTTATTGAAAGAGGGAGGAAACCTTAAATACAGGCTTATAGCACAATGGCGGATCCCCGGAGGGCAGAAGTTCACTACATTTTTGTATCTAAGCTGTTTACACCAAATGCAGGATACAGGAACAAAGAACCTCCTAAGGTCAGCAAGCAAGGTGGCAGCCACTCACAGTGGGGGACCAGGGCCCACAATCAGGAAAAGCCCAGGTTTAATGGGTAAAGTGCTCCAGGGTGATTTCCTGGTCCTACAGAGAGGAGATGGGAATGAGAGACCAGAAGAACCATGTGTCTGTTTTCTGGGATATTGCTTATATACCCTGTGGGAGTGGTCTTGAGCCTCTCTGGGGGAGGAGCTGTGTTTGGCCAGCTTTGAAGGGGTGGGTTTGGGGAGGAGCTGTGTTTGGTGGGCTTTGAAGGGGCAAGTTTAGGGAAAGAGATGGAGAGGGGAGTTGAGGTGGATCTTCCACCAGACTCCTTCCAACCAAATATATATTCTGCTCATGACTGCTCACTGTCTAGGCCCCTGTTGCCTGTGATCACTACCTGAGTTGAGTCTCCTTTGCTTTGCTTCATGACATATCTTCCTACTTTTCTCTTGTCTCAGCTCAGGGAGCTCTTCCTTGATCATACTAACAACTCCCAACCTCCCACATTGACATCCATCCCCTACCTTCCATGACTGTATTTATTATCTTGGTACTCATGTATGTTTGAACTCCTCTTTGACCACTTGAGGGTTGCACATGGTCACTACCTTCCTGTGCAAAAATGCGTGCTCCTTACAGGAGGGGAAGGACTCTGTCTTTCTCACTACCCTCTCCAGCCTTGGATTGCACCTTGCACATAGCTGGTCCTCAACAAATATTCATTGAGTGGATGATTGAATACCATTATTATTCTCATTAGCAAAATATTTTGAAATAACACCTCAATTTTAAAAATGTACTGAAAAATTATCATTTCCATTTCTGTCATTTAATGGTGTACAGCAAGTTCAAATACTTCTAACTCAGTTTTAAATCCCTTCAATAGTTTTCTACCAATTCTCTTCCTTTGTGGCTTTCAGAAGAGAAACCTTATTTGATGTGCTTAGTGAATTATGCACTCATCACTGAGGTGAACAAGAGGCTTGCCACAGGTTCATGTTTTAAGGCATCATCAAGAAATATCAAGAAAGGAGACTGGTCTCTTATAGCACTCACACAGCCCTTCTTGGAACATGTTGGAACTCTCTCTCCTTTCTCCCTCTTTTCTTGTCCCCCCTTTCTTTATTTTGCCTGATTTAAGAGAATGTGCATGAAGAAAAATGTTTCTTAGCCCAAGCCCAAGACACAGTTGGATGCTTTTTCACCATCTTAGACCACATTTGTCCTTGCCAAGTGTCTCAGTTAGGGCTTCTACTGCTTTGATAAAACACTATGACCAAAAGTAAGTTGGGAAGGAAAGGGTTTATTTTGACTTATGTGTCCTGATCACAGTCCATCATGATGGGAAGTCAGGGCAGAACCTCAAGGCAGGAACCTGGAGTCAGGAACTCAAACAGAGACCAGGAGTGCTGCTTACTGGGTTGCTCCCCATGGATTGTGAGTTGGATTTCTTATTCCTCCCAGGACCATCAGCCCCAGGATGGTACCACCCACATCAATCACCAATCAATAAAATACCTCACAGGCTTGCCTACAGGCCGATCTGATGCAGTAATGACTGGGTCTTAAGTGACAGTGAGGGGAGCTTTGGCACTTCCTAGTGGAGCGAAGGGAAGGATCATAGGAATGATTCCTGGGAGTCCAACCATTTCTTTCCAATCCCTGATGGACCTTGGAAGATGCTAGAGGACAGAGGAGGTCCAAGGTGGACTGAAGTGGAACCCCATCCATGTAACTCCTGTATAGTGTTCATGGTGATGGGGTAGTGTTATGAGATATTTGATTACACTATGTAAAGATATGTCACTGTGATTGGTCTAATAAAAAGCTGAACAGCCAATAGCTAGGCAGAAGGTATAGGTGGGACTTCTGAAAGAGAAGTTGGTAAGGCACAAGAGAGAGATGCTGAGGACACAAAGCGGAAACAGAAGGTACAACTGAAAGAGAGGTAAAAAGCTATGAGGCAAAACATAGATTAATATAAATGGGTTAATTTGTTATAAGAGCTAGTGGGATAAGCTACAGGCCGAGCTTTCATAATCAATAATAAGTCTCTGCATCATTATTTGGGAGCTGGCTGGTGGGGCAGAGAAAGACTCATTACAGGGTGGGGATTTTGAAGGCAAGCTATTTTGGAATCAACCACATACCCATGAGCTACCCTCACCATTCCTCCTACTCATAAGCCTGATCCATTCATTGGCTCGCCAAGTTGGACTTGTGTGGAATTGATTTTTGGTGCTGTTGGTGCATCATCAGGGCTGCATAGACATTTGTTCACAGCATTAGAATGCTCTACACACCAGAATTTGTCAGAGAAAAAAAATTAACCTTCAGCCTTTGCTAATGGGTGTTCATGTCGGCAAAGTAAGAACTGACCCACTGTGCCTACCTGGCTACTACAAAGGGCTAAGACCATAGAAGGCCTATGGGCTAGTGCCCGCTCAATGTTACTTTCTGTGTTAAGTGGGGATGTGTAATTTTCACAGCAGGAAATGGAATTTTTCTTATTACAGATATTGTAGCCTTCCTTCTTTCCATTCCTTCATTTTGTTCTTCCTCTTTTCCTTTCCCTTCCATTTTCTTCCTCTTCCCCTCCCCTCCCTCCTTCCTTCCTTGTCTCCTTTCTTCCTCTTTTTCTCTCTTTCTCTTCTTTTCCCCTTTCCTACATTTCTTTTTGGAAGATCCCCATCACTCCAGCTTTCCATATGCACATTCAGAGCCAGTGTGCAGTCGCAGAGACAAGAATGCTACACTTTGTGCTGTGAACTTGATTTTGGCCATGATGAAGGCCTGTCATGTAGTCATGAGGGCAAGCAAAAAAAAAAAAAAGCATTTTCCCCTTTTCTATATCTCAGGCTCTAGGAGTCAAGAAAGGTTAGAAAACCTTATTGATTTAAAAAAAATTATTAAGAACATATATCAAAGTAATTTTCTTACAGATCTATATAAAATACAACTGCCTGCATCATCATCTAATGATGAATAGAGCAAAGAAATGGAAAATATCCAAGTGTCCATCAACTGATTAACATCTGTAGAGTGCGCATATGTGTGTGCGTGTGTGCATGTGTGTATGTGCGCATGTGCATGTGCGTGTGTGTGTGTGTGTGTGTGTGTGTGTGTGTGTGTGTGTATCTGAATACTGTTCAGTTATGAAAAAGATCTTGTAATCTGGATGGAAGAGATCATGATTAAGTGGAAAAAACCCAAACAAAGAATAATACAGGTTTGTTTGCCATGATGGGACTTGTGGAATCCCACAAGTGACTGGTCGTCACCAGGAACTGGGGAGAATTGGAGGGAAGGCGAGGGAGAGGGTGTTGGACGGGTACTAACTCACAGTCACATGAGAGGCAGAGGTCTTGGTGTGACTCCAGAAGATGATGTAGCTGGCATTTCAGAAAGCTGGAAGAAAGGAGTAAAATGGCTTTTACCACAGAAATGACAAGTAAAGAGAGAAACGTGCTCAGCTGATTTAAACATTAAACATGGTTTTCAATGTCTACTTGCTACCACTTAGAGCACCTAGGAGGAGCCTGAATGAGGGACTGCCTAGATCAGCTTGGCCTGTGGGCATGCATGCCTGTAGGAGAGGGCCTTGATTGTTAATTGATGCAAGGAAATCCAGGCTACTGTGCACAGCTCCATTTCCTGGACCACGAAGGGGTCCTGAACTATACAGGACAGGAGAAAGCTAAGTGACACTCAACAGGCAGTGTGGGTGCATTCGTCTCTGGCTCCTCTTGACTGTGGGTGGGATGTGACTGGCTGCTTGTGAGCCTGCTCTGACTTTTTTCTGAAAAAAGTGGTGGATTGTAACCCAGAATTATAAACCCAATAAGCCCTTCCTCCCTCACATTGCTTTTCTCAGGACATTTGTCACACAACAGAGATGAGATTAGGACACGAGGTACATACATTTAAAAATATCATCCGGTTCTGCATTGATACAAATAATGTTTGTGTTTTATGATTAGCTAAAAACAGTAGACTGTAAAACAAGGTGGGATGCAGTCACATTTCCCGTGTTCCTACTTCTCTTCCAGCAAAGCCAGGGACGGCTGGAAGAAACGTGTGGGTGAGTAGGCCTATAATGTCATGTTTTTTTTTCTTGTCATGACATCACAGTATTTGGGTCCAGGGGAGTGATCAAACCCTCCAGCCCTGGTTCACCACAGAGTCACAGAGTATGTGCCATGTGCTCATAAACTGTCCCTGTTCCTTCAGCTGGTTGTGTGACCCCAGCCTAAGAGAACATCTCTAATTCACCAGAGTCCTCTACGGTCAGAGGACGTGGGCAGGGCAGGCCATATAAGGCATAAAAGTGATAATAGTAAATCTTTAAAGAAAATGCACTGTAAACTGTGACTTCCTCATCGCCCATCTCCAAACAAAACAAAATCTGCGCCAGTGCAGATGAGTGTGGGAACTTTGTCTAAACAGTACAGCTGTTCTTTGACTTCTGTAGGGTGGGAACACTCTACATCCTCACGCCTGTTAGTGTTCATGTCTGTCTCCTGTAACTTGGAGGCAGCCTTTATTTACCAACGCAGGCTACTGTAAACTCACAGGAGGATGGCAGTTTGGAATTTAGCTCAGAGATGTGGGATGATTTTCCATCCTATGATAAAAGCTAAACAGAGGAGTTGAAAAGACTTATACAATATAGTGACTGTAGTTCCTACCATAAAAATGAAAACCGTGTGAGGTGACGCCCATGCTAAGTAGCTGGCTTAGTCTCATCACTGTGTCCATGCACTTCCAGACGTTATGTTGTCCGTGGTAAATACATATACTTCATCTGTCAATTGGAAAGATGGTTAAAAACCAGCAACCAACTTCCTCCTTCCCCCCTCCCCCTCCTTCCCTCCCTCCCTCCCTTCCTTTCTCCCTTCCCCTTCCCTTCCCCTTCCTTCTTCCTTCCCCCCTCTCTCCTTTCCCTTCCCTACCTTCTTTCTTTTCTTCCATTTTATTTTATTCTTTGATTTTTCTTTTTTAACCCACTAAAATTGTTTATCCTGTCATAATCACACACACACACACACACACACACACACACACACACACACACACAGGCACACAGTACTTTGATCATCACCCCCGCCATCTTCTCTTTTCCCCTTGCTCCTCCCTCCTACGATATTTCTTCCCACTAACTCCCCTCTATTTCATGTCTTTGGTTGACGGTGGCCCACTGCATTTAATCAAGGTGCCTACACGAGGATGACCAGGGCTTATTTACTTGAGCAAGAACAACTTGCCAGGGCCCACACCACGGAGGAATAGACTCTCTGTCCTGCAGCAAGTGAGCTGCCTCCCCACTTCCGTGATGGAATGTTGACAGCTAGCCATAGCTTCGCCTCCTTTCTTGAGTTCCACTGTGGAAACAGTGATCACAGTGAGCAAACTGAACAGAAACTCATCTTTCCCCAGGGCACATGACCAGCATAGGAAAGAATATTAAAATAGGTAGATTTGTCCTATTTGGATACAATACACATTTTTTTTTCTTTTGGACAGACAAGGCTTGGGTTTACTATGTAGCTGAGGATGAACTTGGATTCGAACTTCTGATCTCCTGGTCTCTACCTGTCAAGTACTGGGATTACAGGTGCCTATACCATGCCTGGTTTATGCAGTGTGGAGCCTGAACTCAGGCTTTTGTTTGTGCCAGACAAGCACACTACCAACTGAGTGACATTGCCAGTCCCACACCCACAACACACTTTTCTAATCCTTAGGGTGGTTGTTAAACAGAGATTCCTGGGCTTCTTCAGAGCAGGGCAGAGGCATGCTGTGCATATCAACTTTAAAATTCAAGTCTATGTGGTCAGAAGGTTCTTTGCCAAGAAATTAGCTTCATGTTAATGACAACTCATAGAGCCACAGATATCCAGGTGGCCAGCCAAATCAGCCTGCCATTGCCTTTGCCTGAGCAGTCAGCTGACTCTTCTGGCAGCATACACCCTGATGAGTCTCTAAGTGAGGGAACCAGCTGAACTGGGCAAACTTCCCCAAGCCGCACCTGCTGTTCTGCTGCTTGTGAACCCTGGCAGCAGCCTTCACTGCTTGGTCGTGGGAGTGGGGAGCGCTGGTTGGTAAGATAGAATTATTCTTCTGTTTTTCATTCTGGACCAGTAAAAGGAAAGACATAGGGCTTAGAAACCTGGGGACAATTTACACCACGAGAAAGTTCTTGGCATCTTTTGATTCTCAATGCGTGACAAGTGTGCTTTGAAGTCCACCGCATATCTATTGAGACTCCAGTGCATTACAGTCAACTGGATTCTTTGTGTGCATTCACCCTGTTCATACTTCAGTTCTCATCTGCTCCTCTAATGTCCACACTCTAATGGGATGCTTCATCTAAAGCCCAAAGCAGAGCTTTAGGCAACACTTTGGACATAGGTGTTTATTTCAGTTGAAAGGTGAGATGTCAGAGAGGGAGAGAGGGCAGCTGAGTAGAGTCCTCTAACTGTCATTTCCCCGGAGACAGTCCTTGGCCAACAGGTGTTCGTGCACCCAATGACCCATCACTAGTGCTCAATCAGGTGAGAGAATCAGTGCGCAGTTTAGTGAAACAAAACGAAAACTCACTGAAGAAGCCAAAGAGGATTATTATCTCTCAACACACTCCAGGGAGAAGGACACCTCCCACTTCATACTAGCTCCTGTCTTACAATTAAACCATAGCAGGGGCTGGAGACACTCGATTCGGAATACGTAGTGCTCCTGCAGAGACTGTGGCTTCAGTTCCCAGCACCAACATGGCATCACACATCAAGGGATCCAGCACCCCGTAGGCACCCATATACACGTGGTGCATGTAATCCCAGGTAGATTCACACACATGCAAATGAGTTAAAAAAAACCTTAAAAAACTAAACCTGTAGTGGTGGACCTGTCATAGCATAATAAATACTGGGTAGAGTCCTAGGACCCCAATCTTTGGCTAAACCCCAGAGGTTGAGAGTGTAATTGCATTGCACAGGGCAGCTGCCAGCATCTACCTTCTTCTCCCTCAGGTGGCAGAGGAGAGGCAAGACTCCATTTGCTGAGGATCAGAGCACAAAAGCCAACACAGGACAGTCTGGGGACCTAGTGACAGGCCTGCTGAGGTGAGATCAGGCACTCCCTAGAAACTGAACACCCCACATGCAGATAGCAGCTCACAGAGAGCCTTTAGACCACCTGGCATCCGACAAAGACCTGTGCACTGGGAAACAGACCCAATTTCTGACCATATCAATGCCAGCCTTGAAATGGGTCTGGGTCACAGCCTTCCTCCATCTGAGACCATGTAGGCCTTTGTGAGACTCAGGTGTGACCCATTTTAACAGTGTTGGCAGCCAAAGGACTGTTTCCAGCCATCCATCTCTCTACCTTGGGCAGCATGACTCTGTCAAGCCAGGGCTCACAGTTGGGACTTTAACATTTTCCCTATCTCAGGAAGCCACCTGAGCTCCAGAGGGACAGATGCCTTGGACCACATCATCACCAGCTATGTGGGACTGAAGTGCATTCCTAAGACCATGTAGGTCCTTGGAACTGGGAGACTTTGGCATAATCTACTTAGCAACCACCTGTGTGGCCAAGGGACGGCCTGTGTCATCACAACTCTAACCTCAGGCAGTGTACAAGGGACATAACCAGGGTTAGGGCAGAAAAGTAAGTATCTGATTGTCCATAGAATTTAGTGTTGATTGGCAAAAGCTAACAGCAGGGAAACTGTAATGCCCCTCCCCCCCATTACCAGGTCTTCCTATAGATGTGGCTCTGGTACTGACACATGGCCACAGTCTGTCAACTTTTGTCCTAATGAGGTATCAACTGTCACTGGGTAGAGCCAGTCACAGGTCCACTGAAGCTGTAGGTAGACAGTAGTCATGTGGGCCATGGTCTCAGGCCCGTGTTGTACTGGCTCTAGTGGGTTGTCAGCTCAGGCTGTGACATAACTGGTGTGCACAGGTGTTGTGGGATATCTGTACACTGTGTGATGGTGTACTGCTGTGATTGGTGTAATAAAGAGATGAATGTCCAATACCGAGGCAGGAAAAGGTTAGTGAGACTTCTGGAGACTGAGAGGACTCAGGTAAGAAGAAAGGCAGAGTCTCTAGCCAGACACGGAGAGGAGACAGGGGATGCAAGATGGAAGAGAGGTAATGCCATGTGGCAGAACACAGATTTTAAAAAATGGGTTAATTTGTTATAAGAACTAGTTGAGACAAGCCTAAGCTAAAGGTCAAGTTTTCATAATTAATAAAAAGTTTCTGGGTCATTATTTGGAAGCTGGCTAGTCTCTCTTTTTTTCCTCCTTCCTCAATTCCCCTCTCTCCTTGTCCCGCCTATACTTCCTGCCTGGTCACTGGCCAATCAGTGCTTTATTTATATAGGGCGATATCCACAGCAGTGAAAGATAAAGAGAAAGGTTTCAGGGTTTCAACAGAAAAGAAACAACTTTCAGGCAACCCAATTCACATGACCACACCCTTCAGGGGAAACTTCATGGGCCAGGAGAGAGAGGCACCAGATTTTTTTTCCAGTAAAAAGAACTGCAAAAATCATCCAAGAGCATTATATTCAGAAAAACAATCCCTTAGAAATGAGAGAGATTTTCCCAGAAAAATGAAAGCTGAAAGAGTGTGCCTCTATTTGGTCTGACCAGCAATGCTAAAGAAGATCTTGAACTAAAAAGGAGAGACATTAATGGGTAAGGAGGCAGCATGGAAAGGTATGTAGAGTATAAATATCCACTAGGAAAACTGCAAGAGAATGAGAGAAATATCATTAGAAAACCAAGGTATATAAGGTTGATTATAAAATCTTTATTGTCAATAATTACCTTAAACATAAGTGGATCAAGTTCTTCTATTTGAAGACACAGAATGACTGAGTTGATAAACAATAACACCCAACTATATGTTACAAAAACTTACTGGACCTCTAAAGACATACATAACATGAATGTAGAGAAAGCATGATTATCCATATTAATATCAATAAAATAGACCTTATATCTAAAGAGTAAGAATGGGTAAAAGAGGTTTATATAATAACAAACTCATCAATTTGTCAATTCTAAACATATATGAACCCAGTATTTGGGAAGCTATATATGTATAAAGCAAAGTAATAATAGATCCAAAGAGATAGCTACACTCCACTACTGGAACAGCTGAGGATCTTAACACACACTTTTAGCAGTGACAGATTATCCAAACAGAAAGGCCACAAAGAAGCAAGACAGTGAGATTTCATCTTGCATAAAATAAACCCAATACATCTACAGAACATTCCATTCAATAGTTGTCTAATACACATTCTCCACATCGTTACAGAGAACACTGTACAGGATACGTTCTCTACAGGGCACAAAACAAGCCTGACAAAACTCTAAAAAACTGAAACCATGTCAAATATCTTTTTCACTTAGAATGCAATTCAGCTAGAAGTCAACAACGAGGAAAACACTGTAACAAAACCACTGATTTTTGACACTCAATGGATCTAGGAAGAAATAAGAAAAGAATCATTATTTTCTTGAAAATACTCAACATACCAATGCGTATAGGATACAGCTAAGGCAGTGCTAAAAAAGAAGTTTCTACAAATCCATGGCTGTATATAAAAATAGATTTGAAGCAACGAAACTGAATTCAAAAATTATAGATGGATAAAAATAAAGATAATCACATAAAGCAGTGAGACAGGGACCACAGTGCAGAACGTCATAGAGACAAAGAGTTGGTTCTTTGGAAAGGTAAAGACAACAAAATAGAAAACAGAAACAAAAATAGACACTCTTTAACTAGCGTAACTGAAGAGAGAGAAACATCACTCAAATAGAAATAGAAGTGAGTGGAGGTTTTACCACACACTACAGAAACCCACAAGGCTGTTAGTGATTTCTAGAAATATCTGCACACAAGTTTCATAATTAGAAGAAATGGAAAACTTATTACACCTTACCAAGAAGGAATCATGAAGATTTAGAAAACTCTAACAGAACTGTAGGTTACAAAATTGAAAAAGTAACAAAAAATTTCCCATCAAAGAAAGTTTAGAACCATGTAACACAAATTTCTAAATGGTCTTTTAATAAAAATCTGGAGCCAAATATTAGGGTAAATGCTAAAAGATCAGAGAGACAAAGGAACAAGTCAATGGCACGTCTCACCTCGCCGATTCCACGAATCGTCTGTTTGAATGTCTCTTAGTTCTCAGCCGAAAGGCTTCAGATGAAAGAAAGGCCTCTAGCCAAAAGGGCCTCCTCAGTTGAAAAGCCTTTAGTTCCTGTCTCCTCACGCTTATATACCGTTCTCCACCCAGCCATCACTTCCTGGGATTAAAGGCATGTGTGCTTCCCAGTACTGGGATTAAAGGTGTGTGCCACCACTGCCTGGCTCAGTTTCTCTCCTAGACTGAATCAATCTCATGTAGTCCAGGGTGGCTTTGAACTCACAGAGATCCAGACAGATCTCTGTCTCCCAAGTGCTAGGATTAGAGGTGTGTGCCACCACTTCCTGGCCTCTGTGTTTAATCTAGTGGCTTGTTCTGTTCTCTAATCATCAGGCAATTTTTATCACAATATATCACATAGGACCAGGTGGCGTCAATGTTGAAGTCTACCTAAGACCATAAGAACAGCTAATACCAATTCTCCTTATGTTAATATGAACAATAAAAGAGGATGAAATTCTTCCAAACAACTAGATGGCCACTATCACCTTCATGCCAAAACAAGATTAAGAACACAGCATAAATAGAAAACTATAGGTCAGTGTACTTGCTGGAAGTTGACATTAAAATCTCCAACAAAACACCAGAAAATCAAACCCAATAGCACATTAACAAATTCTTCACATAATAAGATTCACCCCAGGGGTTCATTGGTGGTTTATTAGATTCAAATCAATGAATGTGCTACATCATATCAATAAAATGAATTTGTCCAATTGTTTTACACAAAAATTTTTTATAGTTGGTTTGAGTCAAGATCCACTAAGATGATGTGTTTATCTATTTCTAAATACTATTTTATGTGTATGGGTGTTTTGTCTGTATGTATCTGCATCATGTGTGTTCAGTGCCCTTGGGTCAGAATTGAAGGGCTAATAGGCCCAAGCATAACAAACATGGCTCAGGTAGGCCTTGCCCTTCTCCCTTCCCTCTCCCTTGCTAAACCATTAGATTACGTTCCTAAAGCTAGCCCCCAAGGTCTACTCCCTTATGGCTGACTAAAACTCCAAGGTCCAACTATCAAAACAGCAAGGTCCAGCAGCAAAATTCATATATTACCTATACCAGCTAATAGGTCCAATCGGGATTTACCAGCTTATCGTAACAAAGACTTCCCCTTTTTTCTTTATGAAAACCTACTCCTGCAAAAACACCTGCTCTCTACCTTTGCTCGCAGCCCCCCACCCCCCGACTTGTCCCTCTGGGTGAGAATTTTGGTGTCTGGGTGTGTTCTGTGCCAACTCCGAGGCCCTCTTACAAGAAGAGAGTGTGGGATCCCCTGGGACTGGAGTTACAGGCCGTTGTGAGCCACCATGTGGGTGCTGGGATCAAACCTAGGTCCTCTGCAAGAGTAGCTACTGCTCTTAACTGCTGAGCCACCTCTCCAGCCCCAGATTGATCTCAGATGTCTTTAAACCCACCAAGGACTAAGGAGGAGGGAAGACTGACATGTTGAGCTGCCTGTAAGTCAAGCATAGGGCTCCAGGCTACAGCTTTCATGGGTCACCACCCAGGCTGGGGTGGGCTTTCCAGTGGTGCAGTTGCCTGCAAGTCTTTCACACTCCTGTGAGCAACCCCTCACCACACTCCTGTGACACTCACCTGTGAGCAACCCCTCACCACACTCCTGTGACACTCACCTGTTACACTCAACCCCTCACCACACTCCTGTGACACTCACCTGTGAGCGACCCCTCACCACACTCCTGTGACACTCACCTGTGAGCGACCCCTCACCACACTCCTGTGACACTCACCTGTGAGTGACCCCTCATCACACTCCTGTGACACTCACCTGTGAGCGACCCCTCACCACACTCCTGTGACACTCACCTGTGAGCGACCCCTCACCACACTCCTGTGACACTCACCTGTGAGTGATCCCTCACCACACTCCACCTGTACTCTCTAAGCAATCCCGACAAACTTGCTTTGCTAAAGTGGACTTGAGTAGAGTTGTGTCTCCTTTGTTCATTGTGGTGTCTTCTCTGAGGTGAGTGGATGTCTGTTCACATCTCCCCAGGAAACATCTCACACAACAGGTACTGCTCTTCAGCATGAGCCACAAGAAGGGGAGGAAGGGTTCCAATGAAAGTTCTCCAGTAGGATGGCCTGTCAATGTCATACCCAAGTGAGACAAGGGGCACCGATGGGCTGCTTCCTGAGGTGTGTAAACCTAGGCAGTTACTTTGGCTCATAGTGACTCATGGAGAAGGTCTCTGTCTTAGTTAGGGTTTCCATTGCTGTGAAGAGACACCATAACCATGGCAGTTCTTATAAAAGAAAGCCTTGAATTGGAGCTGGCTTACCATTTCAGAGGCTTAGCCATTGTCATCATAGCAGGACATGGAGCTGTGCAGGCAGACACGGTGCTGGAGAAGGAGCTGAGAGTTCTACGTCTTGATCCAAAGGAAGCAGGAAGTGAGTTGTCTACCACACTGGGTGAAGCTTGAGCATATGAGACCTCAAAACCCACCTCCACAGTGACACACTTCCTCCAACAAGGCCCATACCTCTTCTAACAAGGCCACACCTCCTAATAGTGCCACTCCCTATGGACCAGGCATCAAACATGAGTCTATGGGGGGCATTCCTATTCAAACCACCACAGTCTCTATCAACATGCAGTGGCAACCAAAGCTCAGTGGAATGTGGGGAGCAGGAGCCTCAGTCCTGAGGGGGAGTCTGAATGCTGAACTCTGGTTTCTACAGCATGGAGTCACCACATAACTCCGTCTCTGCCCTGCCTTCCATTTCAGTTTTTACATATCTATCCATACTAACAACCTCACCTCTCATGTATATGTCCTTAAGATTTATTTTTAATTTTAACTATGTGTCTCTGTGTATGGGGATGTGCACATGAGGAGCTGAAGTTACTGGCAGCTGTGGGCCACCTGATGTGGGTGCTGGGAACCCAATTCAGGTCCTCTGGAAGAGCAGAAAGTGCTCTCAATGGCTGAACCATCTCTCCAGCCCCTTCTCTCTCCTTTTTAAAGGTTACATGAGTCTCCTACCTATCATAGAAGAGAGTTCATTCTAAGGGGCATTAAGGGTAATTGTGTACACACTGAGAGACTTATGATGTAAGAAGTTAATATTTGTTCAATATGAACAAGCAGATGTGAAGTCAGAATTTGCCTTCCCTTATATGAATGAATCCACAGACATGTAGGACTTGCATAGTAGATACTGATTTTATTCATGTACTTGTTTTTGCTTTATAGCTCTAATCTGGTACATGCTATGTAGCTCAGGCTAGCCTTGAACTCATGGCAATTCTCCTGCTCAGCCTCCCCAGAGCTGGGATAAGAGACATAAGCCACTGTGACGATTATTCTTGGCTATCTGCTTGACTGGATACTTAATTAACTAAGAGAGCAGATGCTGGATAACCTGTAAAGGTTACTCAGAGTGGAAAAACCCACCCTAAATGTGGGCAGCAGCTTCTAGTAGCAGCTGGAAAAAGGTTGAGGAGCAAATCTTTGCTCTTTGCCTCATTTCTTCAGCATTTCCCTGGTGAGTTCCTTTACTCTGTTGCTGCCTCCTCCACGGTTCCTACATTCCTTTGCTGGTAGTGGAACCCAGCTTCTTCTGGTTTCTATCACAGCCAGATCAGCAGCTCCCTGTGAATCCTCCAGGCCTTCAGCATCAGGCTGGGATGCTTGAGGCCTCCTGTTTTGGGGACTGAATATGCGCTGGGTTCTCAGCCTCACCAGTATGAGGACAGCCATGGTCGGACCCAGACGTAAGGCAAGTTAGTAGATTCCCTCTGATTGTGCACTCTTCTATTGGCTTTGCTTTTGAAGAACCTGGCTGATACAGCCACCATGCTCAGCTTGACTCTTTTTCCTTTGAGAATGTCAGAGTGCTGAGTACCCATGGGAGAAGAGTTTAATTAATCCCTATGGGTGAAAAAGAAGTTAACTGAGACCTAGATGGAAGAGACTAACTTCAGGGGAAGTCCGTCCACTTTGCTGGCGGGAGGATGGGTGCTGGACTAGGGAGGTCTGTTTGTGACGTCTGCAACTTTGTGGCTCCATCACCCTGTGGCCTTAGGCAAGTTCCTAACCCAATCTGAATCTCCATCCTTTGCTCCTGAAGTCGAGACTGGGTGCTTTACCAGTGTGACTGTCAAGTGCAATCCTATGGAAATCTCTCATGGTGGTGCTTGGGAAGGCTCCCTGTACACGGAAGCCACCCTTTTACGTTTAATACAACCAGACACTACTGACTTTCCAGAATGCTAATTGGCCTGACGTAGCAGGTGCATGTAAAGAGTACAGCCAGGCTTGTGCTCTCCCTCGTCTGCAGTCAGGTTACCAGGGCACTAGACTGGCGGCAGGGATGAACCAGGACCCCGTAGGATTCTTAGCTCAGCCACGGCCTCCTGAGGAAAGCGATATCATCTTGCCTGGAACAATCCTTTACGATTGCATCAGACTAAGGCCTCTGCCAAGGATGGAGCCCAGGGGGAATTGGTAATCTTTGTGCCACTTGTGACCTGGAGCGGGCGATCTACACAGGTGGGTCCCCTTTCCCTCCTTGGGTCCAGGGATGTCGGTTGAGCCCCGTGGATTCTCAAGGCGGTCTTACGAACCCACCTGCAGCTCTTTAAGGAACTCTGTCCAAGATTGATGGGCATTCCACAGATCATTATTTTCAGCTCCCTGCTGCTAAATCATTACAGTCCCATCATCAGAGCTAGGTCTCAAAGAGGGCACGCTCCTGTCACAAGTTCAGCTCCGGGGACTAATATTTCTGGTTTTAGGTCATGACAAACCCCGCAAGCCCCCAGCAGACCGTGCTGGTGACCAGGCACTCTGGGGAGCCATTGCAGCGGCCTGCATTCAAGTCTGTGAGTCTCCAAGCACACAAGAAAACAATCCTGAATTAGACGTGTTCTTATAATCTAGGGAAGGCCTTTAAAAAACATTGGAACAAACAGTGTCCCAAATTGGTTCCGTAATTAAGGTATGCAGATCTCGGCTTGGAAGATCCCTCACGTCGGCTTTAAGGGCCTCCGTAAGCGAGCAGATAATTGCGTATAGGAGCTGCAGGGCCGTTAGAACAGCTTAATCTACAGAAAGCTTCGGATATTAGGGGCTTCTGGGACGCCGCTTGTACAGTAATGTCTCATCTGCAGATATTACCCCATATGTGTGCTTTTCCCCGTTATATATTTTTTTAGAGCTGGGGAGCTCGCATTTGGGTATGATTTTGTAACAGGATGAATAGGTACCCAAAAGATACTTTGATAGTCACGAAAGGTAAAAACATAATGAGAAAACTGCTTAAGATTTCCAGGGTACAATTCTCATGACCTGTTAAACTTGTGCGTGGTGGAGAGGCAACAGCCTGACGGCCCCAGAGAGGGAGGCCATTACATTTTGTTTAGCCTCAACCACGGAGTCAGACACTGTTTTAACTCCCCTTTCTTACCATCAGTGAGTCAGGATAGTAGCAGGTTCAACATCCAAAATAAGCCTGGGAGTTTCATCTTCCCCAGGGGTTTTGGTGGAGAACAGATTGAAAATGAGACTAGCTCAGAGAAATACAGTGAGGACAAGCCTTTTAGCTGGTCACGTGCAGCCCACCAGCTAAAAGCATCTCATCCCGATTTTTAATAAATATGCCCTCAATAAGTAATAATTTGGGGACTGGGGAGATGGCTCAGCTGGCAAAGTGTTTATCCTGTAAGCATGATAAGCCGGGTTTGGGTCCCCAGCACCCATGTACAAAACAGGGCGCATATGTCTGCAATCCCAGTGCTGGAGAGGCAGAGGTAGGCAGATCCTTAAAGCTCACCATCCAGGCAATCTAGAGGAGCCAGTGGGCTCCAGGTTCAGGGTGAGACCCTGTCTCAGAAAGTAAGGCAGCTGGGACCTGCCGATGGCTTGTTGGGTACAGCCTAACAACCCGAGCTTGATCCCCAGAAACCACATACAGGTGGAAGGAAAGAACTCACACACATGCACACATCGTGCACACACAATAACAATATTAAGTAAAAAGTTCAACCAAGGAAGACACTTGCCATTGACCTCTGACCTCCACATATATGTTCATACACACGCGTGTGTGCCTGCACATACAGATGCACACAGCCACACAAGTACATGCACAACGCCTAGCATCTCTCTCCCTCTCTCTCTCTCTCTCTCTCTCTCTTGTCTCTCCCTTTCTATGTCTGTCTCTGTTTCTCACACACATAGTAATTCTCAAACAACTGACATAAAACCAAGTTGTCTTGAGCAGTGACAGAGTTAATGGGGAGAGAATCCAAGCTCCTTCTCACCACTTTTAGTAGTAGAGGGAGGGAGTGTAAGTGTTACTGTTTTGTTAGTGCCTGCCTGTGTCCACCCCTGCCCATGTCCACCCCTGCCCATGTTCACCCCTGCCCATGTTCACCCTTGCCCATGTTCAAGTTCATACTGCCTATGTTCAAGCTCACCCTTGCCCAGTAGACTTTTCAGATTTATAGTCTGCCTCTTAATGGACCACATAGAAAGACTTGGCTTCAAAACCCTCTTTCTAGCGTGTTGTGGTATTTACAAAGCCTTTGCTTTTTAACACACTGTGAGAAGGGCTTAGTAAAACAAAGGACATCATAATTTATTGTTTTGAGATTATTGATTCAATAAATTAACAATAATTTCCGTGGAGGGTAGGAACCCTGGTGCCATAAAGGTTTATTTATTCCTAGTTTAACCGGCATTGATTACCGTATTCAGACTGTCCCAGCGCGCTGCAATCAGGCTTTATAGGTGAATTGCTCCCCACCGCCCAGGAGACAGTAAAATAAACATCAGCCAGAAGTGACAATGACTCCTTTTAAAGCCAGAAACTACTTTTTTTTTCCCTTCAAAAGAGCAGGGATAGTTCAGATAAGGCCTCGAGTGCTTGCTGTGTGTACATTGGACCCTGACTCCTAAAAACACTCCAAGGACAAAAGTTTTAAATGAGTCTTGCAGTTGTTTGCAAAGAGAATCCAGTAGTGGGTATTTGTTCACGGGGACTAAATGAACACTTTTTTTTGGGGGGGGGTCAGCTTTAAAGGGTCCTTCTATGTTGCATTTGAGAGAAAGCTAAATTTAGTTATTTGGTTTTTTTGCATGCTTCAGAACTTTTGTCCCTACAATGGAGGGTGGATTCTCAAGGAGAATGGATTGCAAGACTGTTCATAACCTGGATAAACAGGTTCGCTTCTGTGTTCCCAGCCACAGGGTTGCTCAGCTGGAAGACACTGCTGGAGGCAGGACAATGATGTCAACATGGCAGACACCCATGTGGTGCTGAGCAAACCCACTTGATGGTCTGTTTTCATGTGGTCATTACAGGCTTTCCTCCCTGACGCATCCCAGTGGCAGGTTTTATTTATTTACTTTTAGGTTGAATGCTGTGCTTTCTAAGGCCTTCTCCCTCCTTTTCTGACACCAAGAAATCTTCACATTGAACTGAGATTTAGAACCGGGCATTTGCAGTAATTAATCAGATGAAACAGAAGACAGCAAAGCTCGTAGCAGGCAAAGGCTCCCGATGCTCGCAGGCTTTAAAGGATGGCTGATGTTAAACTGTGTTTTAGAATGCAACTCAGGAATTTGAAGTTGTCAGATTAACTGCTGTATTTACTGGTCTGTTTGATTAGGTGAGCGTAATTTATATTCCCTCTTGGAAACCTAAATAGCAACCACTTCCTACCAAAACAGTGTTGAGAACAAAGGCCCTATTCACAGGGCAGTGGGCATTGCTCTGTGGGCCTTTGCATCTGAAGCACCATGGTTACCAAGCACCTTCTTCTGAAAGGTGCAGCTCTTTTTTTTTTTTTTGAAGTGTACATGTAACAGGCACACACAAAATCTCACCACACACCAAACGTATTCCATCAATGTCACAAGGAGGAGGGTTTTACTTAGTTTTTTGGTACTGCAGCCTTCTTTCCAGGGATCTAGTGAAAAATGACTGTGGTCATTTCTGAAGGATGTCAGACCAAAGAAAAGCCATGTTGGTGGATTGCCTGGTCTCATCATTGTAACTCCTTGCAAACATTGTCAGATTGGGTGCCTGTGTTTTGCATCTATGAGCATTGCTTTGAGATTCTTCCTAGGCTGGCCTCCACTGACATAAACAGCAGGATCTTCCACCTTCCACTTGTTACTATTATAGCTTACATTTTAAAATCAATCACTTAGTAATTAACCAGGGTGTGTGTGCACTCGAGCTTGTGTGGATGCAGAGGCCAGAGGACGCCGCAGGTGTCGTTGGTCAGGTGCTTTCTATCTTTTGTTTTTTGGAGACAGAGTTTCTCACTGGCCCACAGCTTGCCAAGTAAGCTAGGCTGGCCAGCCAGTGAGTACCAGGGATCCATTTACTGGTGCTATTACAAGTATGTTCCACTTTACCTGGCTTTTAAAAATGTGGGTTCTGAGTATGGAATCTGTCTTGGGGAATTTTTGTGTCAACTTGACATGAGCTAGAGTTATTTGAGAGAAGGGAACCTCAACTGAGAAAATGTCTCCCTAAAATCAGGCTGTAGGCAAGCCTGTAGGGCGTTTTCTTAATTAGTGACTGATGTGGGAGGGCCCAGCACATTGTGGGTGGTGCCATCCCTAACCTGGTGGTCCTGGGGTTCTAAAAGAAAGCACGCTGAGTAAGCTATGGAGAGCAAGCCAGCAAGCAGCACCCCTCCATGGCCTCTGCATCAGTTCCTACCTTCAGGTTCCTGCTCTGTTTGAGTTCCTGTCTTGACTTCCTTTGATGATGAACAGAGATGTAGAAGGTAATCAAAATAAACCCTTTCCTCCCCAGCTGACTTTGGGTAACCCTAACTAAGACAGATCCCACCCAAGTCCTCATATGCAAGCATTTAACTGACCAAGCTACCTCCCTAACTCCAACAGCTTACACTTTAGAGGCTGGACGCGTGCTGTCTTGGCCTTGGTGGCTTCAGTTGCCACATGAAGGAGGAAAAAGGACAGCATCTTGGAGAAGATGATCCTTAAGCTGACCCCCAAAGACAGGGGCTGGGGCGGGAATTCCAGCTACAGTGATTATATGAACAAAAGTTGGGAAACACAGCCCCCCATCTCCCACCCCCCACCCCTTCGCAGGAAGCTCCAATCCCTGAGCCATTTAGCATAGGTTTGGGCTGAAGTGAGACAGAGGAAGGAGGCCGCTCCCCAGCGCCGCTCCTGTCCCAGGCTGAACGTCTGCTCTCCATCCTGTGCTCCTGGGACTGTAAAGTTTGAAGGCACCGAGGGGCGGTAGGCCAGCTAAAAACTGCCCAGTCTGCGTAAACCACTCTGCCCAGGGACTGAAAGGTCAGCTCCGCATTCAGGGTCCCAGAGCATGTCTCTTGACTCCACTTTTTTTTTTCATTTTTCCTCAGTTTATCAGCTGTTTTGTTTGAATTTACCAGAAATTCACTCAAGAGCTTACTTTTCTGGGAAACTCAGTGTGTCATTGGTTGGGAGAAGTCACCCTGTCACTCACAGAGACGACACATACCAATTATAAAATAGGAGTTTTCAAAGGGTGAGTATGTGACAGCTTCAGCTTGTGAGTATCTGGAGAACAGAGGCCTTGGGAGTTTACACCCAAGAACGTCCTCCAAGGTTGGTGGGCACTGTGAAAAGTTATACAGTGAAACTTTCCAAAATGAGGTAAGTGCTCTCCAGCCTCCCGCTCCGGCTGCCCCCATCTGAGTGACCTCAGAAGGAGACATTTGCACAAGGCAGCAGCTCTTAGAGTTTCACACGCCGGAAAAGCTGAGTGTTTCACTTCTGATCCTCAAATTGATGGCAGCCTCTAGTCTGGTGGCTGGCAGCACAGTTAGGGAACTTTCCAGGACTCCAAACTGTCTCTTGCTTTGTTTAGTTTTCGGAGGCAAGATCTCCACTGGCCTTCAATCCCACAGTCCCTTGCTGTGGCCTCTGGGTCCTGCAGTCCCAGCACACATCTGGTCTAACTCCACACTTGTAACTTTCTTCAATGGAGAATCACAGTGGGGTAGAATGGAGGCGGGTGGGTTAGGTGAGCCTGAACTGGTTGGAGAATGCTATTTTAAGGTGTGTTACTTTTGTTTATGTTGCATTTGTTTAACTCTGTGAAGCCGTGTTACTCACCTGTCTAAAACACCTGATGGTCTAATAACTGAACGGCCAATAGTGAGGCAGGAAAGAGAAATAGGTGGGGCTGACAGGCAGAGAGAATATATGGGAAAGAAAAGCTGGGAAGAAGAAAAAGAAGTAACCAGAGAAGGAGGACCCAGGGGCCAGCCACCCAGCTACACAACAAACCACCGAGTAAGAGTAAGATTTAAAGAAGTAAGAGAACAGGAAAAAACACAGAGGTACTTATACCTCTGTGGGATAAATTAAGTTAAGGAAAGCTGGCTAGAAACTAAGCCAAACTAAGGCCAGGCATTTATAACTAAGCATAAGCCCTGGTGTGTGATTTATTTGGGAGCTGTGTGGCAGACCCCCCCCCCCCCCAAAGAGCAACAGCAACAACATGAACTTGATTCGGCTCTGTCCTTTTTTAAAAACAACAACAACAACAACGACAAAAACACCATGAGGCAAAGAGCCATCAAGGTGTCTGGAGTTCCAGAGAACACCCATGTGCTTTACAGATTCTGATTATGGAGTCTGTCTGGGGCCCAGGAACCTGTCTGTGCTGGTGGTCCAGTGCTTCTGCTCTTCAGGAGACCCTGGGTTCCTCTGAACAGTGTTTACACATACCGATGGCATGGCTCCCACGAACACACTGTTTACTACTAAACACAAAGAGCACTGCAATCCACTGAGCATCGACGAATGAGGAACCATTTGTACTCCCACTTTCTACCATTTTCCAAGCCACTTTAGTACAAGGAGTGAGAACAGTGTAAAAAGTACCCAGGGGCTGGCAAGATGGCTTAGCTACTAAAGGTGCTTGCTGCCAAGCCTGACGACCTGAGTTCAATCCTGGGACCTACATGGTGGAAGAAGTGACTCAAAAGTTGTCCTGGGATTTCCACATGCCTGCTGTGGCACATGGGTGCCTCCCCACCCTGGAGCTCACACACACACACACACACACACACACACACACACACACAACACACACCTCCCCACCCCCAAGCTCCTATACAAACACACATACCCGAACACCTCCCCCACCCCTGAGCTCACACACACACAATACACACACACAACTTGCCCACCCCAAGTTCCTATACACACACACATACCTGAACACCTCCACCACCCCTGAGCTCACACACATACACTACACACATATTACACACATACACATACACAACAAAATGTGGCTAACATAAATCGGTATTTTTGAAGACTTTTGTGTTGTTTTGCTTTGTTTTGGCCTGTTTTGTCTTATTGGTGTTTTGCTTGTTTCTTTCGATTTCCCTTTTTGTGGGCAGTTTTGTGTGTGTTACTTGTTTTTTTGTTGTTGTTGTTTGAGAGAGAGAAAACAAAGTTGGGTAGGAAGGGAGCTGGGGGAGGATTGGGGATGAATTGGGGAAGGGGAAACATGATTCTGAACTGGGTCTCAGATCAATAAGCTAGCATAAGCACTGACCCTCCTCAGTGGTGGGAAAAAATCGTGTGTGTGTTTTCATACTTCCCTTTCATAAAGTGGAATAAACCTGGTATTCTTAACTGAGGAGAAATAAAGCCAGGGTTTCTTCTGAATACACTTTATTCCCTGCTTGTGACAGGGGGTGACCATCTGGGTCTGTAGCATCTGCCAAGCAATTTGATCTGCGCTATCTCTCCACGTAAGGCACTAAAAACTGAAACTCGGGTGAGGTATAAAAATACAGCTTTCTGGGGCTGGAAACATGGCTCCTTGGTGGAGCATGTACACTGTTCTTCCAGAGGACTTGAGTTCTGTTCTTAGCGCCCACACTGGGCAGCTCACAACTGCCTGCCACTTCAGCTCCAGGAGAGCAATACTCTGGTCTCCAAGGACACCAGCACTCACACAAATATACCTACTCACCCATGCAGACACATACACAAAGTTAAACATAAAATAAGTCTTTAAAAATGATTTTCCATCAATGATTTTAATCCTAGTTTGCGGCAACAGTTCACTGGGCTTTTCTTCAAAGCCCCACTTTATTATTAGTATTTTTATTATTTTGGTATGGGTGTTTTGATTGAACGTATGTTCACATATGTGCAGTGCCTTTGGGGGTCAGAGAGGTCATCATATCTCCTGGAACTGGAGTTACAGATGGTTGTGAGCCACCATGTGGGTGCTGGGAACCTAGGTTTCTAGCTCCCAAAGCCCTAGTTAGGAGCAGATGTGTCCTCAGATCCTGGAGTAAAGGGAAGAGGAGGAGGTGGGGTTTTCTAAGCTCTTATGAGTACCGACTACTGACTTCTGACTTACCAGCCTCCCCAAGATAGGAGATGCAAAGTCATTTGGAATACCAAAGAGCTTATACCTGTGTGTCCATGTTTTGGTACTCCTGGAAACAGAATGAGCGGAAGCAAGTTGGCTAACCTGGGCAATCATTCTGTGTCAGAACATGGTTCAAGAATAGAGCCATGGGAGAGGAATTCTGAGCTTGTGAGAAAACTCCAAGAAAATAAGAGTCAGTTGTTCTTGGAATGTGCTTTCATGCTCCTCCCACGTGTATTGCATCAGAGTGAGTTTACTTCAAATTATTCATTACGCCTGGCTATTGTTATTTGTTTACAAGCCTCTGTGGAAGAACATGTTTTAGCCACATGCAGCTCATCCTTGTGATTATATACAGCCTGAACACATGAGAACTTTCTTAACACTCAGGTGACCTTTCTTAACCCTCAGGGTATAAGTTGTCTGGTGCTCTGAGTAAAGCTGGCCGTTACATGAGACTTTAGTCCACCTCATTTTTCGGTTTCATTCTCCCAAGTTCCACTGCCTCTGGAGCAGCAAACTATCCTAAATGGGCGATGGACTTGATCAAAACACAGTATGTGAGTGTATAAAATTCTCAGACAATATAGAAGACCTTTGCAGCAGTTTTCTCCAAAGATGGAAGTTCAGTTCAGTGCCCGCCACCTGCTAGACACAGATGGACGGTTCACAGTTGGATGTCTGCATCATGTGCTCTCATGGAATCTGTGGCCTGTGTCATGCCACCAGCAATTATTAGAAACATCACAAAGCAAGTAGAATCTGTGGGCGGACATGGAAGAGAAGGTGGGTGCATGACTGATAAAGTATGCAGGTACTTTCAGGATAAGGCCCTATCATCACGGAGGACTCTCTCTTGGGATGTGGGCCACCTCCGAGTGCAGTGAGATGGGTCTGAGCTGGCTCTGTACAGGGTTGCCTACAAGTGGACACCCCGGAAAGTCTGCCAGCCTCAGTATCTTATTATTGAGCCACTCATCTCAAATGTAGAGTCCATATTTCAACCTTGGCTTCTTGTGATAGAGGGATGATTCACATAGATAATGGTAATTCCACTCAGTGAGTGCTTGATTTCATCTTCCTTGATACCAGGAGTGGAAAAACATGCCACACTTTCTAAAGCAAAAAGGCTTCTTTCCACAGTGGACAGAGAATGCTGTTAGGCAGAGGAAACACAATATCTGCTTTTCATAGTGAGAGATGATGCCTGCAGAAGACTTTAATTCATACTCCCTGTGTGCCAGAGCCCAGGCTGAGACACAGCAGTGTTTCAATGCTCTCAATTAGGTCATAGTTTCCACCCTGGATGACTTCATCCCTATGAAAACAGAATTAATAGAATTCCACATTATATTGAGGGTAGGGATTATAGAAAATTCAAAGATATATCATGCTCAGCAGGCTAAATAATTGTGACATTGAGCTGGGAAAACCACACTTCTATGGCAAGTTCTTCTTGGGTGTTATTTGATAAAAAGTTTTCCCCAGCTTTCCAGGAGGGTGAAAGGGAAGTATTACCATGTGGGCTGGGATGTAAATTCCATACCCTGCTTGCTTTGAGCTTTTTCTTTTGAAAATATAAGTATGTAAGTGTCGAGCTAGATCAGAGGCATGCTGTGACTTCTGTCTACCTCTCACTGGGTCTGCTTTGTTGGGTGTTGGTGTAGTGTTATGCTGACACTTAGCAGTCTGAGGCTTGGAGAGAATGCAATCTGAGACCTTAGGAAGAACTCCATTCCTTCCAAAGAGTGCCGGAAGTTAGCCATGAGTGCGCACTCCAAGGTCATGTGAGAACGTGGGCTGCTTGTCCTTATAGGAATTAGGGTTGATCAGTTGGTTTACAGAGAAACCATCTACTAGGGACAAAGTTGTGGTCTAAAGAACCAGGAAGACAGATTGCTGTGTTGGAAGACTGGGGGTTTGAAGAACTTTTGGCTCTTTTTGGCCTTGGTACAGCTTCTCATGTGCGATGGTTTGATGTGTTCATTCCCCAAACAGAGGAACAGGCACACAGACCTGCTTGCAGAAGGTACATTACACAGAAGCCTCCTGTTGACAAATGGGAATGCACGGTATTTTCATTCTGTTGTGCTCTCTTTACAATCACATTTGTGGCATTCAATGGTCGCAGTGTTGAGATTTGCGCTCCTTTTAAAAAGAGCCCAGTGAGTAAGCCTTCCCTCTGGGACGATTACAGCTGGAAAAATGGAGGGTCTGAGAGAGGCTGAGTGCAAATGCATGGCAGGTGAGCCAGCACAATTTAATCACATAATATATCTTATAATCGATCCCTAGGAATTCATGTTTGCTTTGAATCTGCCTACTAGATAGGCAGTAAAGATGGAGAAATGGCTGGCAGAGGTTTCTGATACATAGAGCCGAGTGTGTATGTGCTTAATCAACTAAGGAGGAGGCAGCAGCTGTTCAAAAGAGTTCCAGGAAGAGCAAGGTGCAGGTGGGAGATTTTAAATCTTGACACACTGATAAGATTTCAGCAAAGCTTCAAAAGCCTGTTTAAAAAAAGAATAAAACAATGACCTACATTGCCAGTATTTCTTTGAAACCCCAATCTGTTGCTGAAACCCAGCAAACCCAGCCCACTTTGTGAGCTTGAGTAAACACATTCTTCAGGGCCATCAAAGATTATGTTATAGTGCAAGGGCCTTCCTTTGTGACTTTAGAGTCCTCCATGAGTGTTTTATGAATGTTTGTGGCTATAGAATATCTTTCATGGAGCCACCCAAACCAAACACTTCTGGCAATCTCTAAACATTCAGCATGTGACAAAGTAGAGTCCTGGGCTCAGGCATGTCACTCAGCCCTTCTGGGGGTGAGTGGCAGATCAATAGCTTGCTCTTCCGGGGCACCTGCTTACAGGAGGAGTTCGGAGTATCGGGGAAATAACTACTCCACAAATAAACGAGGAAGCTCAGCAAACAGTTCTCGACCCTTGGCAGTCGGTCACCCTGGTCAGAAGAGCAGAGAGCGGAGGACTGCATCTCCCTGCAGCCTGTGAGAGGACTGCATCTCCCTGCAGCCTGTGAGAGGACTGCATCTCCCTGCAGCCTGTGAGAGGACTGCATCTCCCTGCAGCCTGTGAGAGGACTGCATCTCCCTGCAGCCTGTGAGAGGACTGCATCTCCCTGCAGCCTGTGAGAGGGCTCGCATCTCCCTGCAGCCTGTGAGAGGACTGCATCTCCCTGCAGCCTGTGAGAGGACTGCATCTCCCTGCAGCCTGTGAGAGGACTGCATCTCCCTGCAGCCTGTGAGAGGACTGCATCTCCCTGCAGTCTGTGAGAGGGCTTGCATCTCCCTGCAGCCTGTGAGAGGACTGCATCTCCCTGCAGTCTGTGAGAGGACTGCATCTCCCTGCAGCCTGTGAGAGGACTGCATCTCCCTGCAGCCTGTGAGAGGACTGCATCTCCCTGAAGCCTGTGAGAGGACTGCATCTCCCTGCAGCCTGTGAGAGGACTGCATCACCATGCAGCCTGTGAGAGGACTGCATCTCCCTGCAGTCTGTGAGAGGGCTTGCATCTCCCTGCAGCCTGTGAGAGGACTGCATCTCCCTGCAACCTGTGAGAGGACTGCATCTCCCTGCAGCCTGTGAGAGGACTGCATCTCCCTGCAGCTTGTGAGAGGACTGCATCTCCCTGCAGCCTGTGAGAGGACTGCATCTCCCTGCAGCCTGTGAGAGGACTGCATCTCCCTGCAGTCTGTGAGAGGGCTTGCATCTCTCTGCAGCCTGTGAGAGGACTGCATCTCCCTGCAGCCTGTGAGAGGACTGCATCTCCCTGCAGTCTGTGAGAGGACTGCATCTCCCTGCAGTCTGTGAGAGGACTGCATCTCCCTGCAGCCTGTGAGAGGACTGCATCTCCCTGCAGCCTGTGAGAGGACTGCATCTCCCTGCAGCCTGTGAGAGGACTGCATCTCCCTGCAGCCTGTGAGAGGACTGCATCTCCCTGCAGCCTGTGAGAGGACTGCATCTCCCTGCAGCCTGTGAGAGGACTGCATCTCCCTGCAGCCTGTGAGAGGACTGCATCACCATGCAGCCTGTGAGAGGACTGCATCTCCCTGCAGCCTGTGAGAGGACTGCATCTCCCTGCAGCCTGTGAGAGGACTGCATCTCCCTGCAGCCTGTGAGAGGACTGCATCTCCCTGCAGCCTGTGAGAGGACTGCATCTCCCTGCAGCCTGTGAGAGGACTGCATCTCCCTGCAGTCTGTGAGAGGGCTTGCATCTCCCTGCAGCCTGTGAGAGGACTGCATCTCCCTGCAGCCTGTGAGAGGACTGCATCTCCCTGCAGTCTGTGAGAGGGCTTGCATCTCCCTGCAGTCTGTGAGAGGACTGCATCTCCCTGCAGCCTGTGAGAGGACTGCATCTCCCTGCAGTCTGTGAGAGGACTGCATCTCCCTGCAGCCTGTGAGAGGACTGCATCTCCCTGCAGTCTGTGAGGGGGCTCGCATCTCCCTGCAGTCTGTGAGAGGGCTTGCACCTCCCTGCAGTTAGCTGCAGTGAAGTGACCATCCTGTGAATTGAGCTGCCGGGGAAGGTGTCAGTGTGGTTTTGTGGTTGTAGAGATGAATGTTATACAAAGAAGTAAGTTCTCCATGTCTCTGAATTGCAGTTGCTCTTACACTCGGTGAATGTTTCCAACAGAAAGGAAACTCTGTCTTGTTAGTCTTTTGCCCTCTCTCTTTCCATTTAAGGTTTAGTTTATTTTTAACTGTGTGTCTGTGTGTGGGCATGTGCTGTGAGTGGAGATGTACTCACAACCATTGAGTCACCTCTCTAGTTCCTCCATGGCACCCCTAAAACTAGGAATTCTATTGAAAATAGATCAATAATAAAAACTAGGTTCACTCTTAAGTTAATAATTCCTGAATCTGCAGTGTTGAGTATCAGGCTGGAGACCTAGATGATGCTATGTAAACCAGCAGACAGCCTGTTGGCACAATTCCCTCTTATGTGAGGGAGGTCAGTAGTGTGTGTGTGTGTGTGCGCGCGCATGCTGGTGTATGTGTTAGTGTGTCTGTGAGGCCAGAGGTCAACCTCTGCCTTCTTGCTTCAGCAGCTGCCTCAGTTGACATCTTCCTTCTCTTTTGAGACAGGACTGCTCAGTGGCCTGGAACTCATCATTCTGGTTATGACAGCTGGACAGTGAACCCTGGGAATCCACATGCCTGTCTCCACCTCCCCAGCACTGAGATTACAAGAGCATGCCACGCCACAGCTTTTTAATGTGGTGCCTAGGGATCAAACGCACGTTCTCATGCTTGCACAACAAACTCTTCACCAACCGAGTGACCTCCTGGGCCATACTCTTGCTCTCAATGCCTTCAATGGAACCGAAATGAACTGCTCACATAATGGATGGTGAATTGGTTTCTTCAGGATCTAGTGAGTTAAATAAAAACACTTCATAGAGACTTCTAGGATGATGTTTGACCCAATATCTAGGTACTGTGGTCCAGTCAAATAAACACTTAAAACAACCATTGTGTAGTGACTAAAAACAGGGTAAGGATTGGGGTGGGTGATTTCCCAGGGATGCTGAGTGCTGGGACACTTACAGCACACAGGAGTTGGGGAAACACATCTTGTCCCCTTTTACTGGTAATGAGAAGTTGTCTTAAAGCCACTTAGAGTAGATTTTGTACCCCAAAGAAAACAGTGTCATGGGAAGAAGGGAGGCAGGCTGGAAATTTACATCAGGAGATGGCCATCTATCTATTATTGTATAGCATGTAAGCATGTCTATGAATCCACCAAGCATTGACTCCATATTTGAAGTAAGTAAACCATTTCTAAATAGAGCCAGTTGCATGAAAAATCAAGTAAACACTCAAAATATGGTCTCTATAAAAGTCTATTTACAGGCATCCAGGAGGTAGAGGCAGAAGGATCAGAGGCTTAGGGTCATCGTGGGTCGTATAGCAAGCTCAATGCCAGCCTGGGCTAAATGAGACTGTTTCAAAACAAAACAAAACAAAACAAAACAAAACAAAACAAAAATACTCAAAACAAAAATACTCAAAATAAAGTCCCCAGACAAAAAACCTACTTAGTTCCTACTGTCATGGAGTCCATTGCCACTTCCTGGTTAGTTATTCCCCTTGGTGTGGAGGGTAGAGTTTTGCATGCTTTCTTTGCGTGAAAGATAGAAACCAAGAGCAGGGATTGTGCTTGGTGCAATCTCTCTCACAGGTGGAGAACGCGGTGTCACTGTATGTGAGTTCTCTCTGGATTGTTTAGACATGAGAAGAATCTGAGGCTATGGCCACTGTCTTGCATGAGTGAGGCTAACTGCAGCTGGTGAACTTTCTCTCTCTCCCTTACATGTACATATAATGCACAGGGTATGATCTTGACTGATACTTACTATCAATAGTTAGATGTGCTTTTATTTACATATATGTGTGCCTGTCTGTGTGAGTATATGTCATGTGTGTATGCGTACCCTCTGATGCAGGAAGAGGGTGTCAGATCCCCTGCAGCTAGAGTTACAGGTGGTTGTGAGCCACCCAACATGGTTACTGGGAACCAACTTGGGTCTTCAAGAGCAGCAAGTGCTATTAACCCATGAGTTATCTCCCCAGTCCCACCTACATATACATATACACACATAATATACACACATGTATGTAAATGTATGTATGCATTTAACATAGTTTCTATGTACCCTTTGTGATAACTTCTAGGAATATCACATAGTGGTCATGCTTTACCTTGTATGTAAATTTTTGTTTGTTTGTTTGTTGCTGTCTTTTGAGACAGGGTTTCTCTGTGTTGCACCAAAGGGCTTAAAAGAGAAAACACAGAGCCCTTCTTTAAATATTGTTGATATTTGGCCCGTAGGGCCAATGCATGAAGAGATTCTGACAGAGGAGAGAGCTACCTGAAGCCCTTTGTGGCATAGGATGAGGACTTGGTTCATTAAAAACAAAAATCAAACCATTGGAGAGACAGCTCACAGTTAGGAACGCTTGCCAAATTTGGCTCCTAGCGCCCATGTTGGGTAACTTAGAACTACCTGTAGCTTCAGCTCTGAGGGATCTGATGTCCGCTTCTGGTCTCCAATGCCCTGCAAACACTGCAGGCACCCATACAGTCAGACACAGACGAGAGATGCTATGAGCTGAGACCTGGAAATAATCACAAGAGCTTCAGAGTATCCTCAATGATCTATGAGAAGACAGGGCAGTGGAATGATACCAGATGAGGGTGAGAATTGGATAAGGTCATTATCACTGCTGGCTGAACATGGCTTGAACAGGGTAACAGGTAACAGGAGTGATGAACTCAACTGAAGAAAGTCCATGAAATGAGATGAAGAGGGGCTTGTCTAAGGAGGTGGACAAAGAGATACAATGAAACCCAACATATCTAAATAAGATTTATTCAGAAATAGCTTTGATAACACATGCTGTTGAACAGATGGGAGGTGTAAGGAAGTATAAAACTCAGGGTGACATCTATATGTCTCTTTTGAGCAACTGGGAAGCTGATGGATGTCTGCTGTGAAGAAGACTTGCCTAGGATGTGGGAAGAAGCCCCAAGGGTTAAACCCAGGGTTTCCTTTTAGATTTGTTATGTTTAAAATGTTTGTAGAACATCTCATATAAATAAACAAAGCAGAAAATCCAGTGCACCAACAGAACTCGAGGAAGCAGAGAGCAATGTACACAAATCTTTCTTTGGAGCAATTCGTATATGAAGAAGAGGAGAAACATGGGGCAACGGGAGGAAAGATATGTGATTTTATTATATTTGTTCATGTCAGGACCTCACTATGTAGTCTCTGCTGGTTGAACTTACTACATAGATCAAGCTGGCCTTGAACTCAGGGAATTGTCCACCTCTGCCACCCAAATTCTGGGCATAAAGACATGTCATCACAGCTGAATTGATACTGTTTATAATGGTACAAACCAAGGTGTATAGTTTCTGCTACCACTGCGTTTGGATGCATAAGAAAGCAACAACTATCTGTGTGTGTGTGTGTGTGTGTGTGTGTGTGTGTGTGTGTGTGTGTGTAGTCTGAGGACAGCCGCAGATGTCATTCCTAGGTAGTACCCATCTTGATTTTTGAGACAGACTCTTTCACTGGCCTGGAAATCAAGTGGGCTAGGCTGGCCAGTCAAGGAGCCCCAGGGATCCAGCTGCCACGCTGGATGTTTTTTTCATTGGGTTCTGGGGATTGAACTCAGGTCTTCACGTCACAGAGCAAGCACTTTATTGACTGCACTAGCACACACTGTCCCAACAAAAAGTTTGTTATTTAAGTTTTTATACATTTATTTACACATACACGTGCACATCTGCCTGTGTGTGTGTGTGTGTGTATGTGTGTGTGTGTGCGTGCATGCGTGTGCACGCGCATGTGACCATGCCACAGCCTGTGTGTAGAGGTCAGGGGACAACCCACAGGAGTCTGTCCTGTCTTCCTACGATGTGGGTTCCAGGGATGGAATTTAGGTTGTCAGCCTTGGTGGCAGGAACCTTCACCCTCTGAACCATATCGCCAACCCAACCAGCAATTCTTAAGCTAGTAGAGAAGTCGGAGTGGAATCCACATGGTTGCACTACAAGGCAGTTTCTGGTATGACTCATGGAAAAGTCGATAACGAGCATTATAATACACTTTCCCTCTTGGACTCTAAGCCAGTCTGAGCACATTGTTCAAGGTTTAATGGAATACTTCAACCCATGAGGTGCTTAAAGTCATTAGTGGGTAACCTTTCAGGGAGGGAGAGGTCTTTACTGAGCAAGTAATTCAAACCACAGTGTTTCTTAAAAGAAAATGTCAGTGTCCACTTAATTTCTTGGCTCTCCCTTTTGAGTGTGGGATGTCCGTTGATCTGCCTCAAGAGGCGTGAATGGCAGGAACTCCTTCTCCACCCTTTATAAAAACCAGTCTGCTACATTACACTATGTATAATACAACGGCTTGTACCATTCAAGACACCAGGCTGTCATGATTTCCTGTGCTGATTTTAAAACAGCCCTTCTATAGATAAAATTTCCTTCCCTTGACTCCATCTCCATCATTGTAAGTATTTTCTCATTTTTCAAAACTTGAATTTAATCCTACATTTGGACACAGGGTGAAAACTTACACTTACACAAACCTTCCTTTATCTGCCTTAGTGTGGTGGTATTTTACTTGTACTGAAATGTGATTTTAATTGTATGTTAATAAATAAAGTTGCCTGGGGGTCAGAGTTTTAGAGCCATAGCAAGTGCGTGGCGGTGGTGGCACACGCCTTTAAGGACCTGGAGGGCGGTACATATAGGCAGTGACAAGGCAGTCATGTGTTTAGGTTTACAACCAATGAGAAGGCAGAACAGCTAGACTATAAAAAGACATACACACAGGAAGTAGGCCCCTTTTCGAAGAGCTCTCCTGGCTGAAGCAGGATAGCTGAAGCAGGAAGGGTAAGGCTCTTAGTTCTGACCTCTTGGCTTTCTTCTCTGAATCGGCTCTGTGTTTCTTATTTAATAAGACGGTTGGTTACATCTACATTTGGTGCCCAACATGACAAGAATCCATTAAAAACCGCTTAATTTGGCTTGGCGGCAGGTCCAGTTTCCTGTCAGGGTGGCCGGCAGGTCCGGTTTCCTGCCAGGGCGGCCGGCTCCCTAGCAAGGGCCCAGGTCGGCTTGGCCTCAGGCCGGACCAACCTTGAGCTACTTGCTTAAAGCCAGTGCTACAGACAACTCAGGCCTGCCCTGACGAACAGGGCCCCTGCCTGTAAAGCCAACACACGTGGTTGGAGCTTAAGGTAGCCAGAGCCAAGGCTTGACTAGGCTCAAGCGGGAACACGTGGCTGGATTCAAGCTCTTAGGCAGAACTTGTGGCTACGCTTGCTCTCTCTCTCTCTCTCTCTCTCTCTCTCTCTCTCTCTCTCTCTGGATTCACACCTCGGACATTAGGTGGCTGTTTTGAAATTCCCTCGGATTTGTACTGTTCTACGAGGACTTGGTAAGTCACTTAACATATCAGATATTTTAAAGGAAACTATTTAAAAGAGAAATTTTTTCCACATTTAAAAAAAAATGGGTTTTCTGTGTACATTGGAAGAAAATTGGGCTTTGTTTGCAATTTTAGACAGTCTGGCAATGGAACAGCTATATGAGAAGATTAATGTTGATCGAATTATGCATTTTATTACTATGCTTATCCTCATTTTACTATTTAAAAAGATAGTCAATTTAAGTGCCAGGGTGACAGCTTTAGAAAAACCTGTTAAACCTGTAAAAACTCAGACAGAAGAAACTAACAGTGAAGTTGCTTCAAGATTGGATCATAGGGTTACAGAAAGAAAGCCTGTTTTCACACAGTCACCCTTAGTTTGTCTAGTAACCATACAGCAGTTGACTGATCAAATGACTACACAAAATATTTGGGCTCCAATTGAAATGTTAGATTTACGAAGGTTTAAGGAGGCAATAGTATCTTATGGCATGCACTCCCCATATGTAAAGCAAATGTTAAACTCTTGGTCAACATATAATAGGATTGTACCACAGGACTGGCGGGAGCTGGCACAAGCTGTTCTTGAACCCAGTCAAAGGCTTCAGTGGCTAACTTGGTTCAAGGATGAAGCTAAAAACATAGAAAAACAGTGGAGGGATAAAGGAATACAAGTCTGCCAGGATCAGCTTATTGGAGAAGGTCAATATGCTTCAGCACAAACACAATGTTTATATGATGTCCAAACCCTAATTTTATGTCGAACAGCAGCCTTGAATGCATGGGACAGAGTTGAGGAACCAGGAAAAAAAACTGAGTCATTTACAAAGGTTGTACAAGGCCCAAAAGAATCTTTCACAGATTTTTTACAAAGACTGGCTTCAGCAGTAAAGAGAATGGTCCCGGATTCAGAAGCTAGTAAGATAATAATTGAATCTTTGGCCTTTGAGAATGCGAATGCAGCATGCAAAAGAATAATCAGGCCGTTAAAGGCAAGATCTGCACCTTTGGAAGATTGGATTAAAGACACGGTTAATGTTGAAGCTCATGAGCATGATGATACGTGGGTAGGAGAAGCAATTTCAAAAGGTTTGAGGAATGTTAGATGTTTTGGATGTGGAAAGCAAGGACATTTGAAAAGGGACTGTAAACAGGTCATTCCTAGAAACAATGTTTCTTCAAGGAACAATGGCAACAGAATGCCCCTTCCTTCTGGAGTATGCAGAAGGTGTGGTAAGGGAAAACACTGGACCAACGAATGTAGATCAACAAGGGACAGACAGAGTAATCCTTTGCCTCAGTCTTTGGGAAACTCCCAGAGGGGTCTCATGCAGGCCCCAATAGCAAATCCAGTTCAAACCTTTCCTGCAGTTGTAGAGGAAACCCCTACCCAGAGCAATTAAATAACCAAATGCCTATTGGAATAAGTCATGCTGGTCAGGATGATGAAACAGAGAGAATAGAAAATTCAGGAGCAAATATAAAGAAAATTTTTTGACAAACTTCTATTAATGAACAAAGACCAAAATTATCGATAAAAATAAATGGTGTTTTGTTGTCTGGTCTGGTAGACACAGGTGTGGACGTTGCCATAATTGCACCAGAATTTTGGCATCCAACTTGGCCTCTTCAGGAGGTAAACATTCAACTATTAGGAATTGGGACATTATCTCAGGTGAAACAGAGTGCAAGATGGCTTGAATGTATAGGTACAGAAGGACAGAGAGGAAAATTGAAACCATATGTAGCTAACATAGCTATGAACCTCCGGGGTCAAGACTTGTTACAACAATGGAATACTCAGATTAACATCCCTCCAATCTCAGAAACAAATCATAAACTAGCACATGTTTCTGAGAGAAATATTAGAAGGCGTTATTCTGAGTGGTCACCAGCCATCCATATTATTCAAGAACAGAGCACAACAACTGATGATCTTCCAAAGACATCAACAGCTCTACCTTTAAAATGGTTAACAGACAAGCCTGTATGGGTCCAGCAATGGCCTTTAACAACAGAGAAACTCCAGGCTTTAGAAAAGCTGGTAGAAGAACAGTTAAATGCTCAGCATATTGAGGAATCAACCAGCCCTTGGAATTCTCCTGTATTTGTTATTAAAAAGAAATCTGGTAAATGGAGAATGGTAACAGACCTTAGAGCAATTAACAAAGTAATTCAGCCAATGGGCTCTCTCTCTACAATCTGGAATTCCTTTGCCTACTCTGTTACCAAAAGGATGGCCTCTCATAGTTATTGATTTAAAAGACTGTTTCTTTTCAATACCGTTACAAGAAAAAGACAGGGAAAGATTTGCTTTCACAGTGCCTACTTATAATAATTCTCAACCGGTTAAAAGATTTCAGTGGAGGGTCCTCCCACAGGGAATGTTGAATAGCCCAACTCTGTGCCAATATTTTGTACAACAGCCATTGGAAGTGATATGTAAAAAATTTCCTAAATCTATAATTTATCATTATATGGATGATATTTTACTAGGTGTCTCAAATGCAGATACTTTAGAAAGAATGTTTGAAGAGGTAAAGAAAATTTTGACTTGCTGGGGATTACAAATTGCTCCTGAAAAGATACAAAGAGGAGATTCTATTAATTATTAATAATTATTAATTATTTAGGATATAAAATAGAGCTACAAAAAATTAGACCCCAAAAGGTACAAATTAGGAGAGCTAGACTACAGACTCTTAATGACTTTCAAAGATTATTTGGAGATATTTCTCATCTACGAACTATTGTTGGGGTAAAAAATGATAAACTGCATAATTTGTTCAAAACCTTAGAAGGTGACAAGGACTTAAATAGTTCAAGAGAATTATCACCTGAAGCTGAGAAAGAATTGGCCTTGGTAGAAAAGAAAGTACATGAAGGGCATGTGGATCGTATTGATCCAAAGCTGGATTGCATTTTGGTTATTTTACCTTCTAGGCATTCTCCTACAGGAATATTAATGCAGAGGGAAGATATTATATTGGAATGGATATTTTTACCAAATAAACCAAATAAAAAATTAAAAACTTATGTGGAAAAAATCTCTGACTTGATTTGGAAAGGAAAATTGAGACTTTGTCAATTAGCAGGAATAGACCCAGCAGAAATTGTCGTACCTTTAACTAAGGAGGACATTGAAAAATTATGGACAGAAAGTGAACCTTGGCAAAGAGCTTGCAGTAATTTTTTGGGAGAAATTAAGAGCAAATATCCCAAAAGCGATAGAATTGATCTTATAAAGAGAGCTGATTGGATCTTGCCTCGAATTGTACGGGAAAAGCCCATATCTGGAGTTCGTACATTTTATACAGATGCCAATAAACAAGGAAAGGCAGGTTACAAATCAGAAAATTTAAGTAAAGTGGTTCAAAGTCCTTATAATTCAGTTCAAAAATCAGAAATATATGCTATTCTGTTGGTATTAATGGATTTTTCAGAACCTCTCAACACAGTAACTGACTCTCAGTATGCTGAAAGAGTAGTATTACATATTGAGACTGCAGAATTTATCCCTGATGCTTCAGAATTAACTTCACTATTTATTCAATTACAAGACACAATCAGGAAAAGGAGTCATCCTTTATATATAACTCACATTCGATCCCATACTGGTCTGCCAGGCCCTCTAGCACAAGGCAATGATGAGATTGATAAGTTATTAATAGGAAATGTGCTGGAGGCCTCAGAATTTCATAAAAAAACATCATGTCAATAGTAAAGGTTTAAAAAAGGATTTTTCCATAACCTGGCAACAAGCCAAAGAAATAGTAAAGAAATGTCCTACTTGTTCCTTCTACAATCAAATGCCATTACCAGCAGGATGTAACCCAAAGGGTACTCAAAGGAATGAAATCTGGCAGATGGACGTGTTTCACTTTGCAGAATTTGGAAAACTTAAATATGTACACCACACTATTGATACTTATTCAGGATTTCAGTGGGCAACTGCTTTGAGTTCTGAAAAAGCTGATTCTGTAATCACTCATTTGCTAGAAGTTATGGCCATCATGGGTATACCTGCACAAATCAGAACTGATAATGCTCCCTCATATGTCTCTGTTAAAATGAAACAGTTTTTTGCTTATTACAATATAAAGCATATTACAGGCATACCACATAATCCTACAGGTCAAGCAGTTATAGAAAGATGAAACAGAACTCTAAAGGATATACTAAAGAAACAGAAAGGGGTAACAAAAACCCCCAGAAACAGACTGCATAATGCTCTATTAACTTTGAATTTTCTTAATGCCATTGAGAAAGGAACAAAAGCTGCAGAGAGACATTGGATAATAGAAAAAACTACAGAATTAAATCAGCCTATATATTTTAAGGATGTGCTGACCTCAGAATGGAAACCAGGGTATGTGTTACATTGGGGACGAGGTTTTGCTTTTGTTTCTACAGGAGAAGATAAGTTGTGGGTACCATCAAAATTGATAAAGGTTCGATTTGAACAAGAGAAACCTCTTAATTAGAGGAGGTGATAGCTCATCAACGAACATGGACATCCAATTTAAACTAACTTATACCAGTAACACATGTCTTTTCATTTAATCAGATAATAACTTGCCAAAAAGGAACATCCCCAAAATTAGTCTTGGGGAAAGGTTTTTGTTTTTGTCTTTTAGGAGAATAAAGGTTAAGGAATCTGAAGAACACTGGACAAATAAGACAACTGAAGAAAAGGGACAAATCATCTATCCTAGGAAGCAGAGTGAAATGGTGTATGGGTGTATATTATCTAAAAAATTTCATGTCTTCCTAAATGTTTGTTTCTGCTTTTCTCTAAAGATTTAACACTATTGGTCTTCTAATAGTCCCAGTTCAATTAAAATTTAAAGCTGACTTTGGAGTTGGAGAATGGCTCTCTCCTTCTTTAAACTCAAGCATGTTGTTAAAAAGAAAATGCAAACTCCCTGTATCATGCCAGAATAAAAGAGCCATCTTCTGCTATGAGACAGGAGAAAAGCCAAATTAATTAAGGGACTATTCTATTACTAATCTCAACTCTTTGATTCTATTCTGATTCTTTAAACTTTTCTTAAAGTATAAATTTTATATCAAAACTTACAAGATTAATATATAGATATATAGATATATATACATTTTAAACTTTGTTAAGATATGAATGGTCATAAAGAGTACTAATTAATTCTAAAAAAAAAGGCTTCAATTAGCTGCATATATATGTCTTTGTGTTCGAGTCTCTTATCAGTTTTCTGCAGGAAATCACGGTCAGGCCTAACATCAACTGAAGTCTCCAGGAAGAAGTTGGGGCCCCACAACAACAACAATTCCATGTGGACAATAATAACATCACTAAGCTAACAAACATCATCTACAGATCAGCTTTGAACTACAAGGTGCTCAGAGCAATTTTGAGATGACTAGATGAGATGATCCAGTCTCAAAGACTACTTGAATAAGGATTTGAGATAAACCCTGAACTTTGGCATTATACACAGACTGGATAATTAAGGATATAGTTACCTTTCCTAGAACTTGACAATTAACCTAAAATTTTTCTTTTAGGGTAAAGATAACTTCGCCCATACCCAGCAGGAAGCAATTTTAAGAATACGATGCCCACATTCCCAAAGAGGTGGTGTGGGGCGGGTGGTTTTTTGGTCTTTTTAATGGGTTTTGGGTCTGGGATAATTTTCATTGTTTAGGGGGGTTGGTTACAAGTTGTTGTCAAGGGTTAGGAAAAAGACTAAGCAGATTAGATTTAAGGTTCTTATTTTTAAAAAAAAGAGAGAAAGAAAGAAGAAGAAAAAGACAATTACTAGTTTTAAATACTTTACATTGGATTGGATTGTTTTATATTGTATACAAATTATATATATTGAAATTGATATTGTTAGAAAATGCTATATGTATATTTCTAATTGTACTTATATTGTTCATTTAACAATGCAATTTTCTGATCCTTGAATGTTATTATTACCAACTATTAGGATATAAAGAAATGATAGTTAGTAGTTAGACATTACAATAGAACTTGTAGTCATATTAGATATGTTTTAAAAATTGAGCAGATATATTTTAGATAGGTCATCTTCAAACCCTTCAGAGAACTACAGAATATGGCATTTAAAATGTTTTAATAACTTAGAAAATTTTTCTTTTTTGTTATGACTATGAGACATGTCGGCTCCTGGCAGTACCAATCTACTTCAGAGAAAATATGGGCATTGAAGAAACTGCGTATGGAGTTAGCTTTCATTGTGGCAAAAGTTAGCCACTGGACAACAAAGTATCCTCGAATCAACTGCTGACAAAATGGACAGACAGGACTTGAAACAAAGGACTACTGATTCTTGCCTAAACAAGCGTGGTTATGGCTTTATCAAAAGGCATCTTCTGAGGCCAGGACAATATGGCACCATCCCTGACGTGGCCTTCGCAACTCGGAAAAGGTACAGTGCCCTTTTCTTCGAAGGCAGCTGAACAGGCAGTGGGCTGATGACTTCTGATGTGCAATGGAACAGCAGCTGAAACAGTTATTCTTGAAGAGTAACTAAGCTCACGCCTCTCAATAGTAAACTGGCATTTGATAGAGAGATGTGGAGAAGAACAGGATGCTGAGATGAAGCCATATGGTACACAGCCAAGAAGAATGGAGAGCTGAATTAAAAAACCATCAACAATTTCCAGAATTTAAAATCCTGAATCATGACATGACACTAGTGGAATTCAGGTGTTTCTGGTGCATGGACTGCTCTCACCCAATGTGAGGTTGAACTGTTGACCTTGTGTATATCCTACATCACAAATGAGTCTGTCAGATACACTAAGCCTATAGACTGAAGATGATGCCCCAGCATGGCGGAGAAACCTCAGGTGACTGTCCAGGCAGCTGGCTGTTTCTGTCAACTCACAAATTTTTTGGAAGTTGCTTGCATGCACTTTCTGTTTTTATTTTTGTTAGCTAATATTATTTCCTTCTTGGGTCTCTGAGGGAGTTGAAGTTTAGTTAGTTATAGTTGAAGGTTAGTTAGTTATAGTTGAAGATTAATTAGGATAGAAAGTGAATTAGATACATTTTGGACTTAGCAAAATAGGATAATGAAATTATTATCTCTGAATTTGTCAAATACAAATGTACTAGACATTGTTTAGACATTTATTATTTGTATATATTGTATATAGTTACTGTACTTTTGTATATAGTTTTTCTTTTGTTAGTTATAACCTTTTTCTTTTTTTTCCTTTTTATTAAAATAGAAAAGGGGAAATGTGGTGGTATTTTACTTGTATTGAAATGTGATTTTAATTGTATGTTAATAAATAAAGTTGCCTGGGGGTCAGAGCTATTAGAGCCATAGCAAGTGCATGGCGGTGGTGGCACACGCCTTTAAGGACCTGGAGGGCAGTGTCACCTCCCTGAATCACTGGAAGAGCCTTTATTCAGTGTCACAGGCAGTGATAAGGCAGTCACGTGTTTAGGTTTACAACCAATGAGAAGGCAGAACAGCTAGACTATAAAAAGACATACACACAGGAAGTAGGCCCTTTTTTCGGAGAGCTCTCTTGGCTGAAGCAGGATAGCTGAAGCAGGAAGGGTAAGGCTCTTAGTTCTGACCTCTTGGCTTTCTTCTCTGAATCGGCTCTGTGTTTCTTATTTAATAAGACGGTTGGTTACATCTACACCTTAGGATCGTTTTTAGGAAACGCCAAGATGTGGCAGAGGAAACATGGCATGGTGTGGCTTCCGGGCTGGAGCCTGTAAGGAGTCCTTGCCAATCTTCTGTCATCCATTCCCGGGATTGCTCCTGTCAGCTCCTTGTCCCTGTTGGTCCTGGGGCCTTCTGTGCCTCCTCTGAGAACCTCTGGATTACCTGGGAAGCATTCTGCTAAGACCTGGGCTGCAGTAGATGCCACCAGGCTGCTTTGGGTCACCTCCCTGAATCACTGGAAGAGCCTTTATTCTGTGGGATGGTCTTGATGTCAAATGTGTTGCTCTGATTGGTCAATAAATAAAACACTGATTGGCCAGTGGCCAGGCAGGAAGTATAGGCGGGACTAACAGAGAGGAGAATTGAGAGAACAGGAAGGCAGAGGGAGACACTGCCAGCCGCCACCATGACAAGCAGCATGTGAAGATGCCGGTAAGCCATGAGCCACGTGGCAAGGTATGGATTTATAGAAATGGATTAATTTAAGATGTAAGAACTAGATAGCTAGAAGCCTGAGCCATTAGGCCAAACAGTTTATATAATATAAGTGTCTGTGTGTTTATTTTATAAGTGGGCTGTGGAACTGCCGGGGATTGGCGGAACCTGGAGAGAAAACTCACCAGCTTCACCTTTAGTGTCTGGAGCTTCATGTTCCCGTATTGTTGGAAGGGGAGAGTATTTGTTGTATTATGTACTTCGTTTCCTCTTCTAAACTTGTGGCTATGGCCCAACCTAAACCTTATAGCTCCTAAAAAGCAACTTTAATGAAATGTGATCTGCATAACCCACAACTCCCATGCTCAGGCATGGTTCCTGGGTTTTTGAGATAGTCACAGAATCACTCAGCCGTCACCTTCAATCTAAACTGTTGAAACTCTCCAAAGTCAAAGGCTGAGTTTTTTTGTTTCTTTGCTGACACTGAGAAGGTGCATGGAGAAGAGAGAGGATAGTATAATGGTTTCCATGTTGGAAAACAGGAAGAAGTTACAAGATACAGCTCATCTGCTCCATGGTCAGACCCGTGTTGTCCTGCACTGCAGGCAACTATGTGTGCCTGCTCCAAGAAGCATGGCTGTTTGTTTGTAGAGAATCCTCAGCTTTCTCTACTTTGTCTCATTCAAAATTGGTTATACAGCTGGAGAGACAGCAAGGTAGCTAGGAGCACTTACCGCTCTTCCAGAGGGCCTGAGTACAGGTCAGGGACGCTGTTTTTCTCTTCTGGCCATTTTGGGTACTGCACACACATGGTACACATAAAGTCAATCTGCAAATCATTCATACACATAAAAATAAATCTTAAAAACTTGGTTGTGTAATTTCCTTTTACACAGCTCATCTTTATTCAGAAAAGGTTGCTTCCTAGTGGAGCTTTCTTTCCAACTCCATCTGCACGCTGGAGAATTGTAAGACTTGTTTTTATCTTATACTCTTTTGTTCTTCTTTACTTAAAATTTAACAACTGTTTTCTTATCTAGACAGGTGGTGACATCTTATTGGTAATATAGTTTGGCTTAGGGCAAAGTTCACTCTGGGGTTAAGGTTTGTGTGGGGGCTTCCTGTGGGGTCACTGCCACTGGTCCAGGGCTTGCAAAGTTATTGAGCTCATCACCCACACCATTTCCTAGTGAGGAACCCACCAGCTGTGGCCTTAGTACATGTACTTGGAAGTTATGTCTAGCATTGTGGCATGGTGGCAGTGTTTGCTAAATAATTCAATGCGTAGTCAGATCCTGACCCTTCCCCTACAATTTGTTAGCATTCACATATATGGATTTGATTTATACAGATTTCTTAAATTTTTTATGTTTGTGTGTGTGTGTGTGTGTGTGTGTGTGTGTGTGTGTGTGTGTGTGCATGCCTGTGCAGGACCCTGTGGAGAACAGAAGAGGGCATTGGGTTCCCTGGGTCTGGAGTTACAGATGGTTGTGAACTGCCTTGTGGGTGCTGTGAATTAAACCCAGGTCCTCTGGAAGAGCAGCCAAAGCTCTTAAACCACTGGGCCATCTCTCTAGCCCTAAATTTGTTTGAATTAATTTTTCAGTTAGTGTACAAAATAATGGGCTGCACTAGGAAAAGCTTCCTGCGTGTATGTCATTGTGTTTTGCTTATATTTGCACCCTTACACCCTCTCTTGTTTTCAGCTTGCGGTTCCCTTCCTTCTTCCACACTCCCCTATGCTGGCATGCCCTATATACATGCGTGTAAGCATATATATGTATATAATTGTATGCATAATTAAATTATATTCTCATAGGAAATAAAACAAGATATTTCAAGTAGTTTAGTCACAGAGTATGTGTCTCATACGCACAAAGTTCTGGCTACAATCTCCAGCACTGCACAAAAATATGATTTATTACAGTGTGACACATTGTTGGGCCGGAGTGTGGTATAAGAGTGGCCATGGAAACTGCGCTCCTCCCCATTTCTTCCGTTCTGTTTCTCCCATCATGCTCTATGGGAGTTTATCCTTTACCCAGAGTTCTTATGGCATAAAACTGAAGAGCCCAGGTCTCGGTTAGTGTACCGCATTCCTGGTCCCGAGGTCCCTCTCTGCTGACCGTGGATGGGGAGCTAACAGAATGAAAGAGCATCTGTCTGTCCAGCGAGCTCTTTGTTCATTTTGCTTGAGGAAGGAAGACGAGGAAAGAAGAGAAAAGAAATCCTAGCTCAAGCGCCAGTCAGACGGGTATTTTCTTGGATCCTTAGGAAACACTCGGCTGTGTCCTGGCTTTCATTTCCCCCTTACTTTTGTAAAGCGTTGTGGGCGAAGCGTCTGCGCTCTCTGTTTTGCTGGTATTCATTCCTCATGTTTGCCGAGCCTCTGTCACATCTCAGGATAGGAATTCCCTTATGAGCAGCGTGGTTAGGAAGGCAACGAGGACTATTAAACATATTTGAATACAGGCGGCAAATTGCCATGCAGCCCTTCTCTGGAGACCACCAAAAGGCATTTTGTGAGCAAGCTGGATCCTGCCAATCACCGCCCTCCATTGCAGCCTTCCTTCACGCCTCCCTTCAATCTTAGCCTCTCGAGTCCCCCTGCGTCTCACCTTAAAAACCTATTTCAATGTCTTAAAGTAAGCAGGTGGGGTGATAAGACAGATCAAAGGCAGCGTTGATTCTGGAGAATTCTTTCCTCTGGTCGTTCCGAGCTTCCTAAACATACTCCTGTCACGGGGGTTCTGTGCCCCAGTGTCCAACTTCCAAAAGTAGAAATAGTTGCTAGTGCACCCGTGGTTCCTTGAAAGCAATGCAAAGTGTCTGGCGGCTTTCTGATGTGGGCAGCGAGAAATCCATGTTTTATGGCCCATGTAGTGGACAAATGCAGATGCTGAACAGTTTTTTAAGACCTATAATGGAAGAGCAGTAATGATGCATGTGGATGGAGTGACCCTCTCATTCTCCTCTCTTGTCAGGTGATCCTCACTCTGGTCCCTTGAGAGCACTCCAGGGTGGCCCTTGCTTCACCGCGAGGAAGCTAGCTAAGGGTCTTGGAGGTGGAAATGAAGAGTTGTGCCAGAGTTCACAGTCAGCTGGGACTCTCAAGGTGCTTCTCTACCGCTGTGTCACCAGCCACACCATTTCCTCTGCACACCCAGCTGTGGCTCACACTGGAGGATGAGAAGACAGAGAAGCAAACATGCAAACAGACAGAGCAGGAGAACTTCCTGAGACGTTTTGAACAGTTTCAATTTAATTTCCCATTTATCAAATATTGGAGTGCCACACGCGAAGTCATGAGAATGTCAAACTAAATAAGACCTGGGGTGGGGGCACAAGGATGCCATTGCACTTTCTACCTGCTGGTCCCTTAGAGCCCCGTGTGTTCCCCTCGCAGCCTGTGGGTGGCCAGTTGCAAGTTTCCATCTTTGCAGCTGTAGTGACCTCACTTGTCTGTCCTTGACCTCTTGTAAAGTGTTAACACCGTGGAGTTCAGAACAGTATCCTTATTCATTTACAACCTGTTCTTTGAAGGCTGAGAAGATGATCCAGTTAGTGAATTGCTGTGCAAACCTAAAGACTGGATTTCAGAGCCCTGGCACCTACATTAGGAGTTGGCTGTGGCAGCATGGACCTGCAAACTTATCCCTGGGAAGACGGAGAAAGCAGTATCCCCAGGGCTCTGTCTGGGGCATCAGTTCCAGCTTTGGTGAGAGACCCTGTCTCAAAAGCCGAGATGGAAAGTGATTAAGGAAGACACCTGATGTCCTCCACACGTATGTGTGCACATAAGAACATGCCCACACTTATGCACATAAGTACATATGAAAATGTACATAAGACACACATACTCACGCTTTTTATTGCTTTTTTTCCCTAGAAGAATCTGCAGACTTTGGGTGGCCAAACAACTGAACAGATGTCTCCAGAAATATAAAAACTGTGGGCACCTGGGGTAGGAGTGGGTATGCACACCCCAACACACTTTGCATTATATCAGTGATCTCTTATGAATGTCAGATGTTCACTAGCCAACAGAGGCAGAAGGAGGAGGTGTCATGGACAGACAGCTGAACTGCTTACAGTGGGGGCGTTTATGCATATGCAGTGGGGAGAGGTCTGACAGCCTCGGAACTGTGCTTTTCCATTGTTATTAAAGTGTGACAGGTGCAAACCGTGCAACAAGCATGGGCGAGCAACTTGAAAACTTCCCACACAACTTAGATACCACTGTGCCCAGTGGGTTAGTGAGGGAACATCGGTAGGCCCCAGCACCCTCATGTGTCTCCCTCCAACCCCCATTGCTGTCTATACCCAGGTTATCATTATCTCGACTTCAAACTTCACATCCAGTCCCGAGCGGTCTTGACTTGTGTGTCTGCTTTCTTTGTCTCAACACTGTGTCTGTGTGTTTGCATAGGACTATAGTTTATTTGCTTTCATTTTGTGATGTTCTATCTCATAAATGGGCCTTATCTGATGGCCCCTCCTGTTATGGATGGACTCCCATGTGGCTTTCAGTGGGGACTACTAGACATTTCTGCACTTGCTTCTAGTGGAGACCCACGTATGCTGAATTGCCACGAGTATAAACAGATTATTTCTTACCTATTTACTGCAATAAATGTGGCTGGCGACTCTGCTATAAAAGCTACACTATTGTGTTGCTTCCTATTTGGTCTTGATTTCTTCTGAACATTCTTTTTCTGTTTCCTGAATTAATGTTCTTCCTAAAGCCCAACTGACTGAAGGAGGAGATGAAATGCAGAGCTCCGGGCTCAGGGGCAGAGGGCGTGCTCTAGACTGTGCTGAGGTGAGCTGCTCTCCCCCAGGGGCCTCATGGCCTTCGAAGGTCAGACCACTGTCTATTGTGTGTTCCTGGGAGTACATGGTGCCTGTGACCAAAAGTGGTATGCTTTCCAACAAAACTCAACCATTTCTGATTTTCTCACAGTCAAAACATTTTTTAAGGTAGATTAATTTATGTTTGACTCATTGAATTGGGCTTATTTTAATAAGCCATTTTTTTGTATGCAAAGGAGTGCTGACACCAGCAAGTTTTATCATACTGATTACTGTGGAAACATTTATCTATAAATATAAGCCCTTTAAAGCTTAGCCTTTTATCTTTATAGAGAAAGGCCTGTTTATGTCACTTCTAAGATCCCAGCTTTAATGTAGACACGAGCTATTCTCCTGCCAGACAGCACAACCTCAGTGCTGGGGCCGTGCAAGCTCTGAGAAGAGGAATTTGTGCTGATACTATTACTTTTTGATGAAATAATAATGCAATAAAAGTATTTAAAGAGACTCACTCAAGCTTAAACTGTGGTATGTTCAATTCCTGTTACTGAATTTAACATTGTGAATGTGTTGCACATTTTTTTCCTTTCTAACACTGATTGTTTTTACATTTTAAGCAAATCTGTATATGGGTCTGTGTGTTTGTGAACTTGCAAGCCATCATATGGGCCAAATGGAAGTGATTTGTTTATCAGCCCTTTCCTTTGGTATACTGATGGATTTTTCTTCTTAAAAACTCTTGTAAAAATCAGATGTACTGATGTAATATACATGTATCATCGCCATTTCTTTGATTTTCCCTCTTTGCTAAAACTTATTTATTTGACACATGGTCTCATGTAGAGCAGACCAGTTTCCAAGTTGCTCTGTATCTGAGAACCTTGAACTTTTGATTCGATTGCCCTTTCCCCTCAAATGCTGGGATCACAGGCATGGGTCACCATGCCTGGTTTATACTGGGGCATCAAATCCAGGGCTTCCAGCATTGTAGGCAAGCATTCTACCAAACAAGCTTCATTCTCATTCCTAAGGTATGCTCTTTTCAGTAGTAAGAAGTCAGCTGGTTGTGAAGGAGAGAGAGGATTAAAAAATCTTCTAGGATCCTTTAGGATCTTTAATCCTAGCACTTGGAAGGCAGAGGCAGGCGGATATTTGTGAGTTTGAGGCCAGCCTTATAATACAAATTGCTAAATGCTCTTATTAATAAAAAACCCATAGCTGGATATTGGGTTGAAAGCTGAAAGATCAGAGGAACAGAACAAGCCACAGCCACAAGTTCTTACTGCTAGGAAATCCTCAGCCCAAGAGAGAGCTACTTCCTGTATACTCACACCTTATATACCTTTCTGTGCCCTGCCATCTCATTTCCTCTTTCCACCCAGCTACATCACTTGCTTTTTCCACCCAGCCTCTATCACTTCCTGTCTGTCTGTACAGACCTCCAGAACTCTATAGTTAATTAGTGCTGGGATTAAAGGCATGTGCCACCATGTCTGGCTCTGTTCCTGGTATGGCTTTGAACTCACAGAGATCTGGATGAATCTCTGCCTCCCAAATGCTAGGATTAAAGGTGTGTGCTACCACTGCCTGGCCTCTATGTTTAATATAGTGGCTGGCTTTGTCCTCTGATCCCCAGGCAAGCTTTATTCATTAGAGCACAAATAAAATATCACCACACAGCCTGGTCTACATAGTCAGTTCTAGGTGAACCAGGGCTACATAGTGTGACCCTGTCTCAAAAAAAAAAAAAAAAAGTTTGTGAGGAGAAAAAACAGTACAAAATAAGAGGTGAGAGTTTGCCCTTGGTTCTAGGTGCTCAACGCTTTCCTGGACTTTCAGTGGTGACGAGCAACGAAACCATCAAATGATGGAGCCCTGAGCACAGGATCTGTTTTCCTTCACGGAAGAATATCTTTATCTAAACCAAGTAATTTTTGCGTTATTTTTTCCCATTTGGTTGGAAATTTCAGATAGTATAGGTATTGCCAGGGCAGGGGTGGGGGTTCTGGCACCAGACCATTGTCCTAGCACTGGGAAGTCTGGGGTAGGAGGACCTTGAGTTCAAGGCTATCTAGGGGTTTGTAATACAAGAGTCCAGGCTAGCATGCACTGCCTAGTCAGACTCTGTCTCATAAAACTCAGTTAAAATAATAGGCAGTTATAAAAACACAGAATTTTCTTACCATTTTAATATGAAGACTTTGTTATTGTTGACTAAAGAAACTCCACTGATAATGTGTGAACACCCCCATAATGAAACCTACTAGTACACGTGAGCTTAAAAAAACTAATAGATTTTGGGGCTGAAAAGATGGCTCAGTAGCTAAGAGCACTGGCTGCTCTTGCAGAGAATCAGAGTTTGGTTCCCAGCACCCACATGGTCATTCAAATCATCTATAACTCCAGTTTTCAGGGGATTTGATATCTTCTGGCCTCAGGCACCAGGGGCACAAGAGGTACACAGACATGCATGCAGGCAAAACAGCCACACACATAAACAAAACAAAACAAAACATTCCCCAAAAATACTTTTAGAAGAAAAATAAACAAAAAAAACCCTTCAGAACTCAAAATAATGAGAATATCTCTCTCCCTCCACAAATGTCTTGTTTTTTCAAATGTCTTTATGCCTCGAATACATTTCTCATCTATTAATTTCATGTTACACCAAAATAATTAGTCCTGTTAATTAGAAACATTCAGTGACTCTTAAAGAGTTACACTAAACAAAATGTTGCTGTCAAGACTTAACACAAGCAGGATTTTAAAATTTATTTAATTTTTGTTGTTGTTGTTTTTAGTTGTATGTATGTGTGTGTTCATGTGGGTGCAGTGACGACAGAGGCCAGAAGAGGGCATCAGATCTCTGAAGCTGGAGTTACAGGCTGCTGTGAGCTGCCTGATATGGCACTGGGACCAAATTTAGGTCCTCTGTAAGAGCAGTATGTGGTCTTAACTGCTGGGCCATCTCTTTCCTCATTATTTTCCTTTTAAAGATGCTCAGTCTGTAGTACAGGCCGGTCTTGAACTCACTGTGTAGTCCATGCTGCCATAAACTTGCAGTGACTGCAGTGCCATGCTTACAGTCAGGAGCACCCACACCCAGATTGCCGGTGCAGTTTTGCAGGGGAGAGAGCTGCTCAGTGCAGCCCCTTCACGTGAGTTCCTTGGCATCACAGGGTTCAAGTGCTACAGACAAACCCCAGGCAATCTCCCTGAGCAAATCTTACTCTTCACTGCTTCAAGGATGGGAAGTAGAAACTAGGAGAACATTGTCACCTCAGAGCACCACATTAGCTCTTTACTCACCAAATCCTGACTTACCTTGATGGCATTAAAAAAATTCCTTATAGTATAGCCTGCGTGGGCATTGGAAATGGAAACAGAACCATAGGCTCGCTGGACCAGCAGAGTCTCAGACAGGTAGTTCTGACCAACCCAGGTCTCAGCTGACCTCTCACAGACAGGAGACAGCAGCGGGTTTCATAGTTACTGAACGCAGTGGCTGCTGAGCTGGCTCTT